>NC_137972.1:1081037-1398537 GCF_963924665.1 Micromys minutus
CACCATTTTTATGGCCGAGTGTAGTTCATAGTGTACAGATAGACCAGCCTCCAAAGCCTCTACCTTTCTCAGTGACACTGTGCAGTGAACAACATAATTTTCTTAGTAAATATATGCATGGATACATAAACACATACCGTCAAATGTACTAATGCATTGCTTTAAAAAGACGCTATTGACATCAGTGTAGGGAGAACAGGTACAGTGTAATCTTGTCTTTCAGAAGAAGAAACAGCACATATTTCAAGCATTTAAATTCTCTGATGGTTAATTTAGATTGTCAACCTAACTAGATTGAGAAATGTCCAGGGCATACTAAGGCACACCTTTGGTTATCTGTGAGGATGTTTCCAGAGAAGGTAAACCAGGGAAGACTCACTCAGTTTGGGAAGCACCATCTCATTATCTGGGATCCCAGACTGAATTAAAAAAGGGAAAAAGAGAACCACCTGGACATCAGCATCAATTCCTGTGCTTCCTGATTCATTTGGGTGTGAGCACGTGGTTATCGCTCACTCAAACCCAGCTCAGTAGCCTGCTACAGTTATTCCCCTCAAACCATAAGTCAGGGTAAGCCCTCTTTCCTTAAACTGATTTTGACACAGCAGCGAGAGGAAAAAGTAATAGTAAACAGCGTTCACACGGGAAGGGAATCTGGTGGTGTGTTGTTCTACACACTTGTCTAAATAAAAATGCTCTAAGGTTTATAGGCAGTTGATAGTGGATGGGCGAGAGAGGAGCATTTTCTTCATTTGTTAGCAACTGGTAAGGTGTCTTTCCACCTACAGACAGCCTTTCATCCTTGCTCCTGTAAGCAACCCTCAGGAAACTCACTGGGTCACGCAAGCACGGGCACACACACACACACACACACACACACAACGTGAACGTGAAAATAGAAGAGGACCTGACTAGTAAAAGGAGACAAGTAAGTTCTTACTACAAGGCTGATCATGGCCCATATACTTTATATACATGTGTGGAAATGTCTTAATGAAACCCATTTTATGTATAATTAATATATGCTAATAAAAACACTGAAAATATTCTAGTAATTAAAACTCTTGCTAGTGAAGTCAGCTTCCTTAGGGCATGAAGAACCTTGGTTTGCTCACAGATTTACATAAACGGACTGCAGGGTCAGAAGTATTGCTAAACCCTGTCTACATCGAGAACTGAGCGGGAAGAGGCAGTTGTGTGAAGGTTCTATGGGTAAAAAGAAATTCTTTTATTACAAACCCCATTTATGCTGAAAACCGCAGTTTTCTTATAGGTCAACACCGGTGGGAATGGCGCGCGGTAATAGAAAACGCCTGGATTCCCCGCAGGCGACTTCAGCCTCTTTTTCAGCCGGGAGGTTGCCTCTGTGGGGAAATTACACCTTTCTCTTCCCTCCACTTGGGATCAGCTGTGATCAAGATTTCAGAAAATAACAGGAAAGGGTCGTCTGTGGGCGGGTCCTGGGTGGCTGCCTGGTGATGAGCGTGGCTTACTCCATTGAAAGCCGTGTGTGAGGCATTCTCTGCTGGGTGGTTTTGCAACAGGAAGATAAATATGGTTTATGTATTTATCTATATGAGCAGCTCATAGAGCAGTTGTGGAAGTTTACGCTGAGATAAAGCACTGCTCCCAGTGAGCTGGGGGTAGACTCCAGCATGAGATGGGTAGAGAGAACAATTGTTATATGGCTGGATCTTTCTTCTCCTCAGGGCTTGGATGCCTGCGGGCTATTTGTCTTTTGAGGTATTCAGCGATGAAAATGAGATATGTAGCCATGTGAGTCAACACCGTCTACTCCGTTTATCTGGTGTGGCGCAGCGTGGATTTTTCTCCGGATTTGGGTTTTAATGTCTTATAAATCGGACACTCTGGTTTCACTGATTGTAAAGAGAGCCTTATTTACTTATGGGAAATGGCATCAGTTTAGAGCGTTTTCTGTGAACTAAGATTCTGTCTGGTTCTCACCTACGATGGTGTCACACAGGGAGCACTGTACTACTCTGCCTGGTAGACCACGCCAGGTTCGCTGTCTACGCTTTCTTCAGAGGCTCCAGTGAGGGATGACAGACTTTCAGAAAGCTGGTACGGATTTAGCTCACAGCTGTGCTAGTTTGCACCTGTGAAATCACCATGGTAATTTCACAGCCCCTCGCATTAAATCCTGAACTGGAATGGACGTCTTCCAGGTCAGGGGATGACCCGGCAGTGCACAAGGCCACACCTTTACCCTTACGTCAAGATATCAGGGAAGAATGTGCTTCCTAAGTTACGGGACAGTAAATATAAGACTTTTCCTGATCTTTTCATCAAAAATACCTGCAGTTTCATGGAACCTGTGCTATGTAAAAATTTACGGGGCCGTGATTCAACTTGACTGCCGGGCTTAATCCTCAAAGTACATCTCTGGCGTCTATGACGGTGTTTTGAGGGAGACCCTCCTGAATGTGGGCAAAACATCCCACAGGTTGGGACGCCCAGACAGAGTGCTGATACAGGAACAGGTGGACACTGCGCCCCTGGACAGAGGAGCAACCTCAGATGTGTGGTCTTCTCTGCCCAGGCTCACAGCTGGGGGGAGATGAGGACGAAGCCTTTCCTCCTCCTCATAGTTTTCAGGAGCACTTCGTTACATTTGCTGGGCTTGAAGAAATCAGGCTCTGGCCATTGCTGTACCTCTGAGGGTACATTATTAACTGCAGAGGCTGCCTATCTGACAGTTCTGAGACAGGCACCTGGAGTTTTTAACTGCTCGCTATAAAGCAAACACTTTATTAATGTTATTTCGTATCTGCTTAGGTCCTGACAGCTGTCATGTAAGCTGAGCCACTCGGAGACTCCAAAGATTAAGGAATTTGTATAAACCCATACGAGTGGCTACTGTGGAGAATTCCAGAAGTTTCCTTTTCAGGCCATCTCAAAGGATACAGGATACAGGGAGCGGGGCTTGCAGGGTTCAGATGACCGTCCTGGAACACCAAGGGCATTGCTTCAAAGTTAAAATTCCACTTGCTGACCGTGTCCTTGGGGAGGGAGGGAATGGGGCTGGGAACTGACAGCAGTTCACAATCCACAAAAGCCACAGTGTGCAGGGGTGGTGCAGGGGCGGCACTGTGGTCAAGACATCAGCGGGCCAAGAGAATCCGAGCCCTAGATTAGGAAGGAGAACTTTCTAGGCATCTCCAACAATTCTTGGTGTGTGACTCCTTAGTAACAAGGGTCCAAATGCTATCCTAGTTTTTGGCATTTCTTCTTGCTGTTTATTTATTTTATTTATTTTTTAATGGTGTACTTGAAGGGTTTCTGTCTTGAGCTGTGCTGTTCTTCATAATATTGCAAGAAATTTAGAAAATTTCAACCTTGTTTCGCATACTTTTCTGGTCACTGGCCCTCAGTTTGAAGGTACAGTCCTTCAGATCAGGAGAAGGATGGAGAAGGTGGGGGCGTGGCGGGGGCGTGGCGGTGTGAGGGTGGGGTGGGGCATAGGGATGGGACGTGGTGATGGGAGTGGAAGGTTCCTAGTCACAAAACATCTGCAAGCAGGAAGCAGAGTGGTGACTGCAGGTGCTCAGCTCACTCCCTGCCTCTCAACACCCTGTCTGGGACCTCACAGGATGATGCCACTCACTTTTGGGACCTCTCTGAACCTAGGCGTGGCTTCCATGTGTTTCCTAGTCCACTCAAAGACATGAAGATCCTGAGCTATAACAGGAACCTCCCTTACAAGGATCAACAGAGAGTCAGCAATGAACACTTGAGAGATAACACTGTTCTCTGGGGCTCCTCCTTCTCCCATGATCACAACAGGGGAAGAGAGTGAAGAGGAATGTGATAATTACCTTTTCCTAAGTGGTGTAACTTATATTTTCAAGCTGTTACACATAAAAGCAGATATGACAAGAACCTGCTGAGCCAAACCCACATTTGTGTCTTTTAGGTGCTTGATCTCAGGAACTCCCAACTCACTTTTGATTAATATTTTTAACACATACCTTTAACATGATATTTAATATGATATTCATTATTAATACCAAACATCAACATATTATTAATGTCAACATCGATTAATATTAATAAGTATTAATGTAATATTTAACACAATATAAGCCTTTAATATAAACTTTTCAATACAAAAATTGCTACAAGCAAGAAGCCAGGACCATGTTTATAGGTTGCATTTATAGAGCCATGAAGCTCTGTTTGGGACCATGGGGGACTCTTCCTTTTACACATTCAGATACTATGTATCCTTTGTCCCTTCCTCTGCGCTCATCCCTGGTAGCAGGTGTATTTGTTATGAACTCTGGGGCTGGGGGAGGGGGTGTCACCTCTTCCACCATGTGACTCACTCAGCTGCAAAACATGAACACAGAGCACAGATAGTTCCTCAGTGGGCTGAGCATGGAGAATTGTGGCACTTGGAACAGGTTCTAACATACCTCTCTGCCCTTGGGGCCTGCTTTTAAAACCTCATGTTTACACTCGACTTGAAATCTCATGTTGAGCAATGCCTGGGTTTGGAATAGACCATGAGCCATGAATACAGGACTGGGATTATTCTCACAGCATGGTAACATGGGCATCAGCTTTCCAAATGCCTTACTGAGCTATAACTTAATGTTAGTTAGTGACCTTGTGATTTTATTCCATCATGTAGACAACCATTAAATTAAAAAATACACCATGCTTTCAATTAGACTCCATATATATATATATGTGATTCAACAACTGGACAGATGAAAAATGCTGTAAAATATTTTATAATGAATTTATTTCACCATTCTATACCTTAATGGGATTATAAATGTGACTGAGGGGGTAACTAATTCATGACACTAGAATAGCATTATACTATTATATATATATATATATATATATATATATATATATATATATATATATAATTTTTAATTTGTTTACTAAACAAATTCACTAAACTAAATTTAAAATTTAAATTTGCTTACCAAATAAAAGATACTGGATTAGTCACTTTTCTGTTACTGTGGTCAAATAGCATAACCCAAATCAGCTTCTAGGGGAAGAGTTTATTTTGGCTTATGTTTCTAGAGGGGTAAATATTTAGAATGGTAGGGAAGGGATAGTGACAGAAGGCCAGAGCAAGATGTAGAAAATGGCTATAAACTCCTAAATCCACCCCCAGGGATGTACTTCCTTCAACAAGGCAGGACCTTCTCAAGGCTCCATAACTTCTCCAACCAGCAGCGCTAAGTAAGTGTCAAGTACATGAGCTTATGGGGGAGATTTCTTACTCAAATCACTACAAATACCACATTGTATGGGACTTAGTTACTATTGCTGTGACCAAACACCAAGACCAAATGCAACTTGTGGGAGAAAAGGGATTATTTCACTCAGTTCAACATTGGAAGAAGTTAGGGCAGGAACTCAAGCAGGACAGGAATCTAGAGGCAGGAGCTGATGCAGAGGCCATGGAGGGCACTCATTACTGGCTTCTTTGCATGGTTTGTTCAGCCTTCTTACAGAGCCCAGGACTACCTGCCCAGGAGCAACACCACCACATAAACGGGCTGGGCTCTCCCACATCAATCACTAATTAAGAAAATGCCCTACAGGCTTGCCTACACTTCAATCTCATGGAGGCATTTTCTCAAATGGGGTTTTTTCCTTTCCAATGACTCTAAGTTGTGTTAAACTGACATAAAATTAGCCAGCACATATCGGAAGATACTGAGGTGAATGTACCTTTTGTTTAGATATAACTAAATAACAATGAACAAAACCACTAGACATAAAGCCTCATTCCTGAAGAAGGTGCAGTTATTAAGATGCGGCCTTAGCCTCTGCTCTCTCCCTAGTTGTAGGGAAGTTGGGAAGGGCTCACAAGTTCAACGTCCAGAGACTACTTTTAGGTATCCTTATATTCTTACCAATCCAGGACAGGAGTCAGCTGACTTGTCTCTAGAATCTTAAAGTATTTTTACTGGGATACATTTCTATATACTTAGAAAGACTTAAGATGCGCCTACTAACTTCTGGTACCTATCATGGTGACACTGCTCTGAAAGCCCTCAGCCCTGCCTTTGAACATGCTTCAAGCTTTTATTTTCTCCTTGGATTCCTCATGTGAATTTTGAGAACCTTCTTTTCTTCATCTTATTTAATTGTTGGACTTGAGACTCAGTATTGTCCCTTGAGCTTTGGAGACAGGAATCTGATAGATTGATTCTGAACATGTGTAACTTTACAGGTAAAACAAGGACAGTCCCAGGCCAAAGCCAGAATGAACTTGAGCCTGTGATGACACATTTCTGGTTGCTTTCTACCATTGCCCTGGTGTAGTAGTGGGTTTTGTGTCAATGGCACAAGCTGGAGTTATCACAGGGAAAGGAGCCTCAGTTGGGGAAATGCCTCCATGAGATCCAGCTGTAAGGCATTTTCTCAACTAGTGATCAAGCGGGGAGGGCCCAGCCCATTGTGGGTGGAGCCATCCCTGGCCCGGCCCATTGTGGGTGGAGCCATCCCTAGGCTGGTGGACCTGGGTTCTATAAGAAAGCAAGCTGAGCAAGCCAGGGGAAGCAAGCCAGTAAGTGACATCCCTCCATGGCCTCTGCATTAGCTCCTGCTTCCTGACCTGCTTGGTTTCCAGTCCTGACTTCTTTGGTGATGAACAGCGATATGGAAATGTAAGCTGAATAAACCCTTTCCTCCACAACTTGCTTCTTGTTTGCAATGTTTGGTGTAGGAACAGAAACCCTGTCTAAGACACCTGACTTTCACGGGAGCTAGTGGAAGAGAGTGTCTGTTCACCTCATGGACATAAGAAAGAAACAAAAGGAGACAAGAAGGAAGAGGGTCCCAATATCTACTTTAAGGATGTATCTCCAATGACATAACTTCATTTCATTGGACCTTGCCTCCTGAAAGTCCCACCAACTTCCACTAGCACCAGACTGAACCAAACCTTTCAGTACATGGGTCTTTAAGGAACATTTCAAGTTCAAACCATGATACACAAAATTAGGAAACCACAACTTAGGTTTAAATAAAGTTTTAAATTGATATATTAAAGTCAGTCATAGTCTAAATTATTTCTAAAGCCCTAAATGGTTGGGACTCTAAAAATCATACAATATGTACAATATGTATAATCACATCTCATTGTATGTGTATGCATTATGGTATAATACTGATAATGGAAATTAAATTGTCAACGAGCCTGGAAGATGCTGCAGATATAGATGTTGAGTCTCTGTTTCTATCCCCAGACTCACCCTTTGGTCCAGTATTTGACACGGGGCTGGACACATAGTCCAGGAATTTGGATGTTATTTGCTGATTTCTGAGTTTTCAACCCTGTTTTCTGTTTTCCTATTTCTCAGTAGGACAGAGCACAGCCAAGAGTGTGTCTTCACTACCCCCGAACGATGTAATTACAATTACCATTACAGCATAATGTTTACTAGTAGCATAACTATTTCAGATGATGATAACATTTGAGGTAACAAACAGCGAGGAGTGAGGCACGTGAGAGGTTCCAAACTTCAGCCAGATTTGTTGAAAAGCAATGAATGATACACTTGCCAGAAACTAAAACATTTTAAATGTTAATTTATTTAATTAATTTAATTGAAAATTAAGAGTTGCCGTAAGCTTTTTATAATTGGGAGTGGGGAGTTGTTACTGGTTCAGTTTTCTGTGTGTGGGAGAGAGTGTTGCTGAATAGCTCAGGCTAGCCTCAAGTGTGTGGTATGCCCTGTGACTCTCTCTGCCTTCGAAGTACTGGATTATAAGCATGAGACACTCCACCCAGCCAGGCTTCCTTCAAACTAGCTGGATAGTAGATGACAGTCCTCTGCCTCATAAATGAGAATACAGGCCAGACTACTACATTCAGCTCTGAATTTCTGCTTTTTAAGCAGAGAATGAACATATATTATGCAGCAGATTAGGTTTCAGATAGCATTTGCAAAAGGAACAGGTCCTTGTATGTGGAGACTTAGATAATGGATTTGAAATGATTTTTCCTGTGGGTATACGGGTCTTGACTGCTCTCTACTTCCACTATTAAACAATTGGTTATATTTCTTGTACTTATTGACCCTTAATAAGTTCTAATTAAGTAGATCATGATGCCAAAGACAGAAAATAAAAAAATTCTGTTCAAAAATTATCTCTCTGTCTTTGTAGGAGAGAAGTACTGTTTGATCAAGCAGTGGTTTCCTGAGGAAGTCGGTGACATCCTACCAAGTCAGTCTGGTACAGCGTATTTTGACATTAGAAAATTCTGATTCCACTTGGCAGCGTTTCTCCATTTTCAATGTTCCAGAGACTGACAGTTTCTATTTATAACTGGTTTTATCTCCCCACAAAGGCAATAAAATGTTCTCTTTGAGAAGGTTATCAAAGGTGTACCACTGTGCATGCTTCGCTTTCATCTGCCCGTCAGCATTGTCAGCATCACCACAATGTCTCTGATGCCTATTATCAATTAGAAAAGGCATGAATGAAATGTCTAATTCAAAAGCAGGATCCTGTGGGGAACTGAAGAAAAACTCCTAAGCTACCCAAATTCTAAAAAGGAGTAACTCAGGGCAGGAAGAATCTATCCATCCAATTTTACAAAGGGTATATATAGTCTGGCTTTTTTGTTTTTTGAGATAGGGCCTCGTATATCTCAGGCTAGCTTACTATATAGCTTGAGATGACTCCAAACTTTGTGATCCTCCTGTCCAGACCTCCTGAGTTCTGAACTCAGTCCATTTATCTAGTATTGAAGATCCAACCCTGGGCATTGTGCATACTAGGTAAATACAGTTCCAACTGAGCTCTACCTCCAATCCCATAATTAAAGAAAATATAGTATGTTTTTTTATATTCTCTGACAACTTTTCCTCAAAACTTTTATTTGTGTACAGTAATACCTTGTTGTTCTTCCTCACATATTAGAAAACCTTGTGAATAAACATGGCAGATTTCCTTAAAATTTCAAAGTTATTATCATATTATTCTGAACCACCTTCTTAGAAGAGGTTAGATGTAGGGATAAAAAGGAGGAGTGGTTAGGGCAAGAATGGGATTTCTAGTTATTGTGTTATCCCATGAAACATTCCTTCTAGGGGAGAAGAGATGATCATACGTCTTGGGAAACAAATAAAACATACAAGGCCCAGGAAGCAAACCAATCTTACAAGGCTGACAAAGCTTCAAAAACAAGGTTTACAAGGCTCCTTATTGGGGTTATAGAAGCAGTAACAACTGCTGGGCAGAGGGTACTTGAGCATTCAACTGCCTAAAAAAATTGTTCACTGGGCTCCTGGGATGAAAACTTTCCAGACCAGTCTCCTGCTTGGCTAGGCTTTCAGGTGGTGGACCGCCTTTGAGTCACACAGAAGCTCAGTAGACAGCTGCAGAACTGATCCCCCTTTAGTCTGATGGAAGATTGTTACTTTGCAGTATGACTTCTCCAGTAGTTTTGCCAAGGGACAGGCCTTGAAAGGCTGTCTCTGCACAGTTTGGTTTTGTTGGCAATTTGTGTCATATGGCAACTCAGATCTATCATTCTCACCAAGTATCTTCAATACCTTTCATCCCCCGATTTCATTTAACCTGCCTGCAACAGCTCCTTTCCTTATAAAATGGTACACTCCTGTTTTTTTTTTTGAGAGAGAGTAATTTTCTGATTTCTGAGATGCAGACCTTTGGCTGGGCCTCACGGTTTCTACAAGTGAAGAATTAGCAGAGCAGGTTTCTCTGTCTCCTGGTTCCATTGTAAACAAGGTGTGTGCTCTTTGAAACGTGTTGCTGTGTGGTTCCCAAGAAGGCTTGAGGAAGTTGCAGAATTAAACTGGAATTTATACCAGAAGCCCTACAATGATGCCACTGTATTTTCTTCACAGTATGTTTTCTTCAATCTTTCAAAAGAAAAGGTGTGAGAAATGCACTTGGCCTGGGATCTGAGGCAGATGTTCCCATCGAGTTGCTTTCATCTAAGTTAACTGATGTCTTTAGGGCTTGGGACCAGAAGAGCATGTGGGAAAATCAGTGAACATGGTAAGCTGAATAGGGAGAGGGAATGGGCAGATATTTTTACTGGACCAAACCTGGTGCATGGGTGACTTAATTTCTCTGTGAGCTTCTTCAGTTAATCATGGTAAGAGAAATCAAAGGAGCAGAGAAAGCAAAGGGAGGCTCCACTGGGCTTTTGCCATTTTGCCTGTGGAAAAGGAATAGGATGTGCCAAGGAGACTAACATCTGAGCCTACATGGAGCCAGAAATTTAAAATTACTCCCTCTGCCAAAAAAAGCAATTACATGAAAGTTGGTTCAGATATATAGTTTCAAAGCTGCATAATTTGAAAAAACCCATAATTTTAGAAGCTAAGAACACATCAAATTGCAAATGATAAGAAATTTTAGTATAAGGAAGCATGCTGTTCTCCAGGACCATGTTAAATACAGTAGCGCTTGCATTTTAGCTGATATGTGTTTGTTGTTGTTGTTTTTTTTAAATACTATTTGAGGTGGAAAAGGCTTGATTACCTGGATCATAGATTCGTGACCTCTGTGGTTATCTATGCGTAGCTGAATTGCTATATATCTGGTAGACAGGGCAAATCCTATCTTGAAGAATCAGTATGTCTCCTTGGCAGAAGAAATGTCAAAAAGTCTGAAAAAAAAAAAAAAAAAAAAAAAAACCCTTCCTATGTAGAAGACCATCTCCACCATGGCTGGATCCCAGACATCCTGAGTGCTCATAGATGGTACTTAGACATGAGTCTCTTTCCAAAATCCCTCAAATGCTCCTATAGTTAAGCGATGATTCATCCACTTTCTGCCAATAGTTGCAGACCTCACTTAACACTGACACCCTGGAACAGGTCTTGTTAATGCATTGTGCATCCTGCCAATGGAGCTGCAGCTGCAGACATGACGACGCTGGGCATTAGCACAAGGATTAAGATCTGTCACTTAAGTGATGCTATGGCCACATCCTCCATTACCCCAATAATGACTCAACAGCTAGTGCCTGAAGCCATGGTGTTAGTCCATTGACTTGCTGCAATGTAGTAGAAGTGGGCTTCCATCCTGGATCTCAGCTACATTAATTTCTGTGTTTAGAGGTCGGCTGTTGAGCCTTTAATCCCTCTTAATGGCAGTGATATTTAATTGAATAGAATTAGATTCAATTACTCTAAGTATGGTAGGACATGCTCATCTGCTTGGACTGCATTAGACTTAAATTGTTTAAAAAAATATTTCTAAAGTAGTCAGACTTCAAGGCATGTACCAGATTGTTTTGTGGCTTCTCCTACAAACTAAAAATATCATAAATAAAACAACACCCCAAGGCGAGGCAACTGGTAGCTGTTTCTGAACTTTTTTTCTATCAGGAACATTTATCAATTTTTTATTTGTTTGTTTCCTTTGGTTTGAGACACGGTCTCAGGTAGCCCAGGCTGGCTTAGGACAGCCTATGTAGCTGAAGATGATCTTTATGAATCAACATGTTGAGTGAGTAGCAAAACAGGACAGAGATATGAAAAATGAATAAAATGATTGTTTCCAGGAAGGTAAAAATATAGAACACAAGGCTTTGGTTGGCTAAGAAACAGCAAGAACTGTGCATTTGGTCTTTTTAAAATACAGACCCTGGGTGTCTGACTGTGTCAGCCATGGCTTCACTGAGAACTATGAGGGAGAGAAGGCACAGCTCTCTAAGTGTGCTTTTGACATCCCCAGTCCCAGCCACGGACCCAAATCGACTGTTGTTCTGGTCACTATTAACTAATTGGGGCTGTTATCTAAGCCAAAGCCTTTAAAACTTTCTGTGCCCCACCCCTTTCCCACTCAATACCCTCTTTGCAGGTATGTAGATTAGATATACAAATTAAGTATTTACTGATAATAAATCACAAAGGAATTTATTATGAAACAGTTCTTTGGTATACTTGTAATTAATTTTATAATTTATTAGAGAGGCAAACAGATTTGCATCCCGTAATGGAATGAGCAGGTTTGCCTAGCACAGCACAACCCAAAGATGTACTGATTTGATGCTTAGAAACCAAGGAAAATACAAAAACCTTATTTTCTGTGATTAAACCATTGTGTCTCTACAGGAGCAGAGGGCTTTGTATACCTAGGGCAACCTCTGTTCTTCACAACAAGCTGTATAAAATGAGCCAAGTTGCTGCAGGAAACATTGATCAGTGTTGCATGTTGGGAAGTGTAGTGCAAAGTTCTCACATCGTGTGTTCAAAATCAAGGCAAAAGTGAAATAAGTCATCAGTGGGATTATCACATGTCTTTTTTTGGTCACTGTGAATTTAGAGAGCTTTTCTGCCAACATTTTCATGATCCCCACATTCAGCTGTATGGTCCTATATTGTGCCAGCCACACTTAAGATACCCCAGTCTAAACCAAAGGAGACCAAAACTCTCCACTGGCTTTTGACCAGACTCTGCCCCTCACAGATGAACTCCTTAGGGAGTGGGGTCGTCCTGACTCTGTCAGACGCCTTAGCTTGTAGAGGAGCCTGAGTGTACAGGAGCCAAGGATGACTCAGAGCCTTCGAGACGTGTGCCTTCTTAGAAGCTTGCTGTCTAGTCAGGTGCTGAAAGGATAACCAGGGACACAGCCTTGAAGACGTGTAACCCAGCAGGGTTCTGCATCACAGACTGTGTGATGTCTTGTGAATCAGAGTTCAGACCCCTGTATCAGTGTGGTGTTTCACTCCCCCACCCCCACACCCAGACCAGAGATGCCAGTCTCCCAAAGGTGGGTGGAGGCCTAGACTTGACCCCCAGTGTGCAAACAAACAAGATAAACACCAGACAATCTTTGTCCATCCCCAAAGGCTCTACTTCTAATCCTGCTCTTCACTTGCTGTGCTGGCTGGAATTTTGTTAACTTGACACAAACTAGAAAAAGTCATTGAGGAAGAGGAAGCCTCAATTGAGAAAGTGCACCCACAAGAATGTCCTGTAGGCAAGCTTATGGGGCAGTTTCTTTATTAATGGTTACCAAGGATGGAGGTTGCAGCTCATTGTGAATAATGCCACTACCCTTGGGCAGGTCATCCTGTGTTTTATAGGAAAGCAGGCTGAGTAGTCCACAAGGAGCAAGCCTGTAAGCAATGTCCCTCTACTGCTTCTGGGTCAGTTCTGACCCTGCTTGAGTTCCTGTCCTGACTTCCCTCCGCGATTGACTGCCATCTGGAATCAAAAGCTGAAATCATCTCTTTCCTTCCTAGGATGCTTTTGGTCATGGTGTTTTATCGCAGTGACAGAAACCTTAACTAAGACAGCTGACAGCTACTGTCAAAACTGAATTCAGATTCCTCACTTCTAAAATGTCCATATTCTGTGTCTCGAAAGTCCTACCTAACTCCTCACCCAAACAGTTCCGCAGAGTGAACAGTTGAGCGGCTGTCGACCGTACTGTGTAGACTATTACCTTCTCATCCCCTAACTGCTACGCTATAGTTATAAATCACACGGGGCATTTGGGGAGGTGTGCCACGGTCAAAACGGGGCATCGGAGACGGAAGCAAGCCTTTATTCTAAAGGTGAAACTCAGAGGCAGTGGTGGTGTTCGCTGATCTCTCAAGGGCTGCACTCAGCTCTCTTCAGCTCCTGGGCTTTCCAGGTACCTCTCCTTCCTCTCCCTCTCCAGACCTTACCCCCCTACCCCCACCCCTCCCCAGACCTTTACCACCTTCACATCTCCACCCTCCTATCAGGCCTGCCAGGTGGCTCAGGCGTAATGGCGCCTGCCACTCAAGCTGGGGCATCTGAGTTCCATCTGAGGATGGAATTAAAAATCTATATAAGTTTGGCAGCTGTCCCTCTGTAATTTTATGGGTGGATAAATGTAAATTTTTTTTTTCGGGCCTGGAAACTGCTGATCCATCATGTTCTTTTATCCAGTTTAAATTAATTTCAAGCCTCTTTGTAGGTACTGCTCAGCTGGAAACATTCTAGAATTAAAGAGGAAAGTACTAAGTAGGCAAAGCTGTGGGGCTTACCTGTACTGGGGCTGGCTTACCATTCAACGCACATTCAAATCAAGTGTATTTAGGTGGGATTTGTGCAAGAGTCACTTAACTCCAGCACTCCAGGAGATACTGAAATGCTTGTTTATAAATTAAAGAACAGTGACACTTCTCAACAAAAGCCCTAACAGACAGACTAAGAACATCAAAATGTACATGGAATGTAAAACAGCAAAGCTAGGTAAATGTTTGGGGATGTATCAATGAAGGGCTAAGCTATAACGTAGATAACCGTGTACGGTAAATATTAAATAATGTAAACTGGTTCCATGCCACGCTACCTGCTGCTCCTCTCTGTCCGTGGTGGTCTCTCTGCCTCCATGGCTAACCCCTTCAGTGGTCATCCATGTAGTTCCCACCCCGTCAGTCCCACACAGAGGTGGCCTATCTCGTGGCTCTCCTGCTGTGGACTCTGCTCACATTCCCAGCAAGACTCTCGAGGCTTGTAATTTATCAATCAGATTTATATCAGTAAATTCTCACTCCACAAAATGTCCACACAATAAACTCAGAGCCAGTTAATACTGATATAAACTGCCCAGCTACATAAGACAAATTGTCCTGTAATTACCCATCCTTTATAAGATATATATAGCTACCTGTGGCTACTTAAAGCCACATGGAAGTGGGTCATCCTTCTCCTCCTCCATCTTCTCTTCTTCTCCCCCTTCTCTTATCTCTTCAACCTCTCAAAAACTTTGCCCCTGCCTTTCTTTTTTCACTGCCCAATCACAGGCCTTGCCTTATCTTGTGCGTGCCCTCACCTGCACATAGACACCAACCTCCCTTACCCTTGCTGTCCTCAAAGCCATCTTTTGTGGAGGTTTATTATTGCTGTATTTTCTGAAATGGGCCTGGGGCTCAGGAGCCCAGAGAATGCTGTCATTCCTCATATAGTTTTTCATCAAGATTTAATACATTTTTGTACTGCATGTTTGTGTATCTCTATGTGTGTACATGAGTACGGTGTCCTTAAAGGCCAGAACAGAGCAGCATGCCCCCTTGAACTAGAGTTACAGTTGGTTGCAAGCTGTCCCATGTGGGTTCTGGGATCTGAACCCTTCTGCATCTCCTTTAGCTGCCAAACCATCTCTCCAGTGCCAAGACTTGAGTTCCAGATTGCGATTTAACTCATTGCTGCATACAAATTAAAAATGAGATGGTCAATGTTTGACCTGAGCCCAGGGCTAGGCCCTCACAGCTTTATGACCAGAGCAAGTGCACCCTCCAGGTTTTCCAATGGAAATGGGGTTGCTGCACGTAGCCCACAGCACTTTGGGGAGCACTTGGTGGTTTTGCCACCGTGAGAGATGGGAGAGATGCTGTTCTTTGCAGTCTCACCCAGCCAGTTTCTCTTTTTCATCTCTTATCACACAGGCTCAGGTGCCTCCCTTCCAGCCTTCAGAGACTTGACCACTGTGCTTAGACTCCCTGTGGCCCTAACACGTCACTGCCTATGTATGTTTCCCACTGAGTTCTGAGCCACCTGGCCTCGGGGCCACTCTGAATCTATGGATCTGATCTTCTACCTCATTCCCATTTCCAAGGTCACAAAGTTCACATCTTAAGCCTCCAGACCTCTTCTCTCAAAGCTGAACATCCCTCTAGATGTCACTCCTCAGGACCCTTTGCTCTGTCACCACTTCCCAGCTCTTTGATCTCTAATTCAGCCCTAGGATCTTTTAGCTCCCTTTTCTTCTACTCTTGTCTTTCCACTCCATGGCCCAGGTCCTTTGCACATACTGTACATATCACTGACCTTGCCCTGGGCTTTGGGGGAACTACAACAGCTGTATTCAAAGAATTTACGTTACTAGCAGAGAAAAAGAGGACAAACATACCAATGATAAACTATCAGGGTAATTTCCACTAATGATTCATGCAATTGCAGGCTGTGCAGGGATAGCTGACACCTGAGAGAGCTAGGATGCAGAATTCTGAGAAGTGAGACCATCAAATACAAAGGCTGTGAAGGGGACCATTTGACGCATCCTAGAAATAAAAACAAGCAAGATAAATAGATTGGAGCTGGAGAGGGAACATTTGCAGGAGGAACGTGAGCAGCTGCAACATGAGACCAGCCTGTGTCTATCTATCTGGGGCGTCATTCTCACCACTGCCCATAAAGTAAACCCTGACTCTGTCACCCATGTGCCCAGTACTTCATAACATGTCTACCGTCCCATCCCTTGCGTCCTTCTGTCCCACTGAGGGCTCTCATCATCTCTCACCCAAACAGTCCCAAATTCCCCCTTGTCTTTAGTCTCACTTTCTCAAGACTACTCTTAATACTTGACTAATCCAAAATGAAAAGTCGAATTATCTCCACAATGTAAAATCTAAGTCTCTACAGGACATAAAATCCAGCTTCCCATCATGATAGAGCGGTCTTTACAGACTGCTGGTACTGTCTGTCAGAGCTTAAAACAACATACACCAGGATTCCCTCCATCCCTAAGGCCTTAGATAAGTCATCGAACGTACTCTAATTTTTTTGCCTGATAACTTTTATACTTCCATACAATTGTAAACAGATTCAAAGGATGTTTGCACTCTCCTCACTTTTTCTGTCATCATTATGTGATCTACTCTTTATCACCCACAGAGCATGTCACTTGTTTCTAGCCAAGAGAACATAGTAAAGTCAAAGGGCTGCCTTTTCCGTGACTACATGAGTGGTTCATCACTGTTGCTGGGAGACTTCTTTGTTTGCTTTAACAGCGGCAGCTGCTGTGGTAAGGGAATCAAGAACTAAGCCAAGAATGGAGACTCAGTTGCCAGTCAAGAACCTTAGGACCTCAGCTGAAGTAAACAACTAAGTAAATTGTAATAAATTAATACTGACCGTCAAAACCACAGGATCTAGGACATGAACCAAGCTTGTAAAGGATTGTGTAGACTGTGCTAATAAAGATAGGAAGACCCACCTAATCTGTGAGTGTTACTAACATTGGGTGGGGTCCTGGATTGAGAGGAGGAAAGTGAGCTGAGTACCAGCATTAATTTCTCTCTGCTTCCTGGCTGCAGATACAGTGTAACCAGCCGCCTCCTGAACCTGCTGCCATGAACTCAGACCTTCTAACTGTGAGTCAAAATGAACCCTTCCTCCCTTTTGTTTCTTGTTACATATTTTGCCAAAACAACAACAAAAAAAATCACTACTTCTTCATATTAAAAGTCTTGGAAAGATCAGGCCCATACTTAAACATAGTAAAACATAGTAAAAGCGATATACAGCAAACCAGCAGTCAACATCAAACTGAATGGGGAGAAACTTGAAGCAATCCCACTAAATTCAGGTACTATACAAGCTGCCTAATCTCCCCCTACCTATTCAATATAGTACTGGAAGTACTAGCCAGAGCAATTAGGCAACAGAAGGAGGTCAAAGGGATACAAATTGGAAAAGGAAGAAGTCAAAATATCACTATTTGAAGATGATATGATAGTATACATAAGTGACCCCCAAAATTCCACTTGAGAACTCCTAAACCTGATAAACAACTTCAGCAAAGTGGCTAGATAAAAAAATAGCTCAAACAAATCAGTAGTAGCCTTCCTCTACTCAAAGGATAAACAGGCTGAGAAAGAAATTAGGGAAACAATATCCTTCACAATAGTCACAAATAATATAAAATACTTTGGTATGGCTCTAACCAAATAAGTGAAAGATCTGTATGACAGGAACTTCAAGTCTCTGAAGAAAGAAATCAAAGACCTCAGAAAGTGAAAAGATCTCCCAGGCTCATGGATTGGCAGGATTAACATAGTAAAAATAGCCATCTTGCCAAAAGCAACCTGCAGATTCAATCAAAATTCCAACTCAATTTTTCATAGAGTTTGAAAGAGCAGTTTGCAAATTCATTTGGAATAACAAAAAACCCAGGATAACAAAAACTATTCTCAACAATAAAAGAACTTCTAGGAGAGTCATAATCCCCAACCTCAAACTGTATTAGAGAGCAATAGTGAAAAAACCCATATGGTATTGGCACAGAGACAGGTAGATCGGTGGAATAGAATTGAAGATCCAGAAATGAACCCACACACCTATGGTCACTTGATCATTAACAAAGGAGCTAAAACTGTCCAGTGGAGGTTGAGTGGGACACAGCATTTTCAACAAATGGTGCTGGTTCAACTGTCGGTCAGCATGTAGAAGAATGCAAATTGAGCCATTCTTATTGCCTTGTACAAAGCTCAAGTCCAAGTGGATCAAGGACCTCTGCATAAAACCAGATACACTGAAACTAATAAAAGAGAAAGCGGGGAAGCACCTTGAACACATGAGCACAGGGGAAATTTTCTTCAACAGAACACCAGTGGCTTATACACTAAGATCAAGAATCAACAAATTGGACCTCGTAAAATTGCAAAGCTTCTGTAAGGCAAAGGACACTGTCAATAGGACAAAATGGCAACCAACAGATTGGGAAAAGATCTTTACCAACCCTGTGGAGAGCAGGTGTGGCGGCAGTCCCAAAATGGTGCTTTGGACTCCGGCCAAGTCTTGTGACTAGCACCTGACTTCCTCCTGACCCTCCCCCCCCAGATTAGCCACTCCCACTGTGCGAGCTGCGTTCTTCTCAAAGCAGTATTTTCAGGAACCTTACATCATGCAAGTTAAAATCTTTTGTCTCCCCTTCTCTCTCTCTCTTCTTCTCTCTCTTTCCCTCCACTCCCAAGCGCAGTCCCTTTTATCCTCTCTCAACTCCACCTCCTCAGTCCATGTTGTGTGGCTGCAGTTCATAGGTCCGAGTCATGGGTCGCTCCTTTTCTGCTGGTTGGAGATGGTAGTGACACAACCCTACATCTAATAGAGGGCTAGTATCCAATATATACAAAGAACTCAAGAAGTTAGACTCCAGAGAATCAAATAACTCTATTAAAAATGGGAGGTAGAGCTAAACAAAGTGTTCTCAACTGAGAAATATGAAATGGCCAAGAAGCACTGAAAGAAATGCTCAACATCCTTAGTCACCAGGAAAATGCAAATCAAAACAACCCTGAGATACCACCTCACATCAGTCAGAATGGCTAAGATCAAAATCTCAGGTGACAGCAGAAGCTACAGAGGATATGGAGAAAGAGAAACTCTCCTCCATTGTTGGTGGAATTGAAAACTGGTACAACCACTCTGGAAATCTGGTGGTTCCTCAGAAAATTGGACATAGTACTACCTGAGAACCCAGTTATTCCACTCCTAGGCTATACCCAAAAGATGCTCCAACATACAACAAGGACACATGCTCCACCATGTTCATAGCAGCCTTATTTATAATAGCTAGAAGCTGGAAAGACCCCAGATGTCCTTCAACAGAGGAATGGATACAGAAAATGTGGTATATTTAAACAATAAAGTACTACTCAGCTATTGGAAACAATGACTTCATGAAATTCCTAGGCAAATGGATGGAACTAGAGACTATCATCCTTAGTAAGGTAACTCAGTCACAAAAGAACACACATGGTATGCACTCACTGATAAGTGGATATTAGCCCAAAAGCTCAGAATACCCAAGATATAATTCACAGACCATATGAAGCTCAAGAAGGAAGACCAAAGTATGATGCTTCAGTCCTTCTTAGAAGGGGGAAAAATATTCACAGGAGGAAATATGCTCCAGACAAAGTGTGGAGCAGAGTCTGAAGTAAGGCCATCCAGAGACTGCTCCACTTGGAGATCCATCCCATATACAGTCACCAAACCCAGACACTATTGCAGATGCCAAGAAGTGCATGCTGACAGGAGTCTGATATAGCTGTCTCCTGAGAGACTCTGCTAGAGACTGACAAATACAGAGGCAGATTCTCACAGCCAACCACTGGACTGAGCATGGTGTCCCCAATTGAGGAGTAAGAGAAAGGACTGAGGGATCTGAAGGGGTTTGCAACCCATAGGAAGAACAACAATACCTACCAACCAGACCCTCCCAGAACTCCTAGGGACAAAACCACGAACCAAAGAGTACACATGGAGGAACACATGGCTCCAGCCATATATGTAGCAGAGGATGGTCTTATTGGGTATCAATGGGAGGAGAGATGCTTGGTCTTGTGAAGGCTCAATGCCCCCAGTGTGTGTGTGGGGGGGTGCCAGGTTGGAGAGGTGGGAGGAAGTGGATGGATGGGTGAGGGAGCACCCTCATAGAGGCAGGGGGACAGGGAGAAGGATAGAGAGATTCTGGAAGGGAAACAGGGAAAGGGAATAACATTTGAAGTATAAATAAAGAAAATATCCAATAAAAAAAACTAACACAGAGGTGCTGCAACAAGCATGCTCACGTGGAACGACAGATCCTGCAGCATTTGAGCCTCAGCTGGGATCATTTCCCCAGCCTGTTCTCTGACTGGAGACATGGAAAATTCTAAAGCAGGGGTTCTGAGTAAGGTGAGCTTCAAAGCTGCTGGCATCTTACATTATTTTTAGTTTTTTGTTTTTGTTATTTTTAGATACAGTCTTACATAGTCCAGGTTGGCCTTGAACTCACTACATCACCAAAATTGGTTTTGAACTTGTAATAGCCCTGCCTCTGCTTCCCAGTGCAGGCGCCTGTCTCTCTTCTGCAGCCCTAGGAGCACCAGTCTTTCCATGCTTACAAGCCTTTATCTCTGATGGAAATGCTTTGCCTTGGACGTCATGCCCTCCCCGAGTCAGGTATGTTTTCCTGTTCTTTCCCAGCAGACACTGTGTCCCTGGAGGGAGAGAATGCAAGCGCCTGGTTGGAGGAGTCAGGGGTCACACATTATGCACTTGATTAAGTCTGTCGCTGACTGTATCAGATTTATATCCTTCCTTAGTACCAGTACAGTCCAATTTCATTTCCTAAAAATATTTAAGTAGGATCCCCCCCTCATGAAAACCCCAAGATACTGTTCTTAGGATGAGAGCTCTTAAGTGTGTACTAATTTCTCTGGTCTCTGATTTAGATTGAGTCCCAATATTCCTCTTAATTTTTCTGTCAAAAATTTCTTCCACAAATATATGATCATCTTTCCCAATTCCTCACAACTGTACAGATTTACAAAATTACACAGGGTGTTGGTGGGGGGGGGGAGAAGCCCAGTTATGATAAGGGCAGATACTGGCCCCGTAGTCTCTGCTGTGTGTGTGTGTGTGTCTGTTCTTCCCTGTTCTTGAACTCAGTAATACAGTTTGTCCCTGGCACCCCAAATTTACTCAGCTTACACTGATATTATCTTTTATCTTTTCAGCCTCCAACTTCCCCTGGGGAAACTTGTTGGGAAAGAAGCTAATTTTCTCTCTGCATTTTCTCTAATTGAGATATGTAATTTGAAATTCTAATTCTCAATGGTGGCTTATTTCTTCCATAGCATAATGGCACTTGATAGTTACAAGAAGAATCTCTCTTTTAGGTCATTGCTGGGAGAAAAAAATCATCTACACTAAGCTCAGAATCTTCTCTCGTGCCTCAACTTCACACATCTAAATCTCAGCATGGAGGTAATTGGGAGCCCCTGTGTGTAACTCACAATGTTGACAGGAACTTGGAGAATAAGACTTGCACACACAGCCATGAGAAGGTGTGCACATTGGCTACACATTCCTGGGTACAAGCCTGTGACAGTTGTTCTAACATTTTGCTGCATTTTACTTTGGTCCTGAACATGGCAATTCTTTTCTCCCCCAGACACTCTCATTTCTAGGTCCTTTCCCACAGCCATGAGTTGTAACAGACTTCTCTGTAGATGTGGCCATCAACTAGGGTAAAAGAAAAAAAAATCTCTCATTTAAAAAATTGCTCTTTACATAGAATAAATTGTCTCGAAATACCTGTTATCCCAAGAGCTCTGATGAGTCTAAAAGCAGAACATCACACCCCAGTAGCTTAATAACATAAGCCATCATCTTTAACAATGATAATGAAAATGATGTCTTAAGTAGCACTCTCTAAATTCTGCAAGCATTTGCACGTGCTTTGCCGTATTAAATGACTACTCCCATCTTGGGCTTTGGTGGTAGGGACTCAGAAAGCTCCTCTTGTCCTTATCAGCACCACCAGCGGAGCTGAAAACAGACTAGGTTGTTTTCCACACTAGCCCATGCCTGTTTTCAGCAGCGTGTTTTCCCTGTCTCCATCCAGTCAGGGATAACCTTGGTTTGTGTGAGTTTAAGAGCCTTACCAAGTCGGGAGTGATTTTCCTGTTCTGGGTTCCCACCACTCAAACACTGTGGTGACCCATCAGTGAGGCTTTGAAACCTTTCCTGTTTACCATTTGTCCAAGAGAGAACAAATCTCAGCTCCAGATTTTCTGGACATGGACGAAAAGGGCTTCATTTCATTTTTACAACTGAAACACACCTTATAGATGAGAGTCTAGAGTTTATCTTTCTTCCTTTAAATGCATGTGTGTGCATGTGTGCATACATACATGTATGTGCACATGTGTGTACAAATGTGTGGAGGCCAGATATTACTATCACATATCTTTCTCGATGGCTCTCCATCTTAGTTTTTAAGACAAGGTTTCCCACTGATAGACCTTGTCGAATCAATTGGGCTGGCTGGCTGGTCAGTGTGTTCCATCCAGTCCTAGGATTACAGAATGCAAGTTCTCATGAAGCACTTTCTCCATGGAAAATATTTGATGGTATTTTTGACCATTTTTGAATTTTTTCTCTCCAACCCTCTAATCTATGCTGTTTGGAGATCTGTTGGTATTGATAGCATTAACAGATCTTCTTCTTGGCTTATAGGACATACTTATCACTTGTGTTTCTAAGCATCCTTTATCTTGTATGTTAAGTACTTTGGGGAAGACTATAATTTGGGTCTTTTTTTTTTAATTACGTTGAATTTTCTTCGGTAGCTTTAATGGATAGTGACCTGTGGTTGAACTTGGCTTTTTGGAGACGAGTTTCTGTATTTTATTGACACTAGCCTAGGATGTATGTTCTTTACTTCTGGGCCAGTTGTGCAGGGTTATGACAATAACTCTTAGTCTGGTTGCTAGCGCTCAGCAGCCCAAGTAACTTGACACTTGCTTAATCTTTAGCTGATTTTAGCCCCTGATCTTACCGAACCTTATTCTGTTCACGAATTGATATAAAATAATGACTCTGTTTTAAGGGAAATAATAGCTCATTTTGAAGGCTCAGATGGCTCAGCAGGTAAAGGTTCACACTGTCAGGTCTGGTGACCTTATCCTTCTCCAGAAGCCACAGAGAGAACTGACTCCCCCACCTGACCTCCACAGATGTGCTGCCGCAGAGTGCACCTACCCACTAAGTAAAGAAATGAAAGACAATGGCTTATTTTCGGCCAAATGTGAGTCGCCACAGAACCAGGAGCACAGACTCACATTACCCCGAATGAATATTTCGCCGTCAAAGAGGTCGCAGGAACTTTCTAGTCACAGAATAAAAGAAAGCTGGAAATCAATACACTCGAGAAATATATTGATGGAGAACAAGAAACTGAAGCCACTGCAGAGTGGTGAGATCAATGATTTCTCTGGTCATCTTAAGACATCGTCAGTTCTGGGGTTGCTGGACGCTGGAGGTCTACTAACCTTTAGCTATGCCTTCAAGAATTCTCCCTTGGTCACAAAAATATTAGGCCAGATACAGAGATGATAGAAAATAGCCATTTAAGGAATCAGAATAGCCTGAGATTTCCTGGGTGGTAAACTACAGCTCCTATCACCTCAGAAGCATGATGCTCTGAGTCACACAGTCTGTGGGGTCTTAACAGAGATGCAGCTATATCTGAGGCTGTTCCACATGTACATGAGATCCAGTACCAGCCAACACTTACTGTTTAATGATATGGACCCAGCCTTGTGCCCAGTGTTAAACTCACAGCACAGGCCGACGATTCCTTACCTCCAAATGCTCCAACTGGAAGTCTCAAATGTTCACAGCTGGCAGATGTTATTTACATATTCATAATGATTATTGTATTATAAGTTTTATTTATGTTCCATATATACCTTCTACGCATAGCCCAACAGGTTAACAGTTTTACATAGTATTTTCAGCACACTTGGCTTTGACTAAATACAGCCCACTAAGTTAGAGGTGGAATTTTTCCACTCCTGACATCGTGTTAATGCTAAAGAGTTTTAGAGAGGAGGTTTAGATCTGAGACATTTGACTCTATTTTAAATTACCACAAAAAATACCTTTTAAAGAAAGGAAGAGTAGAGAATAGAAACTCTAGTAATTGGCCTGTGGTCAAATAGCTTCTAAGTAGAAAAGCTAAGAATCTGGAGTGTGTGTGTGTGTGTGTGTGTGTGTGTGTCCTTGTACATGTTAGGCAAGTGCTCCACTATTGAGGAACAGTCCCAAGCCCAGGATTGAAGTCTTAACTCATACAGTCCGATCACGTGTTCTGAAGTGTTCCAGGTTTTTAGTTGTGATATGCTGGCTTCCCAAGACTTTTCTTGATTGTTCCAAATGCTCTGTTCAGTTTAGTGGTCAAGCAAATGCCATCATAGAAGATTTTGCCCGATAGCTGGAGTTTTAAATAGTTAACAGAATTTGAATCATTGTTTCAAAGGACCCTAGGAAGTGGGCACTGTGGTTGTTCACCGTTAGGGAGGCTGAAGCACACACAGCTGAGGTGAACTTCTTCAAGGTCACACACGGAGGCATCAAAGGAAGAACTAGACCTCAGCGGCTCAGGCCCAGAAGCCCAGGCTGCCCCATACCTCTCACAGCAGAGGCTCAGCAGTGTTAGGATTACACCACAGACCTTGCCTGTTTCTTCTGCCCTAGCCTCCCAGGCCTCTGGAGCATTGCTCTCCACAGCCCCTCAGTTTTCTCCTCTGTCCCAGCCCTCCTCCCAGACTTAAGCCTCCAATTGTTTTCCTAAAGTGTTTGCTGATGACCTAGAATAAATGCTAAAGAAACAGGGGTGGGACGGGTCAGGGAGGGTGTTTTTTTGCAATGCTGTGGAGGGAAGCCCTGCTTCCCCTTGCATTAATTAGCTGCAGGCTTTACGTTTCCAAATGTAATTGCCCTTCAATGTGGCTTGGATCTGGAAGGGGTGGGGGTCTTCCTAGGCTGGCAATTGTGCACAGATTACGTGAGTTTAATGTATTCATAGAAGTTCTGTCTGTCACCAGGCCTTGGGGAATACTTGCACTATTTAAAATATAAATTAGGAAAACATGCTGATGTAATTGTCTGCCCTGAGGAATTTTCTCTAACCACAGCCTTCATGCCAATATGAAAACTACCACTTGGCCACCCTTCCTCAGCACACTGGACCATACAGATGCATACAGAAATGCTTTGTCTGAACACAAATGCTTTATCGTCCAAAGTTCTTCATAGACATTCTTTGCTTCTCTTCTACCCAGGAGCATCTCATATCCCCTGCCTGTGGACATCCACAGTTTTATATGATGTCCCCTTCTTGGATATCTTCAGGGCTCACTGTCTCTTCCTACAAGGTCTTACAAGTGGTCTTCACTCATTTCTTCTTCTACATGAAAAAAAAAAAAAACCTACAACATCTGGTTTCAAATAGATGATCAATGAAATTAAGGGTGTATTGTGACAACAATGATTATGATTAAAGAGAAATCAATCCTAAGTGGTCTTCCTCCCTCCCTCACTCTCTCCCTCCCTCCCTCACTCCCTCCCTCCCTCCCTCACTCACTCCCTCTTTCTTTCTTTCTTTCTTTCTCTCTCTCTCTCTCTCTCTCTCTCTCTCTCTCTCTCTCTTCCTCTCTCTCTCTCTCTCTCTCTCTCTCTCTCTCTCTTTCTTTCTTTCATTCGTTCTTCCTTATGAGTCTCATATGGTCCAGGTTGACTTTGAATTCACTACATACTGCTAAAAATGATCTTGAACTTCAAGCACATGCCACTACCCCCAGGATATGAGAGCCAGCCCAGGAACTGATACGTGCTGGGCAAGTGCTCAAACAGCCCAGCCACATTTCTTCCTCAACAATTTTTCTAAACTCTAATTTACTTTTGGGAGAGTCTGAAGTCTGGTGGCAGGCTAGTTAGTGCTTTTTAAAATAATGGCAGTGGGAACCCGTAAAAAATGCAAGTCAATCCATGATCAAGTTTAAACCCCAGAAATGGCCAGTGGCTTCGCATCCATCTGATGCCCATGGAGCCTTACACCCTAAACCAAGCTTGTCCCCCACCCCATTCTCTGCAGCCTCACCTCCAGCCATCAGTCTTTCTCAATCTGCCCAGCAGCCCTGGCCTCCTTGCTCCTTCACCACACAAGGCTCAGGTTGCCTCAGGGCTTCCGGCTTCCTGTTGTTTGTTGGTCTAGAACACTGGTTCTCAACCTTTCTTACATGGCAGTCCTTCAGTACAGTTGTGGTGACCCCAACTATAAAATTATTTTTGTTGCTACCTCATAACTGTAAATTTGCTACTCTTGTGAGATGTATTGTAAATATCTAACATACAACCCCTGTGAAATTGTTCAGTGCCCCACCACCACCATTCGCACGCCCTAAGGATTGCAACCCACAGGTTGAGAACCACAGGTCTAGAATAGTCTTTAAGATATTGATCTATACATTTCCCCCCAGCTGTTCAAGTCTTTTTCTCAATGTTATCTTCTCAATGATGTTTTTCCTAGGTATCAGATTTTAATTTACACATACATGCATGCACATATGTGTACACATATATGTGCACATGAATGCGCACACACAGTTTTAATCCCCATGCCCCACCCACATTCTTTCTAAAGCCATTATTTTTAAAGCCATTATTAGTTTCTTATACACTTTCTTTTATTGCTTAATTTTCTCCACTTTTTGTGCAAAGGTTCTTTGGTGGCCATGTTCTCCCTTCCCACCTTACCCTCTATTGTGTATCTCACCTAGACCAGTGCTCAGCCTACAGTCAGCCAGCGAGATATATATTTACTGCACTGATGAATGAAAGCCATTATTTGGTCCCCCAGCTTCCTCCAGCTCTCTGAAGGACTGTCCCTTTCATTTTCGGCCTCTTCTTTTGGTGAGTGTGGTGGTCTCCCAGTCACATTTTCTAATGAACCATGCTTGGATTGAATTAAAATAAATGTTTTTTCTTGTTCTTTTGTGGCTAAGTATTGTTACCCAATGTTAATGTTATCATAAGGGTTGCTGAAATAAGATATAAAAAAATCACTAACATTGTGGAAGAAGTAAAAAAAGAAAAGTAAATAAATAAATTCAGAGAAGGCCTTACAGGCATAAAGCAGAATAATATTTATTCTATTAAAACAACATTAATTATTCAAAATATATTGGGAGGCCTGCCCACCCACCCACCCATAGTGCTCCAGGCTCAGTTCTAAGAGTTGGAGTGACCATGATGAATTATTCCCTGTCTCCCTGGAGCTCTATTGTCAGATAATTAACAGATACATGATTCTGGCTGAGATAAACTGGAAGTTGCATCAGTGTGCCATGCAAAGATGCAGAGTCGGACCAAAGATGCTGAGTACAATGATCAGAAACCGGGGTGTTAGACTTCCTATAGAGTGAAAAACACTTGAGAATAATAGATTAAAGGGAGGGAATCTATCTTTTGACTGACAGTTTCACAGATCTTGGCCCATTGTCCTTGGCTTCTTGGAGGCTGAGCCTGTGAAACAGATGAAACAGAATAGCATAGTGGCAGGAGCATGGGTGAAGTCACTCAGCTCACAGAAGATAGGAGATGTAGAGAAAGGAGTCCTGGCCCTGGTGCAGCCTCCAAAGAAATGCTCCCAGTGACTCACTTGCTCTAGCCAACACCTGTCCTCTCCCTCCTTCCCTAAAATGGTCCCCACAGCTTGGGATCTTCCATACAGAAGCTGAGTAGCATCTCAAAATTCAAGCCATTAAGATCTGAGAGAACTTGGTACAATACTAACTTGCCTCATTCTGGGATGCTATTGGTTCTAAAAGTTCAAGAGAATTTCTCCATCCCCAGGGTAGAAGCAAGGAGTAGCTGTGGAAATCTGAACAGATGTCAGACTCCAGTCTACAAAACGGATGAGTCTGGTGACTTTCGAATGCATTCTAGAACATGCTTCTGAATCACCTGGGAGCTGGCTGAAATGCAAAACCTTAGACCTGACTTCAGAATTCCTGATTGAGACATTTCGGGGACAAAAGCTCTGAGATGTGTGCTGAATAATTTTATGTTGACACCTGGCTAGAGTCATCTGAGAGGTGGGAACTTCAATTAAGAAAATGCCTCCGTAAGACTTGGCTGTAGGCAAACCTGTAGAGCATTTTCTTAATTAGTGATTCATGTGTGAGGATGCAGCCCGTTGTGGGTGGTGCTATTCCTGGGCTGGTGGTCCTGGGTTCTATAAGAAAGCAGAGTGAGCAAGCATTGATGAGTGAGCCAGAAAGCACTCCTCCATGGCCTCAGGTCCCTGCCCCAGTGTGAGTTCCTGCCCTTAGTGTTATACAGAACTGTTAGGGAAATAAACCCTTTCCTCCCCAAGTTGTTTTTGTTCATGGTGTTTCATCACAGCAATAGAAAGCCTAAGACAAGGATTGTTGGCATAAGGGATCTTAGTATTGGGGTTGCTTTTGCTACAATTGCAGAGAGGAAATTCTGAAAGAGAGAGATTCAAGGCTCATTTAGAAGCTCCCCTCCCCCTTTCCTTTTAAGACTGCTTTCAGTCACATACAGCTGTGACACGTTTGGTACTGTCTTTTATAAACTCTTCCTAAAGTGCACAAATTGTACAAATACCTATACGCACTTTAAAAAGTGAAAAAAAAAAAATCTAAAGGTTAGAGAAATGGCCGTATCTGTGAGATTAGCTGGCCTATTGGATAACCCAAAGTAAACTCTTGGCTCTCCCACTCCCGGTGCTTTTGTTTTGTTAATCTGGGTCTCTTGTCATTCTGGGATGTGTTAAACTCCCACACAAATATGTAAATTTGTATGCCTGCACTAATTTTTTTTTTCAGAAGAGAAGGGCAATAGTTTTCATCAAATATTCAATAAGGCCCAAGAAATTTAAGAACCTCAGCACAAAAAAGATGGTTAGCTAAGTCTAACCAAACGTTAAACACAATTTGAAAACCAGAGAAATTGGCTTCTTTTTACCCTTAATCCTCCCCAAACCTAAATTCAGGGTTAGAAAGCATTAGCTTTGTGGGTGGCATTTTCCTTTGTATATATAATGTACTCTTTTAAGTCATAGAACCTCATAAATAGTAATCTTCTGTTTTGACTTAAATGAGGGGGAAGGGAAGGGCTACAAATCCCCCTGGCCTCACTCCCCTAGACCTGTCATCTCTTCCATGGCCTCTGATGACAGCTGGCCTTAGATTCTCACAACACAAAACCTACATAGGGACAGACATACAAAATATGTTACTTTAGTGCCAAATTTGTCTGTCTGTCAGTCTGTCTGTCAGTCTGCCTGTCTGTTCGTCTGTGTGTCAGTCTGTCCATCTGTCAGTCTGTCTTCTCCCTATTGCTCCATATACTAAAAGCCCCCTTTCTTTTTTTCACTGGCTTCCCCTCTGGCCCCAGTATTCTCACCAAGTATTAGCTTTCACCCTAAGAAAATAAGAGTCACAATCAGTCACAAGGCCTCACAGTGGTCACATGGGAATTCTCTCCTAGGTCCTAGAACTAGGGAGTTTGTTGGAGAAAAGCCAGGGACAAACTGCTTGGTGTGGATCCTGAGGCCACTCACTTTATATCTTACCTCCTGTCAGCTCTTGGAGATTGCTCAGAAGAGTCACCATTAGCTGGGTGATGGTGGCTTGTGGGAATAAATAAAAAAAGAGGAGGGAAAGGAAACCAAGCAACTGCACACACTGAGATGTAGATACAGATGCACGCGCGCACACACACACACACACACACACACACACACACTCCATAGCCTTTGGCTATAACTGTTTAACTGCAAGGCTAGTATATCTGTTCATTTGAAGCCACTGATCAAGGGGGCTGGGGCTATACTTTGGTCTACCGAGAGTGTGGTCTTCTGAGGCACAGAGGCAGCCTACTACTCAGAGTCTTGCTTTTGCCTCTGCCTCTCTATTCAGCTCAGCATCTAGGATGGGTCTGTCAGGATAAACCACTTCTCTAGGTCTCCCCATTTTACCTAGGATACAGTCAATCCCTGTTGTGGCCCATGGGTCTGGGTCACTGATTTCCTCCTCTCCCCTCTTCTGTTGCTTCTTCAGCTCTCTGCCTACCCAGTTATCATCTCCCACAGATCCTTGGTGTTGGGATGGCTCACAACTACCCATGATTCAAGGGGATGTGGATGCCTTCTTCTGGCCTTTGTGGGCATTCAAATGTGCATGCAAACACACACACACACACACACACACACACACACACACACACACACACACGATAGATAGATAGATAGATAGATAGATAGATAGATAGATAGATAGATAGATGTCATCACAAATATATATTCTATGAGACCAGAGATATTTCCTCCATTTTGTTAACTACTCTATTCAAACACATGGCATAATTTCCAGAAGTGCCTTTATATTCATAATTTTTTTCCTTTTGCTTGAGTGTTAATTGTTTTTCTATTAAAACCAAAAGAGTTCAATACACCACACATGTCCAAATATTTGTTCTGAACAAGACCATTGGGAAAAATGCTGTCCTCCTAGACTGCACTTTCTGTGCTTGGATGCATACACATCAGAAGTTCTTTTGGGTATTGAATTTCAGACTCCAAAATTCTACCTTTGTGAATGTTTTACCCATTCCTTAGTTATAGTTAAGGTAAGGGGACAGTTCACTCTTCTGCCATGTGAGCAGTGTTACCTAAAGGCCACTGTTAAGCTATTACTACCCTATGGCTTCTAGTCATGATTAACAGTCTCCACTCTCCAGCTTACCTTGCTGAGCCAAACAAAACAAAAACAAAACAAAAACAAAAACAAAAATACAAAAAAGAAACAAAGACTCAGAAGGTAAAGATACCACAACTAACTGTTGGGATTCTGTAAACCCCACCCCTCAGTTACCTGGCAACAGCCAGGTATGCCCCACCCCAGTGACCTGACACTATGAAAAGGGCTGTTTGCTCCTCCTCGCTCTCTTGCTCTTCCACTTTTTCTCTCTCTTCTCTCTCTTGCTCTCCCCCTTAGTCCTCCCTTCCCTTCCCCCTCTCCCTCCCTGTGCTCATGGCTGGCCTCTACTCCTCTACTCCTCTCTTCTCTCTTCTCTCTCCCTCTGCCTCTACCACCCTCTTAACTCCCCCATGACCTGAATAAACTCTATTCCTTACTATACCGTCCTGTGGCTGGTCCCTCAGGGGGAAGGGATTCCCAACATGAATACCCAGAGGCATCTCCCTCACCTCCAAGCCTCGCCGCACCTCCATGGGCCATTTCCCCCCACTCTCTTCATCCTTTTCCTAACATTGGTGCTGAAACCCGGATGCCAGCCATCTTTTAGCAACATTGGTACCCTGTGTGAGGAGATTAGATTTCCTCACGACCTGATATCTCTTTTTCCTTTCACTAACAATCTGAGTTCAGTTCCTGGGACTTCATCTGTAGGAGAAGAGAACCAGATGCTGAAATTTGTCCTCTGACCTCTGACCTTCACATATGTCCATGGCCCTCATCCCCACATATAGTCACAGACCATAAGTAAATGAAAACTTGACAGAAATCTTGCCTTTGAATGTGTCGGGGCTTTTTTTCCCCTGATATATTTCCCAAATCAAAACCAAATGTCACACTCTGAATGGGACTGGAAAGAATAAAGAATGCAGAATTAATGATTGAGATATTGCTCAGTGATAAAAGCATGTGCCTAGTGTGTGTGAGGACCTGGTTTCAATCCCCAGTACTAACACTTTATCCATTACAGACAGACAGACAGACAGAGAGAGAGAGAGACAGACAGACACAATGGGGGGGGGGGACATAGAATATCACCTCTGCTCTTAAATACATTGGGAAATTCAAAATTTTAGTTTAGACCCAATATTAACTAAATCCTCAAAGTCTTAGCCAGTAGGGCCATTGTAAAGTCAAATCACACTAGGTAACACTCGGACCAAACACCAAAGTCAGGTGTGGGGACTAGTGTCTGCCATTGTTCCTTGTGGCTCTGTGTCAGCTTGAGGTTTCACCTACTGGTTTTTCTCCTTGAGCATACCAGACAGAGGGTCTGTGCACGCCAAGGCAGAGGGTCTGTGCACACCAAGGCAGAGGGTCTGTGCACACCAAGGAAGAGGGTCTGTGCACACCAAGGCACAGGGTCTGTGCACAACAGGGCAGAGGGTCTGTGCACACCAAGGCACAGGGTCTGTGCACACCAAGGCAGAGAATCTATACACACCAGGGCAGAGGGTCTGTGCACACCAAGGCAGAGGGTCTGTGCACACCAAGGCAGAGAATCTATACACACCAGGGCAGAGGGTCTGTGCACACCAAGGCAGAGGGTCTGTGCACACCAAGGCAGAGGGTCTGTGCACACCAGGGCAGAGGGTCTATGCACACCTAGGCACAGGGTCTGTGCACACCAGGGCAGAGGGTCTGTGCACACCAAGGCACAGGGTCTGTGCACACCAGGGCAGAGGGTCTGTGCACACCAAGACACAGGGTCTGTGCACACCAGGGCAGAGGGTCTGTGCACACCAAGACAGAGGGTCTCTGCACACCAAGGCAGAGGGTCTGTGCACTCCAGGGCAGAGGGTCTCTGCACACCAATGCAGAGGGTCTCTGCACACCAAGGCAGAGGGTCTGTGCACTCCAGGGCAGAGGGTCTGTGCACATCAAGGCAGTGGGTCTGTGCACACCAGGGCAGAGGGTCTGTGCACACCAGGGCAGAGGGTCTATACAAACCAAGGCAGAGGGTCTGTGCACACCAGGGCAGAGGGTGACACTGTGACAGAGAGGCCTGTGCTTCTCTGAACAGACCAGGCAATCAATCACTCTCACCACCCTGGTGTGTTGTCCAAAGCCTTGTGTTCCCTGAGAACCAGATTCCAGGTCCACTTATAGGAAATCTCCTTCACCTCAGCCCTTTTCTGCTTCTATTTGGACATCATCTTTCTGGAATCCAGAACCTTTCTGCTACTCCCTCTCTGAAAAAAAAGACCCCCAAAGCCAATGGTAAGCCATGAAATGTTGATACCAGCTTGCCTAGACCCCAAATCTCCATGACAGGCTCGGCCCTCCCATTGAGCTTTGTCCCAGGAAGCACCTCCATGTTTAGTTGTTTCTGTCCACCAGAGACACAGGGGGAAACTCTCTGACTTCAGCCTACTCAGCTCAAGTGCTGCCCATAATGGATACCACTCAAAGTTGTACCTTTGCTATCATTGGCGTCACATGGTTGCGCTGACCTACAGTCACCACACCACGTCTTCTGTAGCAAAAGAGGGTGCTGGAAACACAGCCCTGTCCTGAGAACACATCACTCTTGCATGGTGCCCACAGCTGGTCCTACTACTTACAATCAAAGAATCCTAGTTGCCACAGACACTAATCTAGGAACAGGTCCCAGACCATCGGCACATCCCCCAGCACACAGCTCTGAATGTCCAGAGCTCTTTATTCCTTCTGGGGTCAGGCTTAAGCAGTTGAGTTTCTTCTTGGACTGATCCTTACTCCCTTCCCCCACATGTTATAGCTAAGTCCACAGCAGGAAATAGATAATTTTTAAAATTACTTAGATGTGCACTGAACTAAATTCATGAGATAAAATTAGACAGTGCAATCTTCAAAGTTCAGTTTCACAGTAAGCATGTGATTAAAACACACACATGCACCACATACACAGACACATACCACACACATACACAGACACACACCATACACACTCACAGACACACACCATACACACTCATAGACACACATTCACATCCACACCACACACACACACATAACACACACACAAACACACCACACACATACACACACAGCGTCCCCAAGAGAGGCATGCTGAGGATATGCCAGAAGCCAGCTGTAAGGAAGACCTATTCGGCAACCTCCAGCCTTCACAGGGCCAACCAAACCGAAGTAGATGAGGGGCGTCCTTTCTGACTTTTCATTGTGTTACAACCAGACCTTGTTTCTGTTTACAATTATGCTTTTGTCAGACCTCATTAATTAGCACCGCCACAAACAATCACAGAACCCCACACTGATCAAGTTGTATCCTGCAGCTGTGGTAGGTCCCGATTGATTTTCAAGCTTCACCCTACGCTGAGAGGAAATCTGTTTGATCCGTGGATACCCACATGGCATTCTCAGTTCTCAAGTTAATTTGCGTCCATAAGTTTCATCCTCCCAACAAGACAGAAACCACTGACTAGTGAGAAAAACAGGCAGGTTTGGATTGAGTGGGGGGGGGGGGAGCATGTTTGCATGTTTACCCCAGTGAAATCTCAAAGGGTTTTGTTTCCTTGACAGAAAATAGAGAGAATAAGGACCCAATTACCAAACATGTTACTGTATACTAATGTCCACCCCCATGTCCCTGGTGCTTTTTAAATAATGTCTGCTTATTATCAACATTAGGTACATAGCAAGCTCTTAAATTCAACACGTAAATTTGACTAGTATGTGGCTAGGACTGCAGTTGGTTCTGGGGTCGCAATCATGACCACAGCAGCCTGTCTGGTCAGCCCGAATATTCCATTATTAAGGTTACCTGTTGGTTATAGCTTTAGGTCACAAGGCATTTCCATCAGAACTAGCTGAAGTCAGCATGACCATACTTCCAGAACTCAGCAGGCTGAGGCAGAAGAAATGTTTGAGATCAGCTTTGGATACACCACACACTCCAAGCCAGCCTGACCTACGAGGAAGAACCTGTCTCAAAAGGCAAAGCCACAATAACAACAAAAGAACTAAAATTTGCCCTCTCTGTCCAGATTTAAAACACATAAGAAGGATGATTCGGATCCGAGTAAGGCGCCCACTCTATTGCAATTAATTATGGAATTTGAGCGTTTTTACAGTAATAGTTTCAGCCTAGATCTGAGAGGCACCAGGACCAATCATCAGTTTACGGTACAGGATGCCGTTGGTGACCTTGTATGGCTTAGAACTGAAATGACCAGGAAAAAGCCACAACTGTTGGAGAACTACAAGCCCAGTCAGCTGATTAGAACACTTTATGACCATGGAGAGTTGGGAATGCCACAGCTTCGGGGGCCAAATTTTGTTTAGGCATCTCTCACCTCCTTAATAGCCATTCGCAGCCCACCTGTGCCAGACCTAACACCTTTGTCACTCTCAGGTTAAACCTTCTAGAACACATTAACTCAGAAGACCAATAGCTTTTACCAAGTCATTTCCTGTGGTCCTCAGCACCAATGTGACAAAGCCAGGTGAAGTGCCACAAGCTTGTGATCCACTACTGGGGAACAGATATAAGAGAGTCCCCTCAGACTCTCTGGCTAGCTAGGCTTGCTATAGGTTCAGTGAGAAATCTTGCCTTAAAAAATAAGGTGGTGAGCCATCCAGGAAAAACCTGGTGTCAACTTTGGCCCACACACAGACTGGAATTAAAGGGTCTTTTCCAAGATGGCCTCAGCACTTTGTGCTTCTTTTCAAGCAGGTTCACTCCGAATGTAAACAGTGAAAAGAAACCTGAGCTTAAGCAAGAAACTGACAACCACATACTCACAAGGGACTTTCTCCTCCACCATACCTTCACAGGCGAACTCCTCACTGTAGCCATATGATTTACCAGTGTCCATCTGCAGCCTAAGAAAAGCTCACGCTGCAGAGAGGCCATCTTTCCCAGCACCCACGCCTCCTTAGTCAGAATCATTCTTTGTGCAGATTATTTCATTTCTGTAAGCTTTTCATTTTAACAGCTAGAGCTGCATTATGAGTGCCGATAAAGGAAGGCCAGTAAGGGGCTACTGGGATCGACAAGGATAGGCCTCCAGGGGTATTCAAGTAAGATTGGATGAAGTGTGGGGCAGGGGAACAACCAAACACACGCACTCGGTGTGTGTTCATGGGAAGTGGAGGAGAAAGTGATCAGAGGGCACAGGAGCCACCCTGGACCTTGAAGGCATGTTGATATATAAAGAAGGGGATTGTTGGCTCCTGCAGAAGACTATGAGAACCTAGGAACCCAGAAGATGAGTTCATCCTTAATGGAACCGTGAACAGGAAGCATAGAAGGGTCTTGAAAAGGGAGGAGCTGGCAAATGAACTGAAGTTTAGCAGTTGTGATGGGGAGGAGGGCTGATCCTGAAATTTCCATTTGGAAAGTGGGCGTGGGAGCCCAGAGACGAGGGCCTAAAACAATAAGCAAAAGCCTTGGGCTTGTGGTGATTCATTAAAGAAGTTCTATTATTTCAGCAAAGAGAAATTTAGGAATAACCTCGAGGTTTTTATCCTAACAGTGATGCAGTTGGCATATAACTAGACAGTAGAGAATAGAGCCATTAAAATGGAACCTGAAGTCTTCTTCAATAATGGATATACCACTGGGATGACCGAGGGTCAGGGAATGGAGCCAGTTTTGTGCAGGTGTGTGTGAGGAGCCAGCTTAGTGTTGGCATGTTGAATCCTCGTAAGTACCATGTCAGAATGGAGGTACTATTCTGAACTTTAACGGGACTATAAATCACATCTTCATCCCATAGAAAGATAAAAGGTTATATATAGTCCCTGCCTTCAGCCACAGATGGATATTAGGCAAGACAACACATTGTTGTACCACAAATCATGCAACTTCTCAGTGACTTCAATGTTTTCACAGTGGAAAGTGGAATTCTGCACCACAGATGGCATTAGAAAGAATTCTTGAAAATTATGGACAGGACAATTTGTTGTCATCAGTTGCCATGCCAACCAAGCTTCCTTTCTTCTAGGGAAACAGGCTCTGGAGACTTTCTGCACTTGGGACTTTTGAAAAACCCCAACAGCATCTTAGACTTGCCGTTATCAACTTCTCCAGTGAAGGCCACTTACATTTATGTAGCTAAGTCTTCAAACTAAGTACTCCATATGCATTATCGATTTTGTAGAACAACCAAGTAGAAAGCAAGTCCCAAGTGGCAAACAAGATTTAGAGTCCATGAACCTCTCCTTACCTTCCCACCTCTCAGATGCTCTGAGGTCCTTTTCCCTTTCAGTCTTAGGCCACAGAGCTAAGGACACCTACAGAGTTCACAGCCTGATGGGAAAATACATCAAAAAGGTCAACTATGGTACTATATTGTTCTTGTTTTTAAGGGCACCAAGCTCTGCTACTACACATTCTGAGAGCCTTGAAAGACAAAGGCACCAGCACCAGCTTAGCTGAGGGGAGGGGAGACAGATTATCCCTGGCAAATCAACAGCAAACATGCCAAGGAGTTTCATTGAGACAGAGGCTGGCCACTGGCTCTGTGTGTTTGTGGATGGTGGTGCTAGAGGAGGTGTGGGGCAACTGAGCCAACAAGTCAGCCAGCCCAGACAGGACTGAAGCCTGCTGGGCATCAGTGCCTGCTCGTGGCATTTCTCCAGAACCTGTTAGAGCTGGTAAAAGGATTCGGGTTAAATTGCCATTCTTAGGTATCCTGAAAACTAGAAATGGATTTTTCATTTCATGAGGATGGTGTGGTCCTACTGTACAGGGGGCAGCTTTGAGTGGTAAGGAGGAGACTTTGAAATTAGTTCATCCTAAGAACATAAGGATTTTTCCTCAAGAAACTATATCTTAAATAGCTATACTAATAAGATTTTTTAAAAGGTGTGACATCAGGCTGATGGAATTAAGCAGAATATGGGAATTGCAGGGGGGCGTATGTCAGGGGACACAGATATGAACTGCCCAGGTATCTCCAAATTTGATTGTTTGAAACAAGTAACTCTTTTACTATGTAAGTCAGTGTCTAAATCTGGACCTGGGCTTCCCCGTGAGAATGGTGTCGTTTCAGAAGTAGCTTCTGTAAAGTGAAGACATCTGTAAGACCATGGCGTTAAGCCATTTTGGCATCTTTAATCAAAAGGCAGGATTTACTTGAAATATTAATCTGATGGCGTTTTCACAAGCAACATTTTCATATCACCCTCTGAAAGGAAAAGATGACAGGGCACCAATGAAAGGAAAAGTCACTGAAAGGAAAAGTCACGGGGCACCAATGTTGTGATAAGATGACATCCCAGGTTTTGGCACCAATGTTAGGGGAAGGATGAAGAGAGTGAGGGCCATATGGCCCATGAAGGTGCGGCGAGGCCTGAGGGAAAGGGAGATGCCTCTGGGGGGTCCATGTTGGGAATCCCTTCCCCCTGAGGGACCAGCCACATGATGGTATAGTACAGAATAGAGTTTATTCAAGTCATGGGAGAGTTAAGAGGGTGGTAGAAGTAGAGAGAGAGAGAGAGAGAGAGAGAGAGAGAGAGAGAGAGAGAGAGAGAGAGAGAGAGGAATAGAGAAGTAGAGGTTGGCCATGAGCACGTGGAGGGAGAGGGGGAAAGGAAGGGGAAGAGGAGGGATGGGGTGGGAGAGCAAGAGAGCCAGGAGGCAAGAGAGAGAAGAGGGGGCAAGCAGCCCCTTTTATAGTGTCAGGTCACTGGGGCGGAGCATATGCCTGACTCTCTCTCTCTCTCTCTCTCTCTCTCTCTCTCTCTCTCTCTCTCTCTCTCTCCCTCTCCCTCTCTCTCTCTCTCTCTCTCTCTCTCTCTCTCTCTCGTGTGTGTGTGTGTGTGTGTGTGTGTGTGTGTGTGTGTGTGTGTATGTGTGTTCATCTTCTCTATCTAAAGGAAACAAGATCCACATCTGGATAGTGGAGACATTTATAATGCTAACACTTGAGAGACAGAGGGCAGAGAAGTCTAGGGTTAAGGCCAGCCTGGGCTACATGGTAAAAATCTTACCTCAAACAAAACAAAATCAGAAGTATCCTATTTTTCTTTTTTTCTTTTTTCAAAAACTTTTATTGGGGGAAAACTATAAAACATTTACAGTACAATGTTTACAGTCACAGTTTGTAGTGAACTAATTCCCCAAAATATGTTACAACTCAAGTTGACTTATCTTGTTTCGTTCAAAAACCTACTTCTGTCAAAGTCCAGAGTGCACGCCTGGAGCTCTAGCTGTACCTACGTACAAACTAAGTGATGCACTTTAATCTGCCATCCGGGAAAGCCGGGAGACATTCCTGCCTCTTTACATTGAAAAATAATAGTGCAGGCTCTGGACTGTCACTAAACAAGGCATATCATGTGCCACCAACATTTCGGCACGAAGACTTGGCCTCTTCACTTCATAGTTATAGTAAAGAAACGTGGTAAAAATCTTTTCCATTTCTGCAGGTGAACCCATCTGACATTCAAATTCTCAAACACTAATGAAATACTTATTTGGTTGGGGAAAATTTAAGGCAAGTTCGGGCCCTAGGAAGGCACTGAGGCCATCTTCCCATTATTGCCACATCTTTATGCTTAGTGTCACAGTAGAGCTGGTGGAATCAGGAAACTGATTTCCATGCTGGTTTACGAAGCTAGAACTAGAGAAGCCACACAACTGCAGTCTGTGGTCACTCTTCTCTTTAGAGTTGGATGGGCTGCAACCATTATACATTCTAAGAAAAACTCAAAATGTTCCTCAAGCTACTTCCACAGCATCAAGACAAATAGATTTCTGTAAAGAAATCATGCAGTCTTTCAAAATTTGCGTAAACAAAGAAAAAATTAATGAAATAAATATTACTTACAATCTCTTAAATTAAGATTTTTTCTTACTCATTTACAATAAAATAACCAAGTGAAGTTACAAAAGGTATATATTACTATGAAAAGAACACACTCCACATATTGCCAATTAATAGTGGCAATTATAATTTAACATAATAAAAGAATACATATCTATTGCTTTCATCATATTTGATAAATACAGCGTGAACAACATCCTCAATGTATACTTTTCACAAGATAATAATTAAGTTAAATAGTTTTTCATACCGAGTTGTGGTGCGGATCAATTCAAAACAGCTAAAAATGAAGCACGTATTTCCCAACAACTATGAACTAAACTCTGTCCAAGGCTTCCAGAGAGCAGAGGAAATGGTTCTAAGCTAAACACCCACTCAGTGCTGGCAATGAGACTGTTACCAAACTTTGGAATGAAAGGGCTCCCTCACCCCAGGCATATAGAATTTAGTTTAAAAAGCAAAAACAAGGAAAACAACCACCACAAAGGAGACTGAGGTCTCCTCCTATCAAGGCATGTTCTTGGCATTACTTTTAATTCTAGAAGCTTATGGTTTAGGGAGCTTATTCTATCTCTCATAACAATATATATGAATGGATTTCTAAAATATTATGAATAGAAAATAAAGTAAAAAGAAATACTGAAAGCTCTTACATATAGAATCTAAGTTGAAGTAAAAACTGTAGAAACAGAAGTTATGAGGGTCTGGGGTTGGGGAGGAGAGACATTGGTTAAAGGGTGCAGAGTCTGAGTACTGAGGTGAGTAGATTCCGTGGACTGACAGCGTGGCAGCTATGGATACGATACAGGAGTGATTGCAGTCTGGGAATGGGTAGATCTTAAAGTCTTCACCCTATTGTCCATGTGAGGCCTCAAGGGGCACATGCAGTAACTAATTCAACTGTGGTAATCATTATGCAATACATACGCACATATGAAGTAATTTCAACATTATCTCCAGTTTATACAACTTTGTCAATTGCACCATTAGAAGCCCAAGTGGGAAATCTTTTGAAATGAAAATTCTTTCTAAACAGCTTGATTGGAATCTTAAGATGTTTGCTTTCCCACTGACCCTAATCAAGAAGCTGCATTTGCTAGATCAGTTACACAGGCAGAGCTGGAAGTTTCCAGGGTTTGTAAGGAGATAAATATGTCTGCAGTGTCACAGGCCCCAGCCGGCTACATGACTTCTAAGCTTTTTGTGTCTTTTCCTACACCACTGGTCTTTCTCAATTTTTAGCTTACATCTTCCTTTGTTTCTAAAAACAAGTGTGTGTGTGTGTGTGTGTGTGTGTGTGTGTGTGTGTGTTTGCTCACATACAAGCAAAGGCCAAAAATAGGGCACTGGATACCTTGGAGATGAGATCCAAACTTAAGTCCTTTTGGTTATTTGCTGAGAGCTCTTAATGGATGAGTCAGTGTTCCATCATTCTTTGGTCTTAACTGTTGTGTTTTATAAAAAGAAAGAGGCAGGGACATGTTTGGTGGAGGCACATTAGGGTGTGGGGGAAGGGGATGGTGCCTCTGTGGCAGGCTGAGGCTTCCGTTGCCCCTCTTAGGCACCAGCCTCAGGACTGTATTGTAGAAGGTATCTTCTACTACATGTTTATTCAGGGCATGGGGACATGGGGAGTAGAGAGAAATGAGGGGGGAGGGGAGAGTAGAGAAGTAGAGGTCTGCCATCCATGAACACATGAGGAAAGAAGGGGGGGGCAAGCAGCTCCTTTCATAGTGAGCCAGGCTCACCTGGCTGTTGCCAGGTAACTTTGGGGCGGAGTCTAGCAAAATGCCAACATTAACTGAGGCATCCATCTTTAATGATTTCTCCTGGCAAAACTTTGTTATTAAAAAGTTCACTTTATTCTTGTCTCATCTTCAGGGATGCAGAAGCTTAGAGTAGACAGGAGCTTGACAGTGACTATAAGGTTTTAAGTAACTAGGCCATGTATGAATGAATGGCTCTTATAAAGAACTTTCATTTCATTTGCCGAAAACGTTGAACAGGAAAATCACCGAGATTGGCTCAAACCCATGTTGAAGGGGTCTGTCAGAATCTTCATGAGAGACAATGACTGTGTTTTACCAAGACATTTTATAAGCCTTTTATACAAACTGATGGAAACCCAGCGATTCCTTCCAGCCCATGGTGGTGACAAATGGCTTCGTGCAGCAGAGACCGCGAATGTCTCTAAGTCGTTTCTCGTTCGAACTGGTTTAACAGTGTTACTGGTTTCCTCATTAGTGCATTAAATAAAATACTTGGCAGGATTCCTTCCGTGCCAGTAGAGCAATTAGGGTCTCGCCATCTGAAAAGTATATGTTAACCCAGCTCTGCACTGAGAACTTTGCTTTAGATCTTTAGAGTTTAGGTCACTCTTTCTTTAGTAAATAGAACAAGTTAAGGTTTTTTAAAACTTGCCATGGTTCAGGGTTGTCATGGCAGTCTGAGAGGTGTTGCATGAGGGTTAAACTCACAGGCCCAGCTGTGAACATTCTTGCTGGCCACTTAAACATTTTGTGTTTCATTATTTCATGTTTAATATGAGTTTTATATAAAAATGGATTAATAAATACATGTGACACCCTTGAGACAATCACAAACTTTTATCTTAGTTTCCTTTTATTTTATGTGTCTTTCACAGAAGCAAAATCTTGTCAAGCATCACCGCTGTTTTGACTTCTGAACACCCGCTCTGCTATGGAGGGAGAGAGAGAGAAAAAGAAATAAGTCAAATCATGTGAATGATGTTCCCATCCAGGACTGGGGAGCAAGTGGCACAAATCACAGTCTCATTTGCAGGCAGCGTCTCGTTTGGCCTTGGTGACAACATGGCATTGTGCTTCCCTTTGATAGTATGAGCTGGACTCCTCCTCTGTATCCATGCTTAGCGTGGGTCAGAGGAAGACACAGGAAGACAGCAGAGGGAATTATCTGCCTGTTGAAGATGGGCAGACATAGTCACTGATCTGCTGATACACTCTGATGGCCAGAGACAGTAGCTGGACATAGATGTGTGCATGTGGCCCAGGTTCTGCAGGACACCCCAAGAACACCAGTGGGTTCACTCTCGTGTGAGTTTCACTTTTTTCCTCATCTGTCTTGTGAATGTCAAGATCCAGGAACTGACAAAGACTGTTTACTTAGTAATAAATTCTTCAGTGTTGGTAGCAAATCCATTCATATGACTCTGTGTGTGTGTGTGTGTGTGTGTGTGTGTGTGTGTGTGTGTGTGTGTGGTTACCATTATATATCTCCCTCTGCTTCTGCTTCTGTTGTTGAGCCATGCAGAGTATTGTGTCTAAGAGTGAGAAAACCTAGAATGGTGCATCCAGTAACTTAAACTTTAATTCAACACAAATGGGTTTATACATCACAAATAGTCACATAATTTGCCTTTATCACCTACAAATCAACATGTGCATCTTTTTTCAAGTAACTACATGCATGCTGTGTGTGTGTGTGTGTGTGTGTGTGTGTGTGCAGCTCACTCACCTATGATTGTGTGTGTATAGATACTAGAAGCCAACGTTTGAGACATCTCACTGAGATCTCACCATTTTGGCCATAGTAACTGGACAGTGAATCACAGGGACTCACTTGTGTTCATCCCTCTCTCCCACACAACATACAAGGCTTATATGACCTCTCTCACATACAACATATAAGGCTTATATGTGTGCTGGGGATGTAAACTCAGGTCCTGATGCTTACAAGATTGGCAGCTCACTCATTGTGCCATCTCTCCAGCCCACTTCATGTGTTTTCAATGGCCATATAGTTTCTTTTGATCATGTGCCATAATTTTTAAACCAAGAACCTAAAGCAAGCATCGCCTTTGTTTTTTGTAGCAGCACAGCAGCAATACTTTCATGAATCGGTCCTTGCAGACTTTTCTGATTATACTCTTAAGACAAGTGCCCAGAACTTATTTAATCAAATGTTATGCACGATTAAATTTTGATCCATTTTTTTAAAAAAAAATCAGAATAGTTGTTCTAATTTACTCTTCTACCAGCTGGGAATAAAAAGACCCAATTTCTCAGAACTTCCTTGATGTTTTTAAATCAGGGCATCTCCCATCAGACTTCAGCTTTGTTTGATGAACTAATTTTTTTATCTTGTCTTTCAAGATTTGTCAAAGCCGGGGTTGTCTCTTAAGCCAATAGGCTAGTTTGTTTCAACAAATCTTAGTGGCTTACATCTGATCTCTTTGGGCCAGGAGTGACTGTTTAGATTCCCCTGCCTGACTCAAGACAGAGCTTAGGGACAGGAAGTCCCAGAAGTGGCTGAGAAAGTTTGTTGAGGCAGCTTGCTTGGGGAACCTGCTCAGACTGTTTTCCTGCACCTTTGTGCCCAACTCCAGAGTGTCTCTAGATCTTTGGCAGAAAGCTTCTCTTTGCCTGAGAGAAGATGGGCTCTAAACGTTGTCTACATGTCCACAACCCTTACTCAGAACCCCTGAGTGCACTTAAGACATCTTTTAGAGGAGGCTGAAAGAGGTCTGGAGCTAGCAGGTCACCTGACCTCCATAGCAATTCTCCCATAAGTTTGTTTTATCATCACATTTAAAAGGATGCTGTCACTATGCAGGCTTTGAGGAATGAGGGTCCCAGTATGACTAAGTCCACTTCAGTTATAAACAACGATAACCATTAAAATCAAACCTTACCAGACTCTCACTCTCTAAAGTAAAGCACTCTCCTTTTTTCAAAAGGACTGTGAAATTCATCCTCCTCCAAGAAGAGCAGATGAAATGGCTTCTACCCACAACTCACAACTCTCCTGCCCCCAGACTTTTCTCTTGGTTCTTGGTTCAGGTAAGGAAATTATACAGATAGACATTCACATGCATGAGACCTTCATGTGAGTGGCAGATGAACTTCAGTGGGCAAACGGTCAACCTCGAGAGAGAGCTTAGCTGGCAAAGTGGTTGCCCAGCAAACACAAGGACCTGAGTTTGATTCCCGGAACCTACAGTGACAATGAGAAGCCTCTGTGTGCTTCCAATCCTAGTGCTGTGGGAGAGGACACAAGTGAATCTCTGGGGCTCCCTTGATGGCCAGACTCACCCACGGAGTAAGTTCTAAGTCAGTGAGAGACCCTGTCTGAAATAAGAGTGGCCGGAGCCTGAGGAATGACATTTGACTTTCATAAGCATGCACACACACCATAGCATAGACAGCCGTATGTATGTGCACTCACATGCACACACACATGCACACACACTCAAAAGAAGTACTAGACCATCCACAAATCTAGTGGTATAATCAGCAACAGTAGCATGACTGATATTAGATTTAAAAAAAAAAAAAAAAAGGTTCAAGAGGTTTTTACATCCACCTTGGGGATCTGAGTGAATTCTAGAACACACCACACCACCAGTCAGTTACAAAACTGAAAAGTAATTAAAGTGACAGACAGCGTGACGAGGACAAACGGAATTTTCAAAATATGGCTTCGGACATGTGCAACAGAAGGAATCTTTGCAGATGTCTGCTTTCATTTCTGCCCTGTCTACGGGGTGCTCGCTGGTGTTCCTACCATGAGTGCTGCCACCCAAAATCAGTGGGACTATGGACTGAGACCTCCAAGACTGTGTGTCCAAAGGAAGCTCTTCTCTTTCTAAGTTGGTTGTTACAGCAATGGGAAGCTAACTCAGAAGATAGCAATGACTGAAACTTCCAGGATCTGGAGCAGCTAACATTTTTTAAGTGGAGGTGGGGGGAGAAGAAGATGGACTAAAAGTCCTCACTTTGTTTACAATTTGGATCTGATCATTAGAAAGCAGCTCAAAATGGCTAATTATGTTAGACACACCTCTGAGGGCGCCTGCCACCCTTCCATTGACAAGGAACTCTGACATTTCTTTCATCGTATCTTTGGCAGATCTAGCCACTAAAGTCATGTGCACACGAACTTTGAGACACACACTAAATAAAATAAGTCTTCTAAGGAAGCAAGTGATTTTGGTTAAGAGTTTATACATCTTTCCTCCAAAACACCTGGGACCAGAAGTGTTTTAGATTCTAGAGTATTTGATAGTGAGATATTTGGGAAATGGGACTACATTCTAAACACAAAATTTATCTATGCATTATATAGATTGTCCGAAAGTAACTTCATACAGTATTTTTGGTGCACCTACATTCTCCCTTTGACCTAATTAGATGATGCCAGTTCTAAAATTTTCCACTTAGAGTTTTGTATCAGCATTCAAAATGTTTGAAATTTGATGCAGATCAAACTCAATCAGATTTTTGGTTAGTAACACTCAATTTGTTCTAACAGTGATCCTGTGATTTTTGGTAATTTTATTTATTAATTCTAATACTTGCTTTATAAATTGTTTAGAAAGTTCTAAGACAATTACGTTAACTTCAAAGAGCTTCATTGATCCTTTTATTATTTAAATATTTCTTCTTTTTTTGGCATTTTTTTGTCATGACCAAAATGACCAGTCCAGCAGTGAAGAGAAGGAGGAACAGAGAGAATACTGGGCACTGCTGATTCTGCAGGTCCAAGCTCACTCATCCCTAAGGAACTGGTTTTGACCAGTGGTACAGGTGTCAGTTAAATCTACAAGTGTTAGATGTCAAACTGGATTTAACTATTGTACACAAAAAGATAAAAGAAGGATGCATCCCTCAGGTGATGTCCAGGGACAAGACAACAGATAGAAAGACCAGAGGAAGATGCAAGAAGGAGCCATCTTTCCCCCCTCCTCAGCTTCCACTTCTCTTGTATTGATCTGGTATACAGGGCCTATGATAGAATCACTTGGTAGAGGAGAAGTGTGGTTTGCAGATTGCAGGCCCAGTATCACAAAGCTGAATCCAGATGATGGATTCAGAGCTAAGAGACAACAGATGAATAGTGGTCACTTCAGAAACTCAGATATTAACTTCAGAGACCCAAGCATGGCCCTGGGCAACTCCCAAAAGCCAATTGACCTTCACCTCTGTTTTGTTTTACTTTCATAGTTTGGGTAGGACCTTCACCTCAGGCTAACACGGGTTCTCTCTGCCCCACACTGACATACTGGGGACTCAGCTCCGTGGAAACTGCTTTCTGGTTTGATGTCTACCATCTGATGCCATCACACCCTTTGTCCTTTTCCTTGCCACATTCTCTGACTTACTGTCACTTTTCTCCACAAACATATTTTACTCTTGATCCTGAGAAAACTTCCTTCTTAGCACTGCCATTGTGAGCGGGTCTGCTTCCATCCAGGGTACAATTTCATGGACACACATTCACAAGCACAGGCCAGTGTGCACAGACCCGACAACCTCAGCACAGAAACCCTGACACTGTTTGCTCCAGGAGGGATGCAGAGTTAGCATCTCCCTCTCACCTTGTCTGATTCTGAAGCTTTTATTCTTTGTGTCTGGATTGATTGCCACCGTCCTTTAGCCTTTAATACCGAGAATCAATAACTCCATTTATACGCCTTCATTTTCAGTGTGCTTTTGCATATCTTGCTGTATGGGAAAACCAAATACCTATTTGAAAAGTAGGACAGATGGTTTGTTTGTTTGTTTATTGTATAAGAGGAAACTTGGCCTAGTTTCTAAATAGAGAGGAAAACATGTCCAAAGGAAACACAAACGTTTAGTGACCCTGCCTCAGTTTCAGTGTGTCTTCCATCTGAGCTCATCTTAAATGTTTTGGAATTAACTCTACATCTCAAACACCTCCAGCCTCTCTTCCTTCCTCTGCCTGAAAGCCACTGGGTACTGTTTGTGCTTTTAGAGATGGTCAAGTTTCTGGGATGGCAGTGTGAGGGTGTGGATGTCTTTGTGGGGCATTTCTGAACAATTTCAGATCCAGACAAGGACCTGGTCACAGTCGAGTTAGAATGAAATTTGTGTTGACTTTACTTAAGAAACTTTAATCTCTTAGAAGCTAGTTCCTGGGGTACTTCCCCCTTCTTTGCTCTTTTGAAGGAGACTTGAAGGAGCCTGTTATCCTCCTACCATGTGAATGCTCCCCTAGAAGCATCATGTTAGACACAGAGAGCAAGCCCTTCCACACATTGACTCAACTGCACCTTCATCCCGGTTCACTCAGCCTCCAGAACTGTCAGCAACACATTCCTCGTTCTCACGAAGCGATCGTACTGTATTGTGTTTGGAAGCCCACATGAGCCGGGACACATGGCAATCTTTAGGACAGCCAGCCTTTCATTTTGATGCTTTGTGAGAGAGACAAACACCAAGTGGTCTGCACTTCCTTCGCATCGTGAACCTGGCTCTGCCTTGGAGCCACGAGAATGTCTGAAGGTCTCCTAGGTGTCACATCTGTGCTGCAAGAGTTTGTAGCTTCCAGATCATTCTCTGAGGAGTAAAGTTGTCAATGTGTTCGGTCATCATAACTCCAGTCTTGAACTAGAGTTGTCTTCAACGCCAGCACCCCTTCGCCAAACTCAACAAAACCTTCTACTATTGTTGTTTGCTTTAGTTTGTTTTTGAGAAGAGGCCTCTGACTCCACATTCCTCAAACTCACTGTGTTGTCTAGGACCCCCTTGAGCTGCAGATCCTTCTGCCTCTATCTCTCAAGTACCAGCATTATGGGCACGTACTACTGTGCCTGGCTTATATGTCCATATGCATGTAAAAGCTAGAGCCAATCTACATGTAATCCACCTTGTTTTAAAAGCAGAGTCTCTCATCAAACCTGGAGTTTACTGATTAGGCTAGCCAGGAAGCCTAGGGATCCACAAGTTTTCTACTCCCAAGCACTAGAACTAAGGTGTGCCTCTGTGCCTGGCAGTTTTTCAAGGGTTCTGGGGATTGTACTCAAGCCCTTAAATTTGATGCTTTACCAACCAAGTCATCTCTTCATCCCCTATCCCAACCAATTTTTATTAGAAAAAAATATTTTTTTGCAGACAACTTTTCTTAAGTGTGGCAACTCCATTCATCCTGTCCCCTTAGCCACAAGAGTGCAATGAGGAGATCCATGTTCCCTGCTGTCGGCCTCTTCCTCCTTCACCATGTCTGTGAATTTTACAAGGCCTCTTGGCTAGGCTGCAGTGGCTAGATACTTGGTCATAAAGAATTCTTCGTGTTTCTGTGATGGAGTCTTTGGGTGAAACTATCATGTAGTAGATTTCAGGAGAAGCAAATCTCTGTCTGTAGTCACAGTGAGGAGAGCTGATCTTCCTTACAGAGATAGCATTCAACAGCAAGCTGACTTTAGACCAGATCTGAGCTCCTCTCTGGAGAACTTTAGCTCAATCCTTTCAGCTATAGGTTAAGAATTATTGTCATATTGTTCAAATAGTGAAAGCAGAGCTCAGGGGGGATTAAATACAGTTGATTTGTGATAGGACCAGGACTTGAAGTACACCGTAACCAGTCAGTGTGCTAACCACTGTGTGACCCAATCATCTGTAGCACAAAACCAGATAACTGCCCCCCACCATAAGATATAAGGTATGTGTGAAGATCCAGTGTTTTTGTACATTCCAGAGCAGGCTTCACATTTCATATAACAACCCATGACATTTTGCACGAAGTCATTCGGTGTTGATATTGGAGGTCCCTTTGTCTAACTGATGTGCTATTGGCAGTATTTCATAGGCACCCAAGTTGCTTGGCTTCCATCAGAAGATGTGTTTACAATTTGGACTCTGTGCAGAAGGAAGATGTCCTGAAGATTCCATGCCACAGCTCAGAGTCAATGCTTATTATCTGCCTGAAGAGAAAACTCCAGATTCTAAGACTTCAGCCATAAGAAAAAACCTGCAGACAAGAATATCTGTTGTTCCCTCAACAACCATCCAAAGACCCAATGTCTGAGCAGTCCTCTCTCTGTATCTTAGTGTACTGGCTGGTTTTGTGTCAACATGACACAAGCTGGAGCTATCACAGAGCAAGGAGCCTCAGTTAGGAAATGCCTCCATGAGATTCAATTGTAAAACATTTTCTCAACTAGTGATCAAGAAGGGCCCAGCCCATTGTGGGTGGTGCCATCCCTGGGCTGGTAGACCTGGGTTCTATAAGAAAGCAGGCTGAGCAAGTCAGGGGAGGCAAGTGAGTAAGCAACATCCCTCCATGGCCTCTGAATCAACTCCTGCTTCCTGACCTGCTTGAGTTCCAGTCCTAACTTCCTTTGGTGATGAACAGCAATGTGGAAGTATAAGCTGATTAAATCCTTCTCTCCCCAACTTGCTTTTTGGTCATGATGTTTGTGCAAGAATAGAAACCCTGACTAAGACAAATTGGTACCAGCATAGTGGGGTATTCCTGTGACAACCTGACCATGTTTGGGAGAGGACTGTGGAAGGACTTTGGAACTTTGAGCTAGAAGAGCTATTGGGATATTAAGAGCTCTGTGGGATGTTCTATTTGGAATACAATGTTGAAGACAGTGCAGAAGATGGAGGCCTGGCTTGGGAAATTTCAGAGGAAAGATTAAAGACTCTTATCAGGGTTGTTGCTGTTTTGATTGTGAAGATTCTGTGGTTTTGGTTGGCTGGGGCTGAGAATCAGCTGTGATTAACAAGATACCAGAACTATTAAAGCAAAACCTTTGCATTACTGGGACTATAGATGCTGGTCAGCAGGAGCTAAGAAATTAGTGGTGATTAAGAAGAGACCAACTTCATTGAGGTGAAATCTGGGAAGTGTTTCTTGAGAGCACAAAGAAGCTGTGTTCCAGAGATAGTCAAGGTTATACATACCTCATGCTGTGGCTAAACTTGGTAATGTGTAAGAGTCACCCAGGTGGTACAGGTTTTGAAGGAATGAAGGGGTCATGAGGAGCAGTTGTGAGAGGCCATGGAAGGCCATTGGTGAAGGTGCAGCCTCAGTTGCAGTTGATGGCCCAGGACTGAAGGGGTCATGCAAAGGAGTTGAGGTTTGGCACCATGAAGAGAATATATGAGAGGCTTTTGGTGCAGCCTAGTTGCAGTAGAAGACAGTAGTGTTTTCGAGATGCCAGTACCATGAGATGACCACCAAGAACAGCCATGGCAGTGGAGAATGGGCAGCTGGAACCTACAAGACAAGGTGTGTGCTACAAAGGGCAGAGCTGGAGAAGTGACCCAAGCCCTTGGAGGAGCCCAGAAGTTTGTGAGTGGATCCCAGACATTGGGTGGTTAGGGTTTAATTTTGCTTTTGATTGTTACTGTGCCCTGATATTTTTCCCTCTTGAAGGAAGTATTTTAGTAGAGCCCACAGTTAAAAGGCTTTGAATTGAAAAAAAGACTTTGAATTTTAAAAGAGAATGGATATTTTAAAGGGATTGAAGTTTTAATGTAAGATTTTGTAAAGTCTGTGGGACTCTAAGGTTATTTAGATCTTGGGGATGAACAAGAAAGTAAGGGTTGAGGCTTAATAGTGATGTGTTTGTGTGTCGAGTTGACAAGGGGTCAATTTTACTGACTGGTTTTGTGTCAACTTCACACAAGCTGAGTTAATCACAGAGAAGGGAGCCTCAGTTGAGGAAATGCCTCCATAAGATCCAAGTGTAAGGGATTGTTTCAACTAGTGATCAAGGAGGAAGGGCCCAGCCCATTGTGGGTGGTGCCATCCCTGGGCTGGTAGACCTGGGTTCTATAAGAAAGCAGGCTGAGCAAGTCAGGGGAAGCAAGCCAGTAAGCAACATCCCTCCATGGCCTCTGCATCAGCTCCTGCTTCCTGACCTGCTTGAGTTCCAGTGCTCAGCATAAAAGCCTGGGGGGGGGGGGTGACAACGGCACACTTGTAACCCCAGACTGTGAAGGCAGAGAAAGGAAGATCCCCATCGTGTGAGTACTGGCCAGCCTAGCGAAATCAGGAGAGTCCTGGGTTCAACAAAAAAGACTGTCTTAAAAATTAATGTATAGAGTAACTGAATAAAACACTCAGTGTTGACCTCTGACCTCCAAATGCACACACACACACACACACACACACACACACACACACACACATACACACATGGGGTCAACTGTATCACACACACATAAATGGGGTCAAACTGTATCATTTGCTCAGTGGAGACTATGATTTTGTGCCTTCATAGACTATACTGTGTCTTGTGTCTTTCTGTTCCGGTTCTATGAACATGAGGAGTTCCAGGGGAAAGCATTGATCTAACAAAGTCCTCAGAACCATCTCTGGCAAGATAGTTTAAAAATTGGTTTCCATGATGAAAGCACATGTAAGTGATAGATGTTTCCTGCTGGGGAAGCCAACAGTGTGCCACAGGAGCTGGTACCAAGTCTGGACAGAATCTGACATCTCTCTAATGATCTGGAAAAGGGAGCCAATGGCTCATTCATGGGGTCCATGGAGGAGATAAAATGGTTTGTGGAGAGCTGTGAAGCAAGAATATTAGTAATAACAGGAAAGCTAGATTATGGAAATGCTTGCTCATCGTTGAAAGTCATGTAATGGGAGTGATCCATCCAGAAATCACCATGGGTACCAGCCAATACCTGGAGGTAATGCCAGAAGGAAAATAAGGCAGAAAATGGAAGCTGAGCCAGCATATTGGCATTGCTTACTGGAAAGATCTGATAATACCTGGCCAGGGTTTATGGTTTTCCCTAGCCCTTGACACACACAACCAGAAATCTATTGTACTCTGCCTGGTGGCTAGCCTGGTCTCTTGCTTACTTCTTGCTGGCTAAGAAAGATGCCCCTTCATGGGTTTCCCCTCATTGTGTCAAACCAGTCAAGCAAACAGATATTGCTTAACACTTTGTCCCTAGAGGCCAATAACAAAGGCATGGCTAAAAATGTGGGTTGGTCTTCCATGTAGAATGTTGGAGAACATTCCAGTTTACATTGAGAAATGGTTACATCTTTGGCCTCTTCCCGAATATTGACCCAGGTGTACTGTTCTCAGTTTTGTGCCCAGGGTGACAGTGCTCGACACTGCAGGGGTTTTGGTATTTACAGCACCTTGAGTGTTTTTCATGGCACATGGGCCTCCTTTCCAATGTCTATTCTCAGTGAGGCACTGGGAATGACTGAAGAATGTAAGCTGTTTAAGTGTCAGCTAGTATAGACCCAGGATTTCAGAAGGCCAGGGTCAAATATCTGTTTCTTCAGATTTTCCAGAGAGTCTAACTGTTCCATGAAAGTCCCAACAAACTCCTCTCCTCTCCATATTCTGTTGTCTTTCCTCTTGCTGTTTTGAGATGAGGACTCATGTAGCTCAAACTGGTTTCTAACTTATTATGTAGCTGATCTTGACCTCCTAACCCTTCTGTTTCTACCTCCCTCTGCTGAGACTGCAGGCAAATGCCACCATACCCACTCCTTCCTAGTCTTGATTGTGAGCTTTACTAGGCCTTGTAGCTCTTCTGAGAGAGAGGGACAGCAATCTTACCCTGAGGTGACAGTCCTACCTGCAGGCAGGAAGTCGTGGTCAGCTTCTCATCGCGGCATAGCATCATGTAAATTAGTATAATGTAGCAGTAAATACTTTAAAAGTTGTGATCAGCTCCACGGCACCACACCACGCTACCCCCTTTTACTCTCTGTTCCAGATGGTCTCTCCGTCCCCAAGGCTGGCCACATGCAGTGGCCGCCCTCTCCTGGTTGGCTCTCTGTCAGGAACTCTGCTCACATTCCAGGCAACCACCCCCTGTGGTTATTATCACAATTCCCAATAGCCCAACAAAATCAAAACTCTAGAGGCTTGTAATTCATCAATCAGATTTATATCAGTAAATTCTCACTCCACCAAATGTCCACACAATAAACTCAGAGTCAATTGATATTGATATAAACTGCCCACCTAGATAAGACAAATTGTCCTGTAATAATTCATAAGTTATAAATCCTCCGGTAGCGAATCCCATTGGATCCGCCACCTGAATCAGGAGTCTCTTCTAACCTACACGTTTTCTCCAGCTCCTTCCCATCCCAAGGGAAAGCCTCTTTCTCCTGCCTCCCACATTCTTCTCTCCAACCTAGAAGTCCCACCTCCTCCTCACCCAGTGACTGGTCCCTGAAATCTTTGTCACTACCCAATCACAGGCTTTATCTTGTGCCTGCCCTCACCTGCATATAGACATCAACTGCAGCATAACATTAACATTCTTAACCCAGAAAATGTCACTCTTCTTGTGAGAGTCAGGAGTCTACTTAGCAACGCTATCCAACTATATTGTCTTGGGCCATTAATAAAGTTGAATCTGTGTTGACTCAACATTTGGAAGAGCTGTGGATAGCAGGGCGAACTTGCAAGTGAATTATTGCACAATTACTAGATTAACCAAGGAGAAATGACAAGGGCAGGCAGGAGTGATGGTTCTGGACACGTGAGTCAGACAGTGTCCAGCACACTGGGGATGGGATAAGCTCTGCAGACCGAGGCTCACTGATGGCTGTTCTACACCACGCTGCTGGAGACCCCCACATCCTCTGTACCTCAAGGTATGCATGAGGACACTTATTACAGGATACACCCCTTTCCTGTTCTGTGATGTGGAAATGCCCAGATTTAGGAATAGCCCTTTGAGAGTAATGTTGGGTTATGACCAGAATGGATTAGAGTGTTTGGCTTGGACTCGGGGAAACACTGAGAAGGTTCTGTAGGTTCTCAGGCCCTGCTGGAGGCAGATCTGTCCCTTGTCATATTGTCAACTGGATGCCTGCCCAGTGTTAAACCGCAAACAGCTGATAGTTCTGAATCCTGCAGCCGCAGTCTCTGCCTCTGCCCTTCCCAATGTGAGGCCTCCACCTGCTCGATGGTCCCTTGAAGCCATTGCAGCAGGAGCTGCTATGATTACATTTCACGTCACCCTCAATTAACCTGACAGAATACAGTCCTCCCAGCCCCTCCAGAGACTGAGAGGAAAGAAGAGGCTTAAGGTGAACAACAAAAAAACTTTTATGTTTCTGGCTCTCCTGAAGGTAAATCTCTCAGAAAATTGCACTTTTATTGTTTCCAGGACCTAAGTCCACACTGTAGCAGCCCAGGCCTGGAAGGTCCTGTCAACTCACCCATCAGCTCTCACAGGGTGGGGACCCCTGTGAGACTGGAGCCACTCAGCACAGTGGAGATGCTAACGACTGAGTCCCAACAAACACAGGTCCTCCTGCCTGGAGGGTGCCTCAGGTTTCATCTTTCAGATAAAAATAGCACAGAGCTTGATTACAAAAGAAATAAGGAGGGAGTGTGTTATTTGTGTGCAAGTGTGTGTGTGTGTGTGTGTGTGTGTGTGTGTCCCCACAGGATAGTGTCAAAGCCAAATGCCTATGGAATTTTCCATTGAAAAAGGAAAATGTAGTTGCTGTCAAGCTCTCTCAGGGAATCCATCTCTCCTCCCTCCCCCTCTGAGGCTGGACTGTGAACAACCCAGAAGCACTGCCTTCTGTACTAAAGTGGTGCCTGTTAGATATCCCTCCATATGCAAATGGGGCTTAGGACATAGCTGCTCACACCATCTATATAGCACACGATAGCATTTATTACACAGAGAGCAATGCTGACAATTTAACTGAGAGTTGGGAGAGAAACCTAGCTAGATATTCAATCTGTTTTCAATGCTAGAATATGCCAAGCACCTTTTTATTAAATCTAATGGATTACAGGCTATTATTTCACCGAATCATATCAATCATTGAAGGCCTAAGATACAGGGTCAACAAATTAGCAAAAATATATCTGGTATGGTGGTATACATCTTTAGTTCCAGGGCTCAGGAGGCAGAGGAAGATAGATCTCCTAAGTTAGAAGCCAGCCTGGTATACACAGTGAGTTCCAAGCTAATGGGGGATACATAGTAAGACCCTGATTCAAAAAAACAATACAACACAACAAAACAACAAAAGGGAAATCCAATCTGATAATTGTCTTTCGTTATCAACTTGATACTAATGAGTCAGCATAGATAGCAACCATTCCCTAGACAAGGAGTCCTGAACTGTATGGAAGTATGGGCGGCACCATTCCCTAGGCAGGGAGTCCTGAGAGAAAGCAAGCAAGTAAAATGAGCATGAACACATTCATTGCTCTCTCTCCTCTCGGCTCTGGATGTGATAAAAACTGTTTGTTTTATCAAAAAGTTTCTGCATTGACTTCCCCACAAGAATCTACTATAACCTGGAATTGTAAGCAGAAATAAACCCCAATTCTTTCTTACCCAGATCCCTTTAAAAAAGGTTAACACCTTTATCATCAAGAGCAACAGAAATAAATCTAAAATACCCAGTTAATCTTGATTTTCAGATAAATGATAATTAACATATGTTACATGAAACACAGTTACACCAAAAATTACTTCTATTTTATCTGGAAGTTTTACCAAAAGGCTTACTTACAAGCTAGGTAACATACGATGTAACTATAATCCTAGCTTTTTTGGAGGCCTAAGTGCTAATATTCCTTGAGCTCAGGAGTTTGGGTTCAGCCTGGGAAACATGGTAATATGCCATTCATCAGCTCAAAAAGAAGAAAGAGAATGAAACAAAGAAACAAAGAAACAAGGAACAAAGAAAGGAACAGAAAGGAAAGGAAAAATACCAAATTATCTAAGAGAAACAAAAGGGTGGAAAGATCTATTTTGGGCTCACAGTGTCAGAGGTTTCAATCCTTGATTGGTGCTTTACACATCACAGAACCTCAGGACAGGGGTAGGATATGTATGGCAGAGAGGGTTCTTCATCTTAAGACCCGGGAGCAGAGAGTTAGGAAGAGACTGGGGACTAGGCGTAACCTACAAATTCACTTCTCCCATGACCTACTTCCAACTACAACATACCTCCAAAAGATTCCAGAACATCCCAACAGTGCCACCAGCGGAGAGCCAAACAAACAGTTCATAGATGAACCTGAGAAGGACAGTTCACAGCTCAACTGTAACACCAGAAATGCTCTAAATGCACACAGGTTCCTTCAGTCCTCCTCAGGCAATATGGTTTCCCTGTTTACAACCAAACGCTCCCGAAGCTGATGTCAGCTATCACCTGAATGTCAGCAAACTGCACATTAAACTCTCTGAGGGAGCAGGGAACTGGTTTTGCTACAGCTGCTCTTTTGAGTGTTGCAGTTCTGAGCTCCATTGTGTCTTTGTGATAGTGTGTCCCTGATCTTTGCTTCCAAGTTATCTTTCCACAACCAGTTTCTTCATCATTTTGAAGCAGAAATATGAACACAGGATCAGGATTTACACAAAGGAGGAGATACTAGAGACAGAGAAGGTGTGAAGGAGACATGAAAGTGGGATGGTTAGTGTATGCCATGACATGTATGTCTTAGCATAGTCACACATGAGGCCTTGGCACAGGTGTCCTAGCATAGTCACACCTGTGATCATGGTACAGGTGTAGAAGAGTCACACATTTGTGGCCTTGGCACAGGTGTCCTAGCATAGTCACACCTGTGGTTGGTAACAGCTGAATATTTCAAAATAGCTCGTAAAAAAGAGTTTGAATGTTTCCAACACAATGTCATGATGAATGTCTGAGATAAAAAGTTTTTGAGACCTGATCAGCCCACTTGTTTATATGTAGAGAAACTACCCAGCATCCTTGGAGGTGGAAAATTAGCAAATACCAATTTAAAAGAAAACTATATAACATTTCTGTGAGAAAGAAAACAAGAATTTTTTGGTGATATTTGAAGTTTATGGTGTTATTTTAACCGTTTTTGCTTTTAAACAAGCTAGGTCAAGGCAGGTGGTGTATTTAATGCAGGGGTGAGGTTCTTGGATGGAATTTTTAAGTGCTTTTCTTACTCAACAGGTTGAAGAAAGAGAATGCCAGGCTGTGTTCAAGGTTAGCCTAGGTTATGTAATGAGTTCCAAATCTGCTAGGGCTACATAGTAAGGCCATATCACTAAAAACAGCAAAACATTTTCTGAAGAATGTCATTGTAAGAGATTAATATCTCTAGCATTCTGTTAACAAGAAAACATGGTTGACTTGTGAAAACTTTATCTTTTTTTTTTTTTTGAGGAGGCATTGCTGTGATTACTAAACAAGCAAGCAAGATAAAGTAGAGCAGTTTCTTCCAATGAAATCTGACACGGAGCAGTGTCATCCAGATCACACTGGGAAGACTTCGAGCATCTGGGGACAGGATGAAGGGACTCAGTGGCTTCCAAGGTGGTTTCTGCTCCCAGGTAGCATATGCGTGGATTGCCAGTCTTGCTACTTTCTCTCTACCTCAAGTCTCTCTGTGTCACTGTGTCCTGTCAGGTGTTCATGAGCATATGGTGGCCCAGGAGCCTATCTGACAGCCACCGACAGCCTTCTCCCATGACCAAGTTAGCTTGGGTGACACATTTGAAATGCCCCATAGGGGACAGCTGTTAGGTTCTGTAGATTGTCTGCTACTGTTATATTGGAAACTCAAAGAGCTTATTCAGGCACACTATACTGAGGGGAAACACCTCAGCAGGTAAAGTTTCTACAGCCATAGCCTCCAAAATACTTTTCAGCTCAGATCCAAATTTGAGTATAGGTCCACATACATTGTGTCTTCTTGTCACTGTGTGGATCACGAGCTGACATCATAGTTAACTTTCATGTTCCCTTACCCATTGGGTCAAATGGCAATACACAGTTCTGTTCTTACATCTGGGATCTATGTGAGATTCAATACTTTGTAGTCATCCTATGATTTTTTTCCCTTTTCACTGACTACTGTCACCTATAAAAAGGTTTCCCATTTCTTAAAACCAGTTTTCAAAATTGGCTCAAGGGTGGTGGTTGACATAGAAAATATTCTGTGGCGAAAGGGAGAGACTGTAGCTCTTGGTGAACATTGATGTAATATAATAAAACCCCAGAATTTACAATAAACTTAGCATCCAGAGACCTTTTTCTTCTAGTCAAAGTCCTTCATCCAAAATAGTGTCCCTGTAGCAGTGGCTTACAGTGGGGAGCACTACCTGGAACATTCATCTCTAAGGGCTTTGCATTGCAAGGCAAATGTTCCCATGGTAGAAACATGCAAAATTAAATTTCAGTTGAGGAGAAACCCTGACTAAGACAAATTGGTCCCAGCATAGTGGGGTGTTCCTGTGGCAACCTGACCATGTCTGGGGGAGGACTGTGGAAGGACTTTGGAACTTTGAGCTAGAAGAAACATTAGGATATTAAGAGATCTGTAGGATGTTCTGTAGGAGTTTGGAAGATAATGTTGAGAACAGTGCAGAAGATGGAGGCCTGGCTTGTGAAATTTCAGAGGGAAGAGTAAAGATTCTTATCAGGGCTGTTGCTGTTTTGATTGTAAAGATTCTGTGGTTTTGGTTAGCTGGGGCTGAGAATCAGCTGTGATTAAAAAGATATCAGAACTATTAAAGCAAAACCTTTGCATTACTGGGAGTATAGATGCTAGTCAGCTGGAGCTAAGAAATTAGTGGTGATTAAGAAGAGACCAACATCACTGAGGTGAAATCTTCTGGGAAGTGTTTCCTGAGAGCACAAAGAAGCTGTGTTCCAGAGATAGTCAAGGTTATACACACCTCATGCTGTGGCTGGACTTAGTAATGTGTAAGAGTCATCCAGGTGGTACAGGTTTTGAAGGAATGAAGGGGTCATGAGGAGCAGTTGTGAGAGGCCATGGAAGGCCACTGGTGAAGGTGCAGCCTCAGTTGCAGTTGATGCCCCAGGACTGAAGGGGTCATGCAAAGGAGTTGAGGTTTGGCACCATGAAGACAGCCTATGAGAGGCTTTTGGTGAAGCCTAGTTGCAGCAGAAGACAGCAGTGTTTTGGAGATGCCAGTACCATGAGATGACCACCAAGAACAACCATGGCAGTGGAGAACAGGCAGCTGGAACCTAGAAGACAAAGTGTGTGCTACAAAGGGCAGAGCTGGAGAAGTGACCCAAGCCCTTGGAGGAACCGAGAAGATTGTGAGTGGATCCCAGACACTGGACATATAGAGTTTGTGACAGTGCCCTGATAATTTTCCCTCTTGGAGGAAGAAAGTATTTTAGTGGAGCCCACAGTTAAGAGACTTTGAATTGAAAAAAGACTTTGAATTTTAAAAGAGAATGGAGATTTTAAAGGGATTGAAGTTTTAATATGTAAAATTTTGTAAAGACCATGGGACTCTTAATGTTATTTAGATCTTGGGGATGAATAAGAAAGTAAGGGTTGAGGCTTAATAGTGATGTGTTTGTTTGTCAAGTTGACAAGGGGTCAATTGTATTGGCTGGTTTTCTGTCAACTTGACACAAGCTTGAGTTATCACAGAGGAAGGAGCCTCAGTTGAGGAAATGCCTCCATGAGATCCAGTTGTAAGGCATTTTTTCAACTAGTGATCAAGGAGGAAGGGCCCAGCCCATTGTGGGTGGTGCCATCCCTGGGCTGGTAGACCTGGGTTCTATAAGAAAGCAAGCTGAGCAAGCCAGGAGAAGCAAGCCAGTAAGTAACATCCCTCCATGGCCTCTGCATCAGCTCCTGCTTCCTGACCTACTTGAGTTCCAGTCCTGACTTTCTTTGGTGAACAGCAATGAGGAAATTGTAAGCTGAATAAACCCTTTCCTCCCCAACTTACTTCTTGGTCATGATGTGTTTTGCAGGAATAGAAACCCTGACTAAGACAATGTACTTATGTGTATGTGTGAGTGCATGTGTGTGTGTGTGTGTGTGTGTGTGTGTGTGTGTGTGTGTGAGCATAAGGCTATCCTTGGGTGTGTATTATTCCTCTGAATCTATCTTGGTTGACTCTTCTTTCTTTCCGTTCTTCCCTTCTGCCTTCCTACCCTTCTCTCTCTCTCTCTCTCTCTCTCTCTCTCTCTCTCTCTCTCTCTCTCTCTCTCTCTCTTTCTCTCTCTCTCTCTTCCTTTCTTTCTTCCTTTCGTTTTTAAGCTTTGAGAAAGTCTCTCATTGGCCTGTAGCTCACCGACTCAGTTATCCTGGCTGACCAGTGAGTCCAGCGATTCCCTCCTAAGCACTGTAATTACAAGTGTGCACTACCTTGCTTTGCTCTTTATATAGGTGGTAAAGAATCAAACTCACACTCCCATGTGTGAATAGCATCCACTTTACTGCCTGATCCACCTCCATCTCTGATCCATCCACAGCTCAAATGTACGCATTTTAATAGCACAGTTCCAAGAAGGTGTGTGCACACACACACCAAGCACCCTGGTGAAGATACAAATACAATCTCCTGACAAACTTTCTTAACTCTTATTTCTAATCAACCTCTTGGGCAACTGGTCACTCCCTTAAATTCATGTAACTTGTGCAATGAAGTGCCTAACTTTGGTGTCTGGTTTCTCACTCAGAAAGACCTGTTTCTCTATCCACAGCATGGCAATCAGCAGATAGGTATTTGCTGGTTATAAAACTGCTTTGGATATTTGCATTTGGATCTATCTGTGATATTCTCATTTTACATGGGTGAGCACTGAGGTGTGTAGTATAACTTATTGACTAAAAAGCTGTCATTTAATGTTCATTTCTACGTGATCTTGTTCCTACAGCATGTATATTTTAGCTTCGTAGACAAGTGTTTAAAAAGTGTGTTTAGGATAAGTCTTGAATTTGAGCACCAGAACTCTCTTTTTCTTTTCTTTTCTTTCTCTTTCTTTCTTTCTTTCTTTTTTTTTTTTTTTTTTTTTTTTTTTTTTTTTGAGGTCTTTATAAAGACCTCAGGGCTGGAGAGCTTGGTAGTTAGTTGCATATACTGCATGAGTTTGGTTCTCAGCCCGTATGTTGAGCTGCTCACACTGTAACTCCAGCTCCAGGGGAGCCAGTGGCTCCTCTGGCTTATGTGAGCATCTGCATCCATGTGCACAAGCCCACCAGTTGCAAATAAAATAAATTATTAAAACACATAATCAATCTCAATATATTTTATTTGCAGTGGTTATGACAGTGTGCATGTTATTGGTCTGTTTCTTTTTAATAAAATGTCTTTAATTGGGATAATAGCATAGTTCTGGACTTTACAGAGACACGTTGAAAACTGTATCTTCCTTTTCAACTTTTGTAAAGAATGTATACTGTTGTTACTGTGCCTTCCATAAATATTTGATGGCATTCATTATGGAAATTTGCTGTGACTGGAGTAGGAATTTTTTAATAGTCTCACTGCCTTAATCTATTTGATTTATTTCAGTCTATTTCATTGATTTTCTGTTTTTAACTCTCACCTTCATTTCTTTCCATCCCCCTATCTAGGGCCTAGTTTACTTGTGGATCTGGTGGGAAGGTTCATGGGGGAAGCCGACAGAACCCATGTGAGTCCTCCCTGTAGGTGACTTCTTAAGGCAAGGGTCAGAGCAGGCAACACTGGTTCTGTGTGAATGGGAAGGTCTGTGGGAGCTGCAAGGTACCCCTGGGATTAGGACTGGATTACTGATGGAGTGTACCCCTCAGAGGGATGGACCCCACTTCTCCCTGTGCTTTGTCTCACAAAAATGTTGACTACAAAAGCAGTCTACACCAGACCTATGCACCTGCTGCACCACCAGATAAGTTCAAAGTAAGAACCTGAAGACAGCATAGGCCTTGCTGATTCTTTTGTCAAACATCAGTGACTAGTGACAGGAACTAAATCTCTGATGAGTCCACACTTGGCAAATACAGTTCACACGAAGAACAGAGACAAAGGGGTGGATGGGTATCACAATGCTTCCAGTCCATATCTCTAGCTGAGGTCCCAAGAACACCTCTAGCAGAGTCTACCTGGGCTACACTTTAGCAATTCAGACACCACCTCCTTTGGCTCACAGGTTAGCAACACACCCTGAAGTGTTAGCAGTGGCCTGCCTTGGTCAGCTTGTAGGATTCAAGGTTTCCTGGCTCTCTGATGATACATGTTTAGTTACACAGGTATCTCCTACAACTTTGGCAAAATTAAGTAATATGTTTCTGACACCTTTACCAATTTTACCATCTCTACTATAGGACAGTGTACATTAAAAAAAAAAACCTAGGCTCATCTCTGAAGTATTGTTCTGCTCATATTTGTTGTTCCTGGACGTACACCAGTGAAGTGTGGTTCACAGACAATGCAAGGATGCGGGATGTGAAAGTTTCCACTATTAAAGCATAGCTATGGATCAGCGTTGTGTGCAATCGCTAAGTAAAGGCATGGATTCCACCTGGAGCACAGTGCTCTGCAGGGTCTAGTGGCAGCTGGAAGTGTCCTATGTGGATTTCCCATCCCCTCTCACCTGCAGAGGAAGAGTTCTTGGTGATGTGGGAAACCTTTATGAGGAAGATGAGCACAGAAAGGCTACTTCTAATATCTGCTCCCACTCCTATGGTATCACTAGTGCTGAAGGACAGCACTGTAATTACTGTTAAAGTGGTTTGTTGTTTGGCATAGGACTCATTTTACCTGAATGAAGGAATGGAGCCAACCTAAGATGGGGTGTCTGTGGGCTGTTAGAGCTGCCTATAATTTGAGTCTGGGGAGATGACTGAAGAGGTAGAATTTATTATTAATATCCTATAACAAGAGAGTGGGGGAGAGAGAGAGGGAGAGGGACAGGGAGAGGATGAGGGAGAGGGTGAGGGAGAAGGAGAGGGAGAGGGAGAGGGAGAGGGAGGAGGGAGGGAATTTTCCCACAGTGACTAATGGTAAGTCTTATAAGTTTAATAGAAAAAAGTAAAAGTCATGCATTTTTTATTTGCAAGGCTATTAGCACTCTTTCCCTTTATTCAAAACATATCTCAGAATATTTGCATATAAGGGAAGGAAGCTTCTTCCAAGTCTATCCTTAGCTTAGAAACCAGATCTTCTGTTTCTTGCTTCAGTCCATGCACAAGGAGTTAACACTGGAAACAACAGCCTGTGGGTTTACCCAGATGGTTGTCACAAAAGATAGAAAAGGTGATTCAAAAAACAAAAAAATTCTATGAATTTTCTTCAACTTTGCTCGTAAAGTGGACTCATGCCAAGTGCTGTAAACACAGGCTCACCCCGGTAAATAATCTGTCCTGCTGTATGTTTTCCAGAGCCCTATTCTACTCAAATGAATCAGAGACAGAGCTTTTCCTGTAGAGCCATGCTTTAGAATCCAAAGAGCCTATAACTGGTTATGTTGGCTGAGGTCAGAGAGGATACATTGCTAAGTTCCCAGCTGGTTGTGGTCTAAATTCCTGGGAAAGGAAAAGGCTTGTCTTTTCTCTCAGGGCAAGGGTAAACTCTCTTATTTAAAAGCGTCCTCTTCCTTTCTTGGATGACTTACATTTATAAAACCTGTTCTTAGGGGAGGGACACCAGACTAGAGAATGTGTCAGGATAGGAGATCCAAGGAGGAGGGTCTTGGCAAAAATCAAAAGAGGAGAAACTGGTGTCTAGAAGGAAGAACATGCTCAAAGGGAGAATTTGGCTAGCAGATAGCAGATGACATAGATTTAGTAAATCAAAGGGTCACAAGATTTTCTACATTTTCCAGTAGCTTCAGGAAAAAAAAAAAGCCCTTTAATGAGATATTTGGATGTCAGAATTTGGGTTGGAAATGTTTTCCTACTAATTAAAAATTGGGGGTAGAATATTCAGTAGTGAACATGATGGTGCCTTTTCACTCAAAGTCATTTCCAGAATGAACAGTGTCAGTTAAACTGAGCATTCAGCCGAGTGGCCACTTGCATTCTAAATGATCTTGGGTGGAGCTGTGTGATTTTGTAAGATATGTGTAAGAATTCAGATTTTTAGTGAGAACACACATTAGATAGAGATCTCTGACAGGAAAAGCATTGATGCTGTCTGAGACAGCCTGTGAGAGTTTACAACCATCTGATAAGGCAGAGACTCAAAGCTACGGCCAAGCCCTCCAAGCAGAACCCAGCCATTGCTGACAACAGAACTCATAAATATTGGCCTTTAGTCAGCAAAGATTTTTGAAAATCTATCAGTGAGAAAAAGAAAAACAACAAAACAGGATCCATGACATTTTCAGATAGTCTCACTTGTTGCGGTAAGCATTAAAAAAGGCAGTGACCACCTCACCACGCTGCCCCAGGGGTACTTTCCCACATTAGGTCTGGCACCAGTGAGACATACAGAACTAACATTGTATTTATCTCATCAGCGGCTGCTCTCTGCTAGCTGGGAACTCCCTTTAGTCTCTGCAGCCACCCTCTGGTCCCAGCGGTGGCTACCCTCTCACAATTCCCTTGGCGGGTCACTGCCATGACAGGCTCGCATATCCCAATTCCATGGTGACCTTGGTGTGTCCCGCCACTGTACCTTCTCTTGGACTCAATTGAGTCACCATGTGAAGGAAAACACCACACAATAAATTCTGATGTAATTGGTATGATATAATTTGCCCATCTAGACAAGACAAATCATCATATACAAATTCATTCCTTATAAAATATTCATAACAACCTGTAGCTATGCAGAGACATGCAGAGGGTCATCCTCCTCTTCCTCATCTTGCTTCCTCCCTCTCTTGCTTCTTTCTCTACTTTCTAAAATTTTATTCCTGCCTACCCTTCCTCTCGTCCAATGACAGGCCTTATGCCTACCCTCTTTTAATTACAACCACAGTCACCAAAGCAGAAAGTATCTGTTGGGAGATATTGGCCTGACAAGGTCTTTAATTTCCAGTTACCAGGGCCTAGGTTCTAGAATTGGCTGCTGTTCACATCAGTTCAGTCTAACCAGCCTAACCGGGTGTCTCTCTAACCTGTGGCCTACAGGCTGCATACATCCCAGGATACTGATGATGCCTTTGTAGATGACAGTGTCATGTTGCAATGTCAAAAGGTTGGCCATCCCAAACCAAAGGGTTTTGGCTTGCCGGAGATATTGTGGGTAGGTAAGCTCTATTTTTCAGACTAGAGATGCTGAGCCTGTAACCAACATATTCAGGTAAACCGAGTCTGAACATTGGACTAGAAGTGCTGAACCTGTGACATTCTACTCTACAGAGCACATTGCATATATCTTTTATTTCTATATAATTTTGGTTAAAAAGTAAGCTTTCATTTGCACCTTGCAGGAACTACCCCAGTTTGCTCCCAGATTAGCACCTTCTTCACATGGCACACAGTTGTGGATTTGATTTAATGCTTGTATTATGTTAATTGGGCTCCTAAAGTTGCATGAGAATCCTACAAGTAAGACTCTGAGGGCCCTGGTTGGTTCTGATTGGTAAATAAAGTTGCTGGCAGCTATTGGTTGGGCAAGAAGACAGAGGAGGAGCAGGGCTTTAGGATTCATGGCCAAGGGGACTGGAGATGAAGCAGAATCGCCATACCAAAAGGAGAATAGGATGCAGGCTTGAGAGCTGCAGCAAGAGAGGCACACCTATCATGTAAGAGCTGGGTAAGAGTGGCCCCGCCCCCACTGGGTCTGGGGTAGCAAAGATGGAATATATATTTTAGTAAGTAATAATTCAGGAGTATCAGAGGAGAGGCATTAGCAGCATGAAAGTTTGGGAGTGGCCCAGGCACTGAGTTGATTAAGGCATATTAAATATAAGTGTGTGTGTGTGTGTGTGTGTGTGTGTGTGTGTGTGTGTGTGTGTATGTGTGTGTGCGCGCGAGAGAGAGAGAGAGCGCAAGTGTGTGTTTCATTTGGGAATCCAGAGCATTGGGGTGGATACGAATGAACTTGGATCACTGCTGCCGGGGAGATTAGAGCAGATTAATCAACTACATTGACAACATACTTAGCAAGTCCATAAGGAAGGAAAGACAAAAGTCTGAAATCAGTCCCAGATGTTGACTGGCTTCACCTCCATCTTCCAGATAGTTGGGAGTTATCAGGGGCTGTGAGGAGCTGGTGGCTGTCAACATGCTTCAGACAGATTGTTAAATGGACTGAAATACTTTGGTCAGGTACTGGTCAAAGTGAACATCCTTCTCTGACTCCCTGATGATAAAGCGTTAATGCCATCTCCATCTGGGAACTTGTAGAAACCAGCTCAAGAAGTAAGATTAAATTCTTTCCTAACTGGCCAGTGTTGAGTCTATACCAGGATCCCTCAGTGTGGGAGTTACCTGTAGATTTTTGTGGCATGCATCCTGGGAGTGTTTTGTTCTCTTTTTTCCACTTTCACTCGGAAAGCTGGAGGATTCTATAAATGTAACACTTTGAAGAGAAGCATAATATTTATTTTAATAGGATAAAAATGGTGAATTTCCCCTCCTGCCTCCAGGAGATGCTACACAGCTTGCAGAAACCCTGCCTTCTATACATTTTCGAATAGATTCAAACATTAAATTCATACCATCAATTAACAATTATCTGGCTTGCTAGTGTGTGCAGACAATTGGTTGAGCTGCGGGGCATATGGAAATAATACTGATGGTTTAAACTTATAGAAAACTTTACCACAGCTAGAAAGTATAGACACAGAAAGGTGCCTTCAAGGCCAGCAGTCTGACTATAAATCAGTCGCACTGGTTAAACGTTAACATTTTTATTGCCTTATGTGATTTGTATTTAGCATGTTCTACCAACTTCATTCATAGAAAATTCACTACTCCCTTGCTTTCGTTATTTGAGAAAAAAAAAAAAAGACACAGATCTCATCTTTAAAATGACTTGGCTGTTTTACTAGGGGGCTCATATAAAAAGGAATTCCAAGAAAAATGGGGTGTTTGTTGGTATTAACTCACTCATTTGGCTCAGTTCTCTCTCATTCTTTTCTCTCAAACTCAGCTGTATAGACCAACTACTAATTCACAATCTGTTCTCTCCTCAGACAATGTCAATGATGTCAGAGCAAAAGAAAAATTATAACAAATTAAAGGGTATTTATTTTGTGACTCTAGAATAGAAAATTCTCCAGTCCATAAAAGGGGGCGGAGCAGGAGAGATGGTTTTCCGCAGAAACAGGAATAGCAGACTGGCTTCAAGCTTCTTTCCTCACGTGGTAGAGAGGTGAAGCGGTGAAGCAGAATCACCTTTTTCAGAGGATTCAGAGGACGGAGCATCATTCTCAGGACACTAGAAACTGCCCTATTCGGGGGATTTAGTTTTTTCCTCTTAATTGTGTTTCTTGAAAGGTTGAGTGGCAGCTGAGGTTTCCTGACTGGAGTTTTAGCACCATTTTACTTTTGTCTGGTCATTAGCAGTTTTCAGAGAGGATTGCTGATCCCTCATTCTCTCCTCGATTCCCAGGGTGACGGAAGGAGTTGTGCTCTACCACGTGCTAGTTTCATGGCGAGTCATCACAGTCCCAAAGCACTGGGGCCGCCAGCACCTGCTTCTGTCAAGGGACCAAGATGAACCCCTTGCTTTATAAGAGATCATCATAGACAGTATTTACCATAACCCAAAGATGGATTAAGCTCACCACAATGCGCAAGGTAAACTGCCAGGGCCAGGGCCTTCCCTTGGAGTGACATCCGGGACTGCATCCAGCACTGACCGCGAGCAGCCTCTCAGTCCAGGTACAACAGAAACCACAAACACAGGGCTTGTGTCGTACCCTCTCCTGGCCTTTCTCTACTGTTAACCTGAAATTACGAGGCAAGTTCTGCCTTTGCTGTTCAATCTGGTTTTCTGCTGTCTTCAGAGGAAGAGCTGGTCTGAATTATCTAGATCTTTTGTGAAACCAGCAAGCCTCTCTAGAGCTTGGTTTTGCCCAGGGCATTGCATTTTCTTCAAGGAGTGGTACAAAGAGCCGCGGTCGGCTGCCTTCATACAGGGTGGCAAAGGAGAGTCAGCTGTGAACTTAAGAATTGCAAGGGAAAGTAAATAAGTAAAAGGCTCCAGGCTAGAGCGATGGTGCAGTGGTTAAAAGTACTAGCAGCTCTTGTGGAGGACCTGAGTTCTGTTCCCAGCTCCTGTAAAATGGCGCACAATCATCCTTAATTCCAGTTTCCAGGATCCGATGCCCTCTTCTGGTCCTTATGGGTACTGCATGCAATCTCTCTCTCTCTCTCTCTCTCTCTCTCTCTCTCTCTCTCTCTCTCTCTCTCTCTCTCTCTCTCTCTCTCTCTCTCTCTCTCTCTCTCTCTCTCTCTCTCTCACACACACACACAAGCAAACACACATAAAATAAAAATAAGTTTTTTTTTTTAAGCTTCAAGCTTTTCTTAACGTTCCTAAGAAAATGCTGTCATTGGGTAATGAGTGCTTCCCTCCTATTTGATGCTGGTGTATTTTCACCATGCACTCAGCTTTAGTAGGGTTTTTAAAATTAGTCAGATTGAAAAAGAATGGATCAAATGTTAGTGATAAAACGACCAGGTGACCAAGGATGCTTTCAGTGTGATATAAAATACACCACTTTTATAGCTGAGAGTATAAAAACATGCCTCAGAAGTGATCATTTGAGGTTTACACCATGATGGTAAAGGCTAATTAGCGTGTTAGAAAAAAAAATATCCCCTATCCCCAATCTCCAACCCCTTTGAAGAGGAAGTAATGTCATACATTGATCCTAGTATCAGAAGCAGAGAAGTCAAATGACTTGTGGGTAAGAAACACATTCCCTGGCCCTAGGAGCTGAGGTACGTGGTCAGCCATGCTGTCATTCAAAATGTCTAGGATTGGAAAGCAGACCATTTGGTAGTACATTCTTTGTTTTACAATAATGAAGAGAGAGGGGGAGGGAGGAGGGGGGAGGAGAGAGAGAGAGGAGTGGGAGCACTGAGAAGAGCAAAGCTATGCTGCCAACAAGATCATAATCTCACATCAAAGCTTGCCTCCCTGAGCACCAATCCGTGTGCCAGGCAGCCCTCAAAGCTCTGAGCTTTGCTCAACCGGTGCACAAGCCCGAGCTGCTCTTACAGCTCAAAGTGCTGGAACACAGTCTGGCACTGATCTGGCCAGGAAGCCCTGCTCTCTGCACGCTTGCCCAGAAACCATTGGAAGCAGAAGAGAGCAATTAGCTCCTGTGCAGGTGTGAGGCGTGGAGATCTGCTACAATAAGGAACAGAGACAAAACAGAATCCATCTTTATCTGGAAGAAAAAAAATTAATTGTGGGAAAGGCAAAAAAAAAAAAAAAAAAGTCAGCTGTAGGAGCATTTATTTGTGCAGAAATATCTTTAAAAATAGTTCTTAATGGTATTTTTATGGAGTTTTCCCTCACTTTCTAGGTATAGTGTTCACAGAAAGATCCTAATATGGCAATTTAATTGCAGAATGCTAAAACTTATTACGGAAATTGCCTTTAAAATACCAAATTAGAATCTTCTTAGTCCTGTTTAAAATTTTATCAGAAGTACTTTTATTGCAGTGGCTCGGGTAGCACCTAAAGCTAGACACACAGGCAGTGTGGATGTGAGAGACCTGTCTAAAGTGCTGGCTTTAGTTTACGTTTGTGGAGGGTGTGTGGATTGAGGCTGAGGTGAACCCTCTGGAGCTAGCTGCTGTCTTATGGGCACAGAGAACAAAAGTTTACATCACCGCTACTCCGGATGCAGCCATTTTGTAGCTGCTATCTAAACCCTGGGCAGAATACTAGCAGGAAAAATACCATGTAGATGTTTCCATACAGCCAGTGCATCAGCAGAGAGCAGCTTTATTTGCAATTTCTTCAAGGCAGGAGCAATGTTCATTCTTTAAAACAAGTTTTTTAGTTGGCTAAATTCTCCCCTCATTCCCTCAAACAGCAGAACCAGGAAATAAAATCACAGAAAAACAGGAAAGAAAAGAATAGAGTTCGTGAGGCTAACTGTGAGGCAAGACCCCAGAAAGAACACAATATTCTGCTTTCATCTGGGATGGGTAAAGATTAAAATCATTCGAAAGTACCATAAAAAGAAGTAAGGGGTGGAGGAGAAAAACACGTTAGAAATTGAATCTGACAGACATTTTTCACTTCTCATAAGCTACAGTGGATCTGAAAGGTCACTGATATCCCTTCTAATTCATTCACATGTGGGAAAATTGTCCAAGAAACGAGAGGAGCAACACAGCGAGGAAGAATGACCAACCGTTATTTCCCAGGGGAGCTGTCTATCCCCAGATATAACCTTCATTTCTCGGCAGAGATAAACTCCTGTGATGGGCTCTCTGTCTCCTTTAGTAAGAGGACAGAAAGCCAGACACTGACTTATGGTGTGACCCTTGTTGGGTTGTTTGTTCCCCAAGCCTATTAATTCTAGCTGTGGCAGGATCAAGCTGGAAAGCACTGTGCATAGGGCTCTCGGAGGCAGCCCCGGCCTTGTGGACGCACACGGTCCGCAACTGTGTGGTAGTTCTTAACGTGTAGTACTCGGCATCCAGGACCCTTCCACTGCTGTTTGAATGCCTGGTGTTCAAACCTGTCAAGTCTTGGGTAGTCCAGGATGCACTGCCTTGGGTGGCCTATCAGGAGAAGCCTCCAGGCCCTTCACAAACTCACAGAAGCTGGGTTGTTTGGTCAATGATATCGTACTGTAAAATTCCCCTCTTATTCTTTACCCGGTAATCACCACCTCTCCCCTTTCTTCCTACAAACTCCTCCTCTGTCAACAGACCGGGAGGTCATAGCTCAGCCCATTCTGACTGGTGAGCTATGGTGCAAAGCTGCAAGACCGTTGGTGTGGAGTGTGCTCACCTAGCATGCACACACACACACATGTGATCCCAGCACTTAGGAGGCTGAGGCAGGGGATCAGTCATTCAAGGTCACACACTAGCTACCTCCTGGCACTGAGGCCAACCTTAGTTTCATGAGACTTTGTCTCAAAAGAAGAGAACACATCTCCATAGAGTTATTGCTTCCTTTGCTTATCTGGCTGTGGTCCTTTGCACAATTAATATGGTCGAGGTAGTAAACTCAGTAATTTCAAAACAAGAGCTTCCTCATGTTACTCTAACATCGGGCTCCACAAATGATGTTGCTGAAGGTGCTAGAGGGTGCTGTTAAAGCAGAGCCGGCCCTGGGACCCTCTGTGAGGGAGGTCATTTCTTAACTAGATCACTTTGTAATCTAATAAAATGTAAAGTGAAGTGGCATTAAATTAATACATTAGAACAAAGCCCGACTTGCGGAGCAGGACATAACACACTTAATATTGATGAGTGCAGTAAATATTTTATGCAGAGGGACCAGACTCCCAGCTCTCATGCTCTGCCTCTTTCCTGGCAGCTTTTGGAGTTGAGCTGCTTTCCCTACAAACTCGCTCACACTCAGCTTCTGGATGTTCACACCCCAACAGCCGCACATAGCCACTTATTTAATTGTTTAGTACTTGTTTGGTTTTGAAACTCTTCTTAGAGACTCTCAGTGTGGAGAGAGAAAGAGGTTTGTGGGTATTTGTTGCTGGTTTTGTATGACACCTGAAGAATGACTGTTAAAGTCCTCCTGTGACCATCACACACATTTACACACATACTGCCCATCACACACACACACACACACACACACACACACACACACACACACACATACACACACCCCTTTGTAATATAGAATAATATTAGATGTAGGAAACAAGGTAAGAACTTTTAACATAAAAGCCTCCTCCTGAAAATACAGGCCAGTTCAGAGACTTTCTAAAATCAAGCTTTGTTTGGCTGTTTGCTAGAACTGCTCACAGAATCCACGGAAAGCCCTATACTCTCAGCCATAAACTATTTTAGGAAAAGTCACGAATGAAGGTCATTCAATAGAGGAGGGAAGCTGGGAGTTATCAGGAAGAGATGGACAAGCTTCCTCTGCTCTCCCGTGGAGCCAGAGCTTGCTGCTCTTTGGATGTCTACCACTCCCCTATGTGACAATGTGGGGAGAACATTCCCAGCTGGGACATTCAATATAGGCTTTGGTGTCACAAGCCCTGTGTGTGGATGACCTTCAGGCTTTAGCATCCCAGACTGGCGCTGACACCCGTACGGAAGAGTTTCTTCCTCTGCCCTCCTGGATTTGTCGTCTGAGCGCTCTGCCAGTTAAATGACAGAAAGACAGTAAGAGAACACAGCAGATTTAATTACACACTTTGGCATGGGAACTACCAAAGAACCGTGACACAAGAAACCAGTTAACCTTAGAGCTTGTATGCAGCTTTATTTTTAAAGTAACTTTTATTAATTTATTTTATATATATATAGGTGTTTTGCCTGCATGCATGTCTGTGGAACATATGTGTGCCAGATGCCCATGGAGCCCAGAAGAGGATGTTTGATCCTCTGGAACTGAAATTACAGATGGTTGTGTGAAGTAGAAATTTCTGGCTTCTTTAAAGTCTCAGTTATGTCATGTGATGTTTTGCTGAGGCAGACATGTAAAGTGCACATGATGATTAGAAAGAATATAAACAAAACCCATCATGTCAGGAAACTCTCACATTGGTTCACCTTGAACTGGTCGATTTCCATGACTTTGTAGTGAGTAACCTGCCAGAGAACTGTCCCCAGTAGAGCCTCATGGATTCTTCTGGATCAAGCATTAAACTACCAGCAGACTCCCGTCAGGTAGAACGTTCTAGATCCTCTCCAGGGGCCAAGCACAAAAGCCAGACTTGTCTATGAAAAGTTCTTTCTTCAAAAATAACCTTCCAGTGTTTACTATTCAACTCTAAGTTAAAAAACTGTAACACCAATCTCAGCCAATCATATTCTACCTGGCAGTGAACAGAGTCAAGTTGAGGGGACTCACACAAACTGATTCTGAAATTCTGATTAACTTTGTAAGCCAGTCACCAAACATGGACATTATCAGAAACTAAATTTGAAAGATGGAAATGATAAATGAGGATAGGAAAACAGTGGAAATCAAGGGGACATGGATGAATCTTGCTGCAGGAGCTCACCAGCTGAGAGTCAGTGATTCAGTACAGTTAACAACACTTGCTGGGAAGGTGGCTGACAAAGAGACAATATTCCTTTTACCTAGACATGTTTTCAAACAAGAATGTTAAAATAGCAATGAACCATGCTTAAGGCTTTCACACATAAGACCTTGAAGTATGCTCTTAACTCATTTCAAAGCCATAAATCTGAAATTTTCTGGGAATTTTATGAACAAAACTATGAACTTCATCCATAGTAAGAAAAAACAATGTGGCTTAACTTACCTGTGTACCCCCTGTGAGCTGCACCTTCCCCCTTTCAACTGTAATGCTGAGACACCTCAGAAACCACTGTGAGATGCCATTTGCAGAGAGGAAGGAGAGAAGGAGAGAGGGAAGGAGGGAGGGAGGGAAGAAGAGAGGGAAGGAGGGAGGGAGAGCTTCAGAGATCCTTTGAACAATGTAACTTCAGAAGTCACATACATGGCCTCTGTTGATACACTTAGGTATAACTCTCCTATGTGTATGAGTGTGTATGTGCATGTACCTGTGTGTACATGTACATGTGTGTGAGTGTACGTGTGTATGCATGTGTGTACATGCACATGTGTGTGAGTATACGTGTGTATGCATGTGTGTACATGTGTGTGCATGTGTGTACATGTATGTGTGCATATGCATTATCCTTTCCTATATGCCTCTTGTTCCGTTAATGTCTGTGCTTAAGTCCATGCTAAAATCTCTCTTAATAAACTCAAGATGTACTTCATACTGACCCATCCTAAAATTCTTTTCTGGGTTGAAGAACCCCACTTTGCTCAGCAGATGTCTGAAAAGACCTCTTCAAGCTGTAGCTCTGTCTCTGCTTCCCGCTCTCCCTGCCACTAACATCCAGTGCTCAGAGCTGATAATTTTAGAGTTGCCTTATTATTCATTAGCTCCTGACCTTATTCACAGAGGTTTCCACCTTGGAGAGCCCCGTAGAGAACCACCATGAGGCTCTGCCTATGTCTCTGTGTCGGGTTGTCAGCTTTGTAGCACAGGACAGACCTAAGTGAGCACAATTCGTGATCAGTAGTGTGACCAGGACAACCTTATCATTGTTATTGTTATCATTATCATCTCCGACTTTGGACTCTCCTCCCTGCTGATCCACCGCTCAGAGCTGTGGAGAATGTTACAGGCCACACAACACTGGGCCAGATGTTTCCCGTCTCATCTCAAAGCAGAAAATGTATAAAGAGGCCAAGAACCCGTGAGAGTTTTACCTAAAAAATTTACTCTTCACACAACCTTGTTCTGTGTAAACTCTGAATTTAGTTTTAAATGTAAATTTATACGATGGCATTTTGGTGTTTCTGACATTTTCGTGTAAATTGAGAAGGGTGTATGGGAAACGAAAAGATTTGTGAGTGTAGTGTGGAAATGTATGCGTGCAACACCTGGCTCTTGTGAAAACAGTGCTCTTTTCTGTTGTGCATAATGATGTCAATTTAAGATGTAATGTATTTATTTTGTATGGCACAGCGGTTTCAAACCCAGAGACTCCAAGTGCTCTGGAGAACTCTAGTCTTTTCATTGACGGGGCTCAGGACATTCATTCCAGGGTTAGACTCCTTGGCACCAGATATTTCACACTGAAGGGATCCTGACTGCCCGAAGCTGGTCACGATGAAACAGTCAGCCTTACAGAGGAAGACTCATTTTTGCCTCACGCTTCCTCAGGCAGAGCCTCCCCACCCCCCCGTCAGGACCTCACTGCTTTGGGATGACCATGGTGGCAAGTGTGTGGAGGGACAAAAACCCCTCACCTTATGGAAGAAACAAAAGAGAGGAGAAGGACTAGGGGCCACTCCTCCTCGAGGAAATGGCCCCATTGATTCCACACCTCCCTCTGGAGCTGGCCTCCTAAAGGCTCCTCCCACTCCCGATATGGCCACACACTGGGTAACTGTGCAGAGCTGTCACTGGACATGACAGTGTAGCACTGAGCCATTACAGACAACACGTGAGAGATGGCAGGGTATCAGTCTCCACCTGTCTGACTGGTGTGGGGAACAGAGGAACCCCTGTGTGTTTGTGAAGTCCCGAGTGAACATGTATGCTTTGACATGGGCACAGCATGTCAAAGATCCCAAAGCCTCAGACCCATGGGAATCCACATGTGAATGTTGATAGTGTATGCGAAAAATGGCCAACATCGATATTTCACCAGATATTTATGGCCTGAAGGCCGCTCCCCTCCAGTGCCTGCTTCTATTAAGATGCTCTAAACCTGTTCATCTGTATATAATAACCCACCTCTTGTTTGGTTGTACGCAGTAACCCTGCCTTCTTGCTCGACTCTATGTATGGTAAACTCACTGAGCTTCCAGGGTGCTGTGGTTTCTCTATCAGAGATCTCTCCCCACCTCACCCCAACTTCTCTGTATGTCCCTCTGCCTCCCTTTTCTTCACTCCCCCACTGGCCCCATCAGGTCAAGTTCTTGGAGCCGTTCAGGGATGCGGCAGATCAGTCTTGCCAAGTTTCCCTGGTTCCCATTGTCAGCTCACACCGTTTGTTCTATCAAGTCCTCCCATGATCGATTCCCCAGAAAACTGAATGTAAAACCACGAGGCTGGAGCATAAGAGAGGCTCAGTGGTGAAGAGCAATGGCTACTCTTTTCAGAGTTCGATTCCTAGCACCACATGGCGGCTCACACTGGCTGCAACTCAAGTCCCAGAGGCTCTGACACCCTCTTCTGGCATTTCTTGGCATTACATGCACATGGTACACTGACATTCCTGCAGGCAAAACACATCTATTCAAATAAAATAAAATGGAAAAAAAAAAAAAAAAAAAAAAAAAAAAAAAAAAACACCTACCAGACTTAACTGTCTTTGGGCATTCATTTCTGTATGCCTCCAGGGTCTTTCAAATCATATATTAAATCAGTTTATAGCCTTTTCTTGTTAATCTACTATTCGGACCCAGATAAGAACCAAAAGGATGGGGAGGGGAGGTATTCTCCTTTCCTCTAACACGCCATGGTAGTGCCCATGTGCATGCTTTTGACATGTAGAAACAGAGGGGCAGAGTTTGCTATGTGATGAAATGTTAAAGAGCACAGATAGTTTTTGATCCTTCCTCCTGTGAAGATGTTGCAGTACAGCCTCAGGAATGGAGAGGGAAGCCAGTTTGCCACCCTCGCAAACACCATCTTGTCTCCTGGGGATGCAGCCTCTGCAGTCTGGGACCCAGACATGTGACATCCCAGACTGCGCCACACTTTCCTGACTAGGCCTTGGGTAAATTTGGGAGCAAGGATGCCTCTTGCCCACAGGGTTGAAGAAGTAAATAATATTTAAATTACTAGACATCAAAAATTAGTACTTTTTAAGTTTTCGTTGCCAATTATTTTGCTGAATGTCTGCCTTTGTAACATTGTGTTTGATCGCCTGTGTATAAACTACCTGATTAGGGAGTATTGTTAGTGTGAAGAAAAACCACAGTGGTCTTTATTCAAGGAAAAACAAATTATTGAATGATACTTGTTAAAGCATAGTCAGGATGACTTCATTCAGAATGATGCTGACAGGCATAGAACCATGGCAACAAGGTCTTTCTGTGGGGAAGGGATCAGGCTCAACCCGGAATGCACCCAGGGGACAACTGGAAAATGATATTCAGGAACTGAGTGTGTGTGTGTGTGTGTGTGTGTGTGTGTGTGTGTGTGTGTGTGTGTGTGAGTGTGTGCTGGGTTGGGGGTATCAGTGGGTGGGATCCTGCTAAAATACCATGTCAGAGTTAAGAAGGCACTGTGCTTTGAATGCAAAACGTTTGTCCCTCCAGGTTTGAATGTGTGGTACTTTTCCTGCAGATTGTGAAACCTCAAGGAGGTGAAACCATACTGGAGGAAGCCGGCCAATGAGGACGGGCCTTGAGTTTTATAACCAAGACCTACTTACAATCCTATCTCTGCTTCCTGTTCCTGGGGTAAAGCAAGCTCTTACATCTTTTTTTCACCACCCCCCCCAGTCTCCCCACCACCGCCCCAGACCTTTCTTGCCAAGATGCACTCTGTCTCTCTAGATTGTCATCTAGATAAATCCTTCCTCCCATAAGCTGCATTTTTTCAGGTGTTTTATCAAATATATAAATATATATGATAATATCATAATATCAAGAAAAGTAGCAGGTACAAGAAGATTCTGGCTAAACTGATCTACCAGGATTATTCTGACGTCAAGGTGGTGAGACATTTTACTGAGAGGGTGGTGGATATGAACCTGATCAGATATTCAGACATCAAATTTAAGAGGTCTCTGCCAAAACTGGATCGCACAGGGAAGCAGCCAGCATCTAGGGCCCTGAGATAAGCTTATGAACCGTCGCTAAGGTTAGGCTGAGCAAAGAATCTCAACAGTTAATTTGAAATCTACTTTATTAAAATATTGACTCGCCTCTGATTTCTTTCTAAGTGTTGTGCTAATATTGTTCAGTAATCCTACTCCTGTGATGTTTCTGAATGACCCTGTCTGAGCCTCAAAGCGCTCATGGAATCGTTTGTTTTAGATTGGGCCAGGTGGACACAGACCTCTCAGAAGGCAGTCTTCCTGCAATTACCAAGCTCTTATCCATAATTGGAGACTAAGCAGTGAGATATTAAATCTAATTTCCTTTTGGGCCCTTTATTAGCTGAGATGGGTGTTTTGTGCCTTGAGAGAGGAGCAAACAGCTTGATGCACCTGCTCTCTGACACTGGCATTTGAGGCATGGAGCAGAAGTAGGTCAGGAAATGACGAGGCTCCAGGACACTCTTCCTGTGGGTGCTCCTGGTTCACAATACATGTTCTGAACACAGATGTGTAGGGCACCGAAGATGTCATAAGTTGGAACACATTTAATACTTCCAACCAGTGGAGCTTCGAGGTTAGCAACCTGAGCACCACGGTGTCACCACAGCATCCACTGTGTACTTCCTGGAGCTTTCACTGAGTCCAAACCCAGCCCCCAAGGTGAAATTTCTGTACAGTGGATGGCTCTCACACCACAGCCCAGCTGGAAAGCTCTGGGCTGAACCTTGTAAGTTAGAGGCCATCTTGATTCTGAATGAACTCCAAATCCATCATTAGAAATGCTGACAGTGAAAATGTCACTGAATGCTGGAGACAGCCTGAGCCTAGATGCCACATGCTACATATATATGCCAAACTCCCTGAATGCCTTTCCCTCTCTCTGGAGCCTCAGCTCTGGTCCCCTCCATTAAGATCATCGTCACTGACATCTCGAATTCTGCTTCATCGAAAATCCCAAACTGCTGTAATAGGGGAGGCGTGCCTCTCGTGAAAGAAGGCTGTGAAGACGTTAGCTGCCATAGAATCTGTTCTTGGAGCCACTTTCCTGTACCTCTTGTTCATCTCTCTCTCTCTCTCTCTCTCTCTCTCTCTCTCTCTCTCTCTCTCTCTCTCTCACACACACACACACACACACACACACATGCAAGACCTATCACCAGTGACCATTTCCACAAGGTGGTATCATTTTTCTGCTGCCCTAGAAAGCCAGTTAAGGTTGGGAAATGTCCATATTGTGTTGTTTACTACCCTCAACACATACACAGTCTCTTTCTCACACAGTCACACAGACATGACAGACATGACACAGTTAATTTCACACACACACACACACACACACACACACACACTCACACACTCACACACTCACACACTCACACAGTACTTGGGTTACTTTGTGCCTCTACTCTTCCTTAGTACAATGTGCACCAGGTAAAACCTACATCTATTTTTTGTATAACTATGGAGGGTGTAAAAGACACAGGTGTGTGTGTTGTGATGTGTGTGTGTGTTCACAAGCACGGAACTCCCCCTAGCACAGTCATTGAGGGTCAGATGTTCTAAGAACGCTGTCATTGGAACACAAGCTTTCAGCGTTGCTTCTCTCTCACCAATTTTGATTCACCAAGAGAAACCAACAGTAAAGCAAAACATCAAAAGGGGCGAGAAGGGATGCTGTCTTAGACTGTGTCGCTGTTAATTCGGGAACTTTGGAGTTAAATGCTCCTGTGTTTTGGGAGGCTCAAAGAACAAATTCTCCCTTACATTTCAAGTTTCTTTTCTTTTTGTCAAAAGTTTGTTGTTGTTGTTTGTATTTGTCTGTGTTTGTTTGCTTTTGTTTTAATGACAAGTTTATTTTGAGGTCTGGCGTCTGGATGCACGAAGTCTCCGTTAACTTCAGTAATAAAGCCGTGTTCATTCACAAGTGACCTGAAAGAACCAACGGGCTTTTTAATTCCAGAGGAACTCAGTGTTTTTCTGGAATCCTTCATTTATTTATTGTGATTAGCATTCAAAAGTAGAACAGTTTTGAGAAAGACAGGAAGTTTCTGACCCAGAGGCAATGCCAAGGCAGTCCACAGTTTTAGTTTGTATTGAAGGGCGTAGGCAGCCTCACATGCACTACCCAGAAGACAATAATTATACCCAAGAGATCCATCCAGTAAGACAGCAGGTAGCTGGGCCTGGGTGGCTGAGGCAGGGGATATTCTAGGATTAAATCGGTCAGCCTGGCTTCCGCAGCCAATGCCAGGACTGCCTGAATGACAGCCTATGACAGTGTCTCAAAACCAAAACCAAAAGAAAGCCAGAAGTAATGTATTGGGCGCCTTCCTCATTGCTTAAGAGTTTAAGGAAAAAGCAAGAGCTTCCCGTACGGAAATAAAAATCAAACCCGGTGTTTGTTATAAGCAGCAGGAGGAATAGAGAAACGGGCAAGGAGGCAGCCCACAGCCCAAGATGGGCTTTAGAGAAGGGACTGCTCCGTGTGTTGTATTCCCAGGTCTGGGGCATAGCACACGGAGGAAGACTTCAAGCCCTGCCGGTGATGGAGCTTGTGATCTAGCTGTTCTGCTGGTGTCGAATCGCTCACGCCTTCAAGGGGAGAGGGTGTCTGGGTGCATACTGAGTACCTGATGCGGCCGGCCGGGAGGCAGCGGAGACCTGCCCCTCCGCAGCTGAGATGGGCTGGGGAAAGGTCTGGGAGAGCTGCTGGACGTACCGGGTGGGACCCTGGGTGGCCTTCCCGAGTACCACCCTTCCCTCCCCAAGCCCTGCAGCAAACCGCTCCACCCGCGCGCTCTGGCCGTCTGGGACGCAGCGGCAGCCGGTAGAGGCCAGGTGTTAGGGACCTCAGGTCCCAGGATCCAGGAGGCGGAGGCGCGCAAGCGGGCATGCGCAGTGGGCGGAGGCGGCGGCGATGGCCGGGGGAGGCGGGGGGGATCGCTGTTTATTTGCAGCTGGGCCACCGCGGCGGCGGAGCACCGGGCGCCCGGGTGGGGACATTGGGCGCGCGATGCCGGAGCCAAGCAGGCCGCCGCGCGCCCGGGTCCCGGCCGGGGAGGATGCGCGCCGCGCGGGAGCTGCCCTGCGAGCGGTGCGATGCTGGTGACCCGCGGGGACCGCGGCGGCGGGGAGCGCGCGCCCTCACGGCTCCCGGGCTGCGGGCTGGTTCCAGCCGGGGCCGCGGCGCTGCTAGCTGGAGCCAGCTGCCTTTGCTACGGCCGCTCGCTGCGGGGCGAGTTTGTGCACGACGATGTGTGGGCGATCGTGAACAACCCCGACGTGCGGCCCGGGGCCCCGCTGCGCTGGGCCGTCTTCGCTAACGACTTCTGGGGCAAGGGCCTGGCGGACAGCACCAGCCACAAGTCCTATCGGCCGCTGTGCGTGCTGTCCTTCAGGTGAGCCCTGTGCGTCCTGGGGTCGAGACACCTGTCCCTGGAGAAGGGATGGCACTGCAGGGTCACTTCTGACAGGTCCCTCGGTACTTCCTCTAGGTTGTTCTCCCCTTTTCAGCTAGGTTCTCCCGGCTCTACCCCGGGTCCTCTTGCCATCAGCCAGATCCTCTCGAATTTACCTCGTGTTCTGGCTGCTCAGCCTAGTCCTCTAGGTTCTACGCTTGCTCTTCCGCCCTGCTCCGTTCTCCAGTCCCTGTCCCAGATCCTCTGGGCTCTATGCTTGGCTCCTGATTCTATCTTAAGTCCTCTCTACTAGGCTCTGGGTCCTCCAGAATCTGTCCCAGGCTCTCCGGACTCTAGTATTCTATCAGCGCAGCCCCAGATTCGCTGAACGAGGTTCTCTCCGCTTTGCCCCGAGACCTCGTCGCTCTGGCTGTGGGTCTTCCCGGTTCGGACTCTGATTCTGTTTGGTTCGGGCTCAGTCCTGAATCCTCCTGGCTCGGTCCTTACCCGGGACAGCCTCGGGTTCTCAAGACTCTGCTTGGGTTGAAACTCTACACCGTTTTCTTCTGACTCTGTTTTGGGTTCTCTCCGCCGTACTCAGGGAGATCTCTGCTCTGCCCCGCGTCCTTCCAGCTAAACCTAGGTTCTCCCGCGCTTCCTGTCTGCGGAGTTGGGATCGAGTTCTCCCTGCTACGTCCCTGGGGCTTCAGGGATGGCAGACGTGACTTCTCACGGGAGACTTTCCTACCCGCGATTAGCGGGTTCGGGGCGGGGGTGTGTGTGGGGGGCAATGCTCCAAGTTGTCAGCTTCCCCTAGGAGGTTGTACTGCTTGCTGGGCAGATGAGGAATAAAGGGGTCCGGATCAGGTGACCTAGGATGCTTCTCGAGCTGCTAGGCTGTGAGTGTTCTAGGCAGGAACTGGGGAGAGGGGTCAAGCACCCTACTCTAAGCACCGGGCTTTGCTGTGCGCGGGCTGCCGGATAGCCTCCCTACCCTGAACATCTCCAGCCCCAGCGGTGCTGTGCCCAGCCCCCGGGACCCACACCGAGGACCTCGCGAGGTGGAGGGGCGCAGAGAGCCCCCTCCCCAGCTCCGGAGCCATGACTCAGCATTTGTGGTGTGGACCGAGAGTATGCGTTTGTAGGGTCTGTGTATCTGCTTGAATCCCGGGGAAAGGACCGGTTGGAACCAAACAGCTGAACTCCATTCAGGGTAACTTGGCATTTGAGCTGGAGGGAGTGCAGGACACAGCAGCTCACAGGGTATTAACTCGTTTTCAAATCTTTGTCATAGGAGCCATAGTTTATGGCACTGATCTCCGGGGACAGCTGGCAAAATAACAGCAGCATGAGCCTTCAGGCCCAGGGCTTTGGAGAGAAAAGGGAAACCTGCCGTTGGCTTTCATGTCATTCTTTCAAATAAACTCGTGTTTTAAAGAGGGCGAGAAAATAACACGTCTGACCCCCAAGGAGATGTTTTATAAACATTTATCTGTGGAAAGTTGTGTCGGTTTTCATCCAAAAGATAGCCTTAGCTGCAGTTTCTCAGCCTTTTAATTTCCCAAGTGCTTTTTTTTTCAAACCATAAAGCTAGGAATGCTTCTTTTTACACTGGATAGACGATAGGCGTTTTCATGGACTGGGTGAGGCTGTTGATTAATTTGAAGGTGTATAAACTCACTGCACTCTATATGTGGACTTTTTACAGCCCTGGACCCTGCCCTGATCCCTAGCCTGAACAGTTTCCATTTAAAGCGCCAGGGTTGAATGCCTGCCGGAGGGTAGGCATAAGTGTAAGGTGCTGGCTGTCCGAGTGTTTTTAATAGTTCCTCTTGGGAACTCTACGGGGCAGAGGAGGAAGGGCTGTGTAGCAGCTACACCTTTTATCAGCAGCTTGATTTCATATCCCCACCCACACCCTGGGGAAGGGGTGGAGATAGTGGGGGGGGGGGGGGGAATGCTCAGAGCTGACCAAATGGGGGAAAGGAAGGATATGAAACCTCTTTCTGGTACAATTGTCTAAGACTATTGCTTTTGGAGTTTTGTTGTTTGGCTTCTTTCTTTTTCAACTTGTCACAAGCTAGGGTCGTCTAGGAAAAGGGAAACTCAGTTGAGAAAATGATGCTCCCATCAGATTGGTCTGTAGGTAAGCCTGTGTGGGTGTTTCCTTGATTAATAATTGATGTGGGAGGGCCCAGATCGCTGTGGGTGGTGTCGTTCCTGGGCTGAGCAACCTCCAACTTGGTTCCTGCCTTGACTTCCCTAAATGATGGGCCTGTGGTCCAGACTTGTAAGGTAAATAAACCTGTTTCTACACACAGCAATAGAAAGCAAATAGAGACACAGAGATCTCCCTCTCTTTTCTTAATGGGCCATTTGAGTTGTGAGTCTAGAAAGCAGCAGGGTGTGACTTGGAATAGCTACCTCATCTGGAAGAGAAAGTAGCTCAGTCCCCTCCGCTCCTTTGGTCCCTATCAGTCACAGTGGCCAACTCTTCTGCAGTAAATGAGGTGTGTCCCGAGTAAGTTCAAGTTTTTTCTTTTTTTTCTCTTTCCCTTCTCCTCTTATTTATTTTTTTAGTTTCTTGAGATATGTTCTCACTCCGTAGCTCAGGCTGGCTTGGATTCACTATGTAGTCCAGGCTAGCTCTTTACTGATCATCGTCCTGCCTCTGCCTCCTAAGTGCTGAGATTACACATTCAGTGAGCCACCATGCCTAGTCAGATTTTTTTATAACTTGAAGTACATGAAGAGATGGAAAACTATTTTATTTGGTATGGCTCAAGCATCGGCCTAGTGTCCTGGATGGTTTTTTTTTTTATGTCAGCTTGACACAGTTAGAGTCATCTGTGAGGGAGGTAACTTCAATTGAGAAAATCCTTCACAAGATCAGGCTGTAGGTAAGCCTGAAAGGCATTTTCTTAATTAGTGATTGATGTGGGAATATTCAGCCCTTTGTGGATGTTTCCTGGGTGCTAGGAAATTAACATTGCTATAAATGAGATATCCCCACCCCCTAAATCTCATCAGTATTTGAACATGTATTTTATTTGTCTTGGTGTATATTTAGTTCTCTGCAGGTTTATGACAAGGCATCCCTTTCTGAGATTCTATTACAGTCACAGTGCCTAGAACACTTCCATCTTGTGGACCCTATACTTCCCCATTGGAGCAATGCACCCAAGATCTAACACCTAATCCATAAAACTCCCACTTGGCCCATGATGACCACCAATCCTCCATCTCTATAGTTTTACCATTTCAACGCTATATAGTAAAATTGTTTTAATGTATACTTTATTGAGATTCCCCCCACCCCTGTCTCTCTGTCTCAGCATTTCTCTGGAACTTTATTCAGATGGTTGTGTGCAATGAAAGGTTACCTCTTTGGACCTTATGGTCTTGTTCCCACAGAACCCCAAATCAATTTTTAAAGCCGTTTCTCCTTTTAGTAAAAGTAAGTTTATATCCTTGAGACATTGGATGTGTGTCATATACTGCCTGGGAGATAGTAACTCCCTTAAGAACAAGTGTAATCAAGTAAATACGTAATTCTCTTTTTCTGGATGAATGCTCAGTAGAAGAACAGCGGCACCTGTTTAATGCACAGCCTAATCGTGTTTTCATGAAGGGCTAAGTGGACCGAGGAAAAGTTTACCAGATAACATAGCAGTTTCAAGGTGCAGAGCAGGGGAACAAGGACTGTATCCCATCACTCTAGCTACCTACACTGGGACTGTTTCTAGAACCCCCTTCCCAGGGTGGCTCCAGGAGACACTTCTGAGGGGTCTGGAGTGGAGTGGCCATGATCAGGCTGAGAAGGTTGGTGCAGGTCTTCAGGCTGTGGGGTCTCATGCTGCTTGAACAGGAAGTGCTGGCTGCTCCTGGTGGTGACATCAGTAGCTATGGGGTCACAGGCCTGCAGCCTCCCTCTGATTCTCCTCAGTTGCTGAGGATGCCAGTGCAGGTGTGAGCGGCAAGAGCGGAAAGAGTCAGACCTTTTCCCACAAGTTCTCCTTGTCAAGATGGGGCCTCAGGGCTGTGAGAGACGGTATTCTGGTGTTATCTGTGGTGCTAGCTCATCCGCCCTTGTGCCCCGTCTTCCCAGACGCTCGTGAGCAAGGACATGCGGGAATATTTTTAGATGCAAGTAAAGGAGAAGCAAGTCGTGTTTCTTACTCTACAGACCTCACACTCTTGATTCTGCTTCTGTTTTTATCCTTAATTTCTTTTTTATTGGTGTTTATTCAGTGCACAGAACTGGGGTCGGGGGTCTTCACACAGACTGTTTTCACTCAAGTGTATCCTATACTGTATCCAACCCATATTCTCCTCTTTGTCCTGGCTGATCCCTTGCCTCTTCTCCAGACTTACCTGCATGCTGGTGTGTGTGTGTGTGTGTGTGTGTGTGTGTGGTATATCTCTCTAGATTCCAAGTTCCACCTTCGAGAGGAAACATCTGGTAGTTGTCTTTCTTGCTCTCAGGTTGCATCCATTTTCCTGTGAAGGACATAATGTCATCCCCACCCTAGTCACTACCTCTAAAATCAGGAGGAATGCATTAAGTCTCTCTGTAGATACTGAGCTAACAGAACTGAAGGCAGTCCCCATAATGCCCCTTGGAAATTGCTTTGACTGGTTTAAAAGATACTGAGCATCTTCCTTTTATCCTCTTGGGAAAAAGATCCTGCGGAAATTTCCATTCAGTCAGTGAGTGGAACCCGAGGTCTTCAGCACTGAAGATGTGAAGCTAAGGCTGACGAAGGGACCTTCAACTCATGGTTTGTCTTTCCATGTTTAGGCTATTAGATCATTGTTTGCTCTAAAGTTTTACTGAACGCTCCTGACACTAACATAAATCATAAGAGTGAAGTGGGTGGTTAAATGTCAGAGCTAAAAAAATAATAGAGTATGTTCACACATGTGCTGTGGGGCCTGTGATGCTTTAGTGCTTGATCATGACAGACTCCCCCCCCCCCAGTGGTTTGCATCATGAAGTCATAGCATTCTGCCAGCTCTGAGCATGTGCAAGCATTAGCTACCATCACATACACTCAAGAACCATGGAGTGTTCATCTTGTGTCTGCTCCTACTGACCTGTCCTCTTTGAGGTCTCACTGACAGGCAGTCTGTCTCTGCAAGGGTGACACCGGCTCTTTGTAAAATACTGGACAATAAAGGAAGAGGGCCTGGGATGTTTGATTAAGGTACTCCCGTTATTCCGTGATAGAGACATAGGCAAGAGGTAAAAAGGGGTGGGGGCAGGTTGGAGGCAGTAAAAACTAGCTCTAGTGGAGCGGGAGGGAAATGACTTTAGAGAACAAACAAAACCACCCTGCCCTGAGGTCATTAGAGTGGAAGAGCTGGCAGACCCAGCCCCTTGCTGTCTGCAGCACTTGGATGAGCTGCCCCTTGCCGGCTGCCACATTAGGTGACCTAGCCGGGGCAGTGCTCCTCTGGTGGTGTAGGAGCAGAAGAGCTGGTGGGCTGAACAACTCAGCTACCACCCAGGCCCAGAGCCAGGTCTGTGAGCTGGCCTACCCCACCTATTAAGGGCTAAAGCATGTGAAAGGGCTGCCAGGTCTTCATAATCCAAGACAGCAACGGGAAATCTTAGGAGTCCCGTGAGGAGCCAGGATTGATGATGGTGAAGCCGGAGCCAGAGGCCTCAAACCAGACCCGTGACTCATTGCTGTGAACATTAAGTGAAGATGTGTTGATAAAGGGTATTTTGGGACACACTGTCACACATTACAGCTTCCACAAGGAGATTTTTTTTTCTTCCTCGAAGGGGAGGTTGCAAGGCTGGAGGGCAGATAGGGAGGGACAGGGAGATGAATGGGATTGAGGTGCATGATGTAAAGTTCACAAAGAATTTTAAAAGTTTTTTTAAAAAAAGCCAATCTCTGGACTTTCTATACTACAGAAAGCAAGCCCTGGAGGTAGAGCCCATGTTCATGTCTCAGGGTTAAGTTGTATAGGAAGCCAGGAACAGAGTTCTACAGTGTGGGGTTATAAGTTTGTCCCCAGAGGAAATCAGGTACGCCTTCCAAAGCTGTTTGTTTTCATCGACAGACACCTCTCTGCTTTTCCTTCGCAGCCACACTCTTGTTTTCCCAGATTCCAGTCTAGTCGTTCCTCTTTATGAGGACTGAGGAATGTCTGCTCATGCCAGAGGAATGGTGGTATGTCTCTCTCGCTGATAAGATGTGGCTTCTGCCTGCAGAATCCAGGACTCCACCCTGAGGTCTAAGCTGTCTGAAGCCCTTGCTCCTTCACAGAGCAAACTGCTGCAGAGGGCCTCTGCAGTGGGCTGTCTTCTAGAAAGCCCTTCCCTGTGCTGGGCAGGGCCAGCTTTCTGGGTACTTCCAGTGTCTGCTCAGGCATCACTTTGTCATAGTGGCATGTCCAGGACTCTCATCTGTACACACGCCATGCTTCACTTTCTTATACTGGTCAGTTAGTCACCTTTTCAGCACTGAGACAGAATATCTGAAATTAGTTTAAGGAAGGGAGGGAGGGAGAGAGGCAGACAGGGAGGGAGAGAGGGGGGAGGGAGGGAGGAAAAAAGGAAGGAGGGGAGGAAGAGAGGGAGGCAGGCAGGGAGGGGAGAGGAAGAAAGGGAAGGAGGGAGGGAGACAGGGAAGGAGGGAGAGAGGCAGACCGGGAGGGAGAGAGGGGGGAGGGAGGAAGGAAGGAAAGGAAGGAGGGAGGCAGGGAGGAAGGGAAGGAAGGAGGCAGGCAGGGAGGGGTAGGCAGGCAGGGAGGGAGGGAGGTTATGTTTTAGCTCACAGTTCTAGCATCTGATTGCCTGGCTCTGTGGGTTTCTGGGCCCAGGTGAGGCAGTACAGAACTGCTACCTCATGTAACAGGAAGCATAGAGTGAGACAGAGAGAAGCCCAGGACCAGATGTAGAACCCCATGCCCTGTGATCTATTTCTCCAGCTAGACTCCACCTCCCTATGACGCTAGCAAATTACTAGTCCAACACTGGGCAGTCCCTGCTTGGGTCAGAGCCCTCATGGCATGAATACTTCTCCCTAGTTTGATCCACCTTCAAGGAACCAAACACTCAACACATGAGCCATTTGAAGATCAGCCCTTATTCAAACCCTCCCCCACCGACAGCTGACATTGATTTTTGTTTGGTTGGTTGGTTTGTTTTGGTTTTGGTTTTTTGTTACTGGTTTCAATGTTCTGTCATTGCTCTGAGAGTTGCTGTCTTAGTTAGGATTCTACTGCTGTGAACAGACACCATGACCAAGGCAGCTCTTACAAGGACAACATTTAATTGGGGCTGGCTTACAGGTTCCGAGGTTTAGTCCAGTATCATCAAGGTGAGAGCACGGCAGCATCCAAACAGGCATGGTGCAGGAGGAGCTGAGAGTTCCAAATCTTCAGTTCTACAGCTGCGGCATAAGGTGCAACCTTGGCTCTCTCCAGGCCAGTTTTCTGTCTTAATTTACCTTTTTCTTTGCTCTCTCTCAAAAAAGAGCAAAGTGGAGGAAGAAGGTATTCCCTTGGATATTGCAGGGGATCCCTGAAGGCTCTGCGTACCACAGATCAAGGGCAGCTTTGGCTTTTAAAGGAGGATTGTGTCTCTCAGTTATGATGTGGAGAGAATGGCCATCTTTACTCTGGCACCCTTTCCCTCAGGGTAGCATGAACAGCTGCAGAGTGCATGTCTCAAGTTCAAGGATAGAGGGAAGCCCAAAATGAAGTTGCATCTCCTCCTTCCATTGGGGGATTAAGATCCATTCCTACCAATGTCCTGCTTTCTATAAAGTAACCATATGAATCACCAGGACTTCAAAGCCTGGTCAAATGCACTACCTGGGCTATATATCCTCCTTTACTTTAGCCTAGGGAATGACTTCCTTCACTCCAATACAGCTATCTAGAATTGGTCTGGTTTGGGGTTTGGGTTACTTCAGAGAAAACTTCTTTCTTGGAGTTTCTCAATGTGAGGAGTTTCATATTCACAGTGGACTAACGGGTTCACCACACCTGAGGAGCAGGTGACTCAGTGTCAGCCCCATGGTTCAGATGGAGCTGGTGGTGCTAAAAATGTAATGATTTGAGCTGCATGATATCAGCTCTGGCTCTCATTTGAAGAGGGGGGAGGGATTGCAGATTGAGTTCAGTCCTGTGTCATTCAAATGGACCGAGTAATGAAGCCCTAGTGAAACCCCAAGCCCCGACTCCCCAGGTTTGCTCATACTTCTCTGATAAGTTCTGATGCCCTGAGCCATGTGCATCTTGACGCCTGGCAAGTTTGTGTTTAGGACTCCCCAGGCCTCCTGCCAAGCAAAGCTAGCTCTCCTTGGTCCCCCCCCACACCACACACACGAACACTGTGTCCCTCCCTCTAGTGCCCTTCCCTTTAGTCTGTCATTACTTGGAGTGCCATGGAGACATTAATGGTGGTTGGCACCTTCCCTAGGGAATAGCATTCTCATAGTGAAGGTGAGAGGACTGAGCTCCATCCAGTTGCATAGTTCATTTCTTCATATGAAGTAATGATTTGTTGATTTGTCTCTTAAACTAGAGGTAATGCAGAAGAGATCTAGAATGACTGATGGCCTATGGGATTCGCTTTATAGTGGAAATAAGCTGAACCAGATGTTATCTACTGGTTGAATGATTTAAGTGGACCATGGAAACCATTCTCAAGCATTTGAGAGCCACAAGACAGCTACTGATGGGGAACTCCAGAGGAAAATGGGTGTGTTCACTGGGTCATGCTGAGCTGTGAACAACCAGGAACGATACCAGAAATGACAAAAGAGTTGGGGAGGGAGCTCAGGAAGTATAATGCTTGCCTTGCAAGCATAAGGACCTCAGTTCAGTCATCCAGAGCCCTTTTTTTTAAAGGCCAGGCATTGTAGCAATACTGTGCATATTAATACTGTGCCAGTACTGGGGAGACAGAGACAGGCAGATTCCTGAGACTTGCTGGCTGACAGGTGATCTCTCTCAGAGTCAAGGTAGATAGCATCTGATGAATGACAGCTAAGGTTCTTCTTCAAATTCTCATGTACACATATCTCTGCGTACGTGTGCACATGCACAAAAGAAATAATAAAGAGGCTACACTACTCCCCCTTTCCCTGGCTAAATTTTTCTTTCTTTCTTTCTTTCTTTCTTTCTTTCTTTCTTTCTTTCTTTCTTTCTTTTTTGAAAAGAATGCTTACTGATGAGCATACTGACTTTTCTGCTGAGCTTGCTGACCTTGTGTGCATTCTTTTGAGCTTTGAGACCCATGTCTCACAGCTATGCTAATTCCCTTCCTGGGTGCAGATCTCAGGCTTCACCCTATATATGCTTTCAACTGTCTTAAGATGGAATGGGAACAGCTGAAGGTCACACAAAGAGGTTTGGTGACCACTGGTACCCCATGAGACCTCTATCTAGGAAGATCCAACTATCACAATGTACAGCATAGCTCATATCCGAGGCATTTACAGATGCCTGTGCTCCTGTCCTCTGCTCCATTACAGTTCTCCTGAGAGGAAAGAGTCAGGTAGCTCTGCCTTCACCGAGGCACTAGAGTGAGCCTGGTGTTGGGACACCTATAGAGTGGAGAAGCTATGAGCCAGCTCCTTTCTGTAAGGTGACTGTGATCTACATGTGTGAGGAGGAGCCACCATGGAGAGGGGCTCTCAGATGTTAGTGAAGGGATCCTTGGTTAGAGAAGTTTGAATGCCAAACATGGTAGGAACATTCATGACAGCCAGCAGACAGATGCCAGAGGACTTGGACGACACCAGGGCCATGGGTATGGGCAGGCCCTCAGACTGAGGGAGTGTGTGTGTGTGTGTGTGTGTGTGTGTGTGTATGTGTGAGAGAGTGTATATGTGTGAGTATGTATGTATATATGAGTGTGTGTATGTGTGTGACTACGTGTGTGAGTGTGTGAATGTTTGTGAGTGTGTGTGTGAGTGTGTATTAGAGAGTGTATATGTATGAGTATGTATGTGGGAGAATGTTTGTGTGTGTATGTGTGTGAGAGAAACCAAGGTGTCAGCTCAAGTAGCATTGATATGTGATGATCTTTCTGAATCACCAACTCCATGGGATGTAGCATCGTTTAGGAGACAGAACTATGGGCAGGTCTATGACAGTTTCCTGAAATGGTTGAGGGGAGACACCCATCCTCAAAGTAGGTGTCACTTGTCCAAAAGAGTGCAGAAGATACAAAGAGATCCCAGGAGAACAAAGCATGGCCTGCCAGCCACCGAGTCTTTCTGAGTGTGTTCTTGGCTGACACCCTAGCTTCTTTGGCCTTCCATTGAAGATTTGAAGACCTTCCAGGCCTCATCAGAGGATGGGACTTCCCAGGCACCTAGCTTTGGGGACTGAGCAGCTACAGGGTTCTCAGCTTCTCCAGCACATAGGTAGCCATTGTCACACAACCCCTACCGTGTAATGAACAGTTTTTCAGAGATTTAAGAAGCTAATTTCTCTCCATCACTGAAACCCACTGCATTCAAAGCAAATAGATCCTAAAAGAACCCTGTTGAATAAACAAATGGATTTACATTGCACTGGAAGTGGGAAAAGCCCATCTTTCCCCTTCAGCTCTAAAAATCTCTCATGTTATTTGGCTTAGGCTTTGTTTCTCTTTTAGAACTAGGACAAGCAGTAGGTTTGTTTTTGTTTTTGTTTTTGTTTTATGTTTGTTTCTCAAATAGGCTTAACAGCATCTCTGAGATCCCCCTTCCTCTTCTGATCCTCCTGTCTCCCTGCAAAGATGACCAGGAGAGCAGGCATGAACTCAAAGCAATCAGACTGGTTGTTCTCCAGGACAGCCATATGGGGGGGTCCCAAGAAGTCAGGTCAAATAATCTGACATCAAAGGAGAGCAAAGGCAGCAGGGGCAGCTCTCCACAGCCCTCTCACAGCCAGGAGCGTTGTAAACTCTCTTTCCACATCCTTTAAATCATATAGTCTGGCCTAGGGGAAGAAGAAAGGCGAAACTTAATCAGGACACATCCTAGAAAGAGACACTTGTGCCGAGGGACATGCAGAGTTGATTCTCAGAGCCCCCAAACTTCAGTCTGAACGCTCCAAATCCATGAGTGAGCCAGGTCTGGAAACTGGGCCACAGGGAAGGCTTTTCACAGTGGTAGCTCCAGTCTACCTCTGTGCGCTCCCCCTCCCCCACTCATACATACATACTCACACACACAGTCACACACATAAATACTCACACACTTACTTACACACTCATACATTCATACACAGATATACTCAGTTACATACACATACATACACTTACACACACTCTCACAGTCTCATACACATACACATTCTCATATACATACACACATACATACATACATACTCTCTCACACACATTTACATAACAACACATCCACACACGTACATACACAACACATACACACAGGTACACACTTGTACATACATACATACACAGTCACACACATATACTTAAACACACACACTCACACATACATACACATTCTCACATATATACTCACACATACTCTCTCATACACATGTGCGCACACACACAACACACATGTATACAGTCACATACACTTACACATTCATATACATTCACATTCTCAGATACATACTGATACATACTCACATACAAACACACTCTCACACATACACACATGTACACATAACATACACATACACACACTCTCACAGACATTCACACACATACACACACACACTCCCTCCACTCCCTCAGCCTGAGGCCCTGCCCACACCCATGGCCCTAGTGTTGTCCAAGTCCTCTGGCATCTGTCTGCTGGCTGTCATGAATGTTCCTACCATGTTTGGCATTCAAACTTCTCTAACCAAGGATCCCTTCACTAACATCTGAGAGCCCCTCTCCATGGTGGCTCCTCCTCACACATGTAGATCACAGTCACCTTACAGAAAGGAGCTGGCTCATAGCTTCTCCACTCTATAGGTGTCCCAACACCAGGCTCACTCTAGTGCCTCGGTGAAGGCAGAGCTACCTGACTCTTTCCTCTCAGGAGAACTGTAATGGAGCAGAGGACAGGAGCACAGGCATCTGTAAATGCCTCGGATATGAGCTACGCTGTACCAAGGACATTGCGATCTCTGGGTCTCCCTCCCTAGACATAGGTCTCATGAGGAACCTCTACAGGTTGAAATGTCAGCTGCTGGCAGTGTCAGCTGACTGCATAACCGAGGGACTGAGCTCTTGTTCTTTGGCAGATAGAACTTTACATCTGTAGGAAGTCGGTAATACCTTCTTCTCTTGGACACACTTTGTTTTTAAACAATAGTCATTCTGCCTGCATTTTTATTGCCCATTTGTGATTCTAAATAGAGACCAAAGAAACAGTCTACTGTCTTCTTTACTAAAAGGAAAGTCTTGTGCCATGAAGAATGAGTAGATTTCATTAGGGACTGATAACGTGAACATTTGCCCCAATGGACCAGGTATCCAAATGTTCCCCCTGTAGCACCACCAGCCTGAGGGTGTCAAGCCTTCTAATAATTTGAGATAAATTAGAAATATTTGTATGCAGACATCTGCTCTAAACAATGTTTGGCAGATTGAAACAGTATATTAAAAGGTATAAAGGTGAAATAAAGCTGTGTATAGGAGGAACCAGGCCTGGGGGAGTCTGTTTCTGGTATAGTTAGACCTTGCTTTTCCCTCGGGTAGACTTAGAGTAAGTGCATTGTCCCAGTCTTCATTTATTCATCCGTCTGTCCATCTGCCATCTGCTCCAGTATTTACTATGTGGCATCCATGAGTGAGGATTGCTCCAGACACTGGAGAGCAAAGCTGTAAGGTTCACAAACATTGTATCCCTGCACTCTGATCACTTCTGTTCCCTATGTCCCCAAAAACCACCTTCCTGAGACTCCATTTCAGAGGGCCCCCTGTTGCGGTATAAATTAGAAATGGCTTATCCTTTTATCAGACCCCTAAGGTCTCACTCCATGGATGCTGCTCTAGCGTGGAGCCGAGCACAGACTCTCTCACATAGTCCGAAGGCCATACTCTGCAGGGCTCTCTTCCCAGGCTGTTCACTCTGCCCTCCCTGTTGCTTCTGTCCCAGGTGGATAAGACCACCCTGGCATGTTTCTTTACCCCACCACCCAGCACAAACATGACTTCAGATCTTCGTAGCTTTCCATGGTAGGTTTATATATTAAATTCTCAATCCACAAACCCTCTACACAATAAGATTAAATCCAATGGACAAGGATACAAACTGCCCTTCTATAAGAGATATAAAGACCTATAAAACCCCTTAAAAATATTCATATCTATCTATCGCCAATTAAATCCCCCTGGACCTAGGTCAGCTTTCTCCAGCTCCATCTTGAGTCTTCCCGCAATCTTTGCTTCTCTTCCGTTTTTCTACCTTTTCTCCACCTACCTCTCCACTGTCCAATCATGTATCACCTTAACATCAACCCACAACCCCTCACCCTTGTGTCACGGACCCCAGATGCCCTCTTAGTCCCACTGCCCCTCAGTGAGTACCATGGGTCTTGCCTCTCTTTTCCACTTGGAGAACATTTCCTCTTTGAAAGGTCTGTGGCTCCTTGTCTCTGTTGGTGATTTGTCCTGCTTCTATGTCTGAAGAGCATTAACTCTTTCATGTGAGGGTAACAACCCATTCTGGACCTCAGTACACATACAATAGTTCTAGTCTTAGTATTTTGGGGGGGTTTTTTGGTTTTTTTTTTTTTTTTTTTTTTTTGCACTCTGTGTGTTTTAGCACCCAGCATGCTGTTGACAGGAACACTCGTGGCCACTTTGGATCTCAGTGTGTCTTCTGGTCTTCCGGTGTACTTTTCTCCTCTCGAACAGACATTTTTTGTGATCTTTGTAAATGTGGATTCTGTAGTTTTACCTGAGCTGTTGGTAATGACATTAGGCGATCCGAGATAACACTAGGGCACTGTGACAGGCACCAGAGGTCTCAGTCCAGGAAGACGTTGATATATTAGTCCCCACTCTATGTAGGCTGAAAATCCATCCTGGGCTGTCATGAATGCAGGCAGACCTCGAGATATTTTGATAAATGTCTCTGCTAAAACACAGATGCAGGGCATCCATCACAGCCCCTCTTCTATTAAATTATGAAATGGAACCCCCCTTTTCGCTGTGTACCCATATTGGCTTTCCAGAACCAGAGAGTCTGTTCTGTGTTCTCACAGACAGGTTATGTTTGAAAATGTTGTTAACATTTTGTCTTACGCTTACATGTCAATCTCTCTTCCCCTCTTCAGTTCATGTTATTTTATAAATAACACTATGAGATACATGTGAGCATGTTTGCATATGCATCAAAATATTTATTTTTCTGATGAAAATTTTCTGGAATTGGGATTTTCAGTCAGCAGGTACACACTTTCTCCCATTTATTTCCATTTTCATGTGTGTGTGCATGCCTGTGTGCGTGTGCATGTGCGCATGCGTGTGTGTTTGTGGAAGTCCCAGGTTGATGCTAGGAATCATCCTGAGTCATTCTTCTGCACTATTGACTGAGCACTATTGTCTCAATCAACCCTATGTAACGGGACTCACAGTGGTTTAGTCCCACAACCCTGACTACAAACCCTGAGGGAATAAAGAAACAGACGCACAGACGTGGTTACAAGAAAGCTGGGGTCAGACAGTGCTGCCTTCTCTCAGATGGAGAGCACCAACAATCCCGGCCACCCAAGCCTCAGCATGAGTGTTAGGTTTAGCGTGAGGGAAGGGTTAGCTCATAGCAAGTGTCAGTAGGTACTATCCCCATGGGGCTGAGACATTGGAATTCTTGGCTTGGAGGTGCCATGTCAACAGCACGGATTCATGAGGAGATTCCTCTGCTCTCTGCTCGGAGCTCACCACTGTGGCTAGTCTTGCTGGCCTGTTTGCTCTGGGAAATCCCAGCTCCACTTGCTTAAGGGAGAACATTTATTTTGGCTTAAGTTCCAGGGGGATACAGTCTACAATGGTGGAGAACAGGAAGCTCGCTGTTCACATTTTCATTTACATACAGGAAATAAGGGAGGTCATAAGCCCTCAAACCTTCTTCCAGTGAAGTACTTCCTTCACCAAGGCTGCACCCCCCTCCCCAACCATAACCTCCTCAAATTGTCCCCACCAGCCTTGGACTGTGGGCTCAAATAGATGGGCCTATGAGGGTGATAACACCACAAACAGTAACTGTGGTGTTAGATTCATGCACCTAGATGAAGCTTGGGATGTTTAGAGTTTGAAGGTTTAAGCTGTGCAAAAATCACACTAGCTATTTAGAACCCATATATATCACCTCCAAGGGTGACTCATACCTTCTTGGTTGGGTGTTTTGGCAAAGACGGTTTTGTAAGAAAGGCGGGTCAGTAGCTCTAAGATAACCGCCTAGGATTGTTGTTTTGGTGTCATGGACAGAAAGCCAGGTAGCTATGGGCCATCAACGACTATGTACACACTGCCCCAAAGATACCCCAGAGAAGAGTAATTTTCGTTTTTGACAAAAGTTTTGAGAAGGGGTTTTATTGTGTAGCCCACATTGGTCTAAAATTCCCAACAATCCTACTTCCACAACTATCCGAGTGTTGGGATTACAGGTTTGTGCAAGAGGTTTTATTTGAGGGTCTTCTATGATTCTAAAGCAGCAAGTCTCGATGGGTCATGATACCTTTGAGGGTAGAAGGACCCTGTCACAGGGCTCGCCTAAGACCATGGGAAAACACAGATGTTTGCATTACAGCTCATAACAGTAGCAAAATGACAGTTATGAAGTAGCAACAAAATTAACCTTGTGGTTAGGGGTCACCACAACATGAGGAACTGGAATAAAGGTTCGCAGCGTCAGGAAGAACCACTGTGCGCTACAGACTTAGTTGGGGACATTCTATCCTGTTGTTAAAGGCAACCTTTAGATGCATCTGCTCTGTATTTTGGTGCCCTGAAGGTTTTTGTTTTTTGATGACGAGTACCTGACTTCCCTTCTGGTTTTGGTTCTCTTTTAGCTGGCTTTCCACGGTGTTAACGATCAGATTCCTAGATAGGTGGGAGCTTATATTATAAAAGCAAGCCCTGCTCATCCAGATGGTTCAGTAGATAAGGGCTCTCTGCCAAGCCTGATGACCCGAGTTTGATATTTGAGACCCATGTGGTAGAAAGAGAGAAGCAGCTCCCACAAATTATACTCTCACCTCCACATGTGTACAGTGGCATTCATCTGTGACCCCACTTCATTCTCTCTCCCCAGACATACACATGCACATACAAAATAAACAAGCATTAACAAAAACACCACAAATACTAAAACCTCATGGCGGGTTCGCGCTCCGTGTTGTCTCAGCTGCAGCTTGTAGTAGCAAGCATTGCTAACGAGTCCCGAGTGGGGAAGCAATAGATGCAGATTCCAGATGTAGAATCTGGAGACATGGCTCCTGGTGGTACGGTGGCTGAGAGCACACATTCTCATTCATGCCTGGCTCGCCCTGGCGGAGGTACAGTTGCAGTCCCCTGGTTTCTGTTCATCCCCAGTGGCCATGGCTCTGATACCAGCTCTTGGGACCCTCCCCTGGGTTACAAGTAAAAGCAAGAATGACAGGAAGGGTGGGGGGCTTTAGTGAATCATGGGAGTGATGGCTGTCTGTCTGTCTGCCTTCCTTAAGAGGTCTGGGTTCCCTGAATAGCACTATAACTGTCTCTGTGTTGATTTCTGTAGATGTGTCAGTTCTGAGATAGGAAAAAGCTGGCAGATCCATAAACATGAAATGTTGAAAGCAACTGGAAGCTATTACCAAATAACACATCTTAAATGATGGTGGAGGGCGGGGGATCTCTTGTGCGTGTGCTGTGATTATGGCTTGTATAGACCTCTCCATCTTTCATTTTTTACTTTTTAACAGGCTAAACATATTTCTGACTGGCATGAACCCTTTCTATTTCCACGCGGTCAACGTCATTCTACACTGCCTGGTGACCCTTGTGCTGATGTATACCTGTGATAAAACAGTCTTCAAGAACCGTGGACTGGCGTTCGTCACAGCCCTGCTCTTTGCCGTGCACCCGGTCCACACCGAGGCAGTAAGTATGAAGGATGCCTTGAAATAATGACCACTAACAGCCAAAATAACGTCTGTGTACCAGCTAAGCCAATCTTTAGGTCCACACCATGAGTAGATTTACCCTGTACCCCTTCTACTTGACAATGGTGTTCTGTGACTGTTCGAATTGGCTCTGCTCAGTATGTAACTCTTCTTTGCACAGGGGCTAAAAAGCACTCCAAATATTTTATCTGCAAAAAGAATTAAATCTTGTGTGCTTTTAGGTATCAGGGGTCCCTACTATGATGCTGTTATCCCTGATCTGTTTCATGCCTATGTTTACGGTATAAAACTGCTTGTGCCGGGGGAAGGGTCGAGGAAGCTAGACTGATGACATCCTCCCAAGTTACACAAATGGACTTGGTGACTCACTCATAAGAAGTCTGGTTGTTTTGTGTGGGGAAGACTTTGTTCAAGAGGTATTGCTAGCTTAGATCTGTGACCCTTTTTCGAAGGTTTGGTCTCATCATGCACCACATGAGATAGTGTCACAAAGCCACTGTGCCACATCTTAGTAAAAGTAGCTGATTTCTTCTGTATGGGTTGCTGTGGGCAGGTAAGAGCATTCTGATGGGAGGGGGAATTGGCTCCAAGGTTTTCAGAGAATAAAGCCTTTTAGTGGGTGATAGGCACCATGGTTTTCAAAGAATGGTTTGTAAAGCCCCTGTGGCACCTGGACATTTCCGTGGAGATCTGCCCAAGAGCATACTTTTAGTGAAGATACCACATTGGATCCCTCCTGGAGCCTGATCTCCTTTGCCCTTCTCTCATTTGGATAAGGGATGCTCACACATTGTGATCTGACTGTGTTCCAGCAGTGCATACCTCTGAGACCCCTAAGACTTCCATTCTCATCCATGGGACTAGTCTAAAAGGTGGAAGCCAGACTTAGAATTGTGTGGCACACTTTCTTACTCTTCTCAGAAAAGGTAGACCAGCCACAGATGCCAAAACCAGCCACAGTTACCTAACGTGTACACCTTCATGTTCAATGCTTAGCTTCTTTCTGCTTTTATCATAATGTGAATTATAACCAGAATGCTAATAGATAACTGAAATATGATATGTAGAGATTTACGGTTATCCCAGGAAATTTAAAAATTATTAGGGACAATAGATACCACCCTGTGGTAGGATAATTGATCACTGCGTATGAGGTCCTGACTTCTGTGTTTGCAACACACACATACACCAAAAGAATTCATATGTATTTTCATTATAAAGAGGTAATATGATAAAAATATATTTAAACGTAGCAATGCAATGCATCAAGAGAAAATGCTGAGGGTGAGTAACACTTAAGTATATAAGTTCACAGGAAGAGAATACTGGAAGGGTTTCCATTGAAAGAAGAGCTCTTTCTAGTAGGTGTGATGCTCTCAGTGAAGTAGAGGCTGGGAGATTAGGAGTTCAAGGTCATCCCTGCAGAGTTCCAGGCCAGTCTGGGATACATGAAATGTTGTCTCAATAAACTTAAGTATTTAAAAAGCCCCCTTGTATTTAGGCAGAAGGCTGCTCAGTCTCCCTTGGGTATAATACAGCCTGATTTCGAAATGCCAGAATTCATGGTGTATGAAAGGTTAGCTTCTTTTAGTATTTGAAAGTATTCTGATAAGTTTTATGCATGAACTTAAAAATAAATGAGAAATGCCTAACTTTATAATGAATGCTCCTTGTGTACATAATAGGAAACAAAATAGCCAAAGATTTCTGTTCTTTGCAGTGTTTGGTCATATTGAAGGCTAAGGATAATGTCATAGTTTTGACGCATTTGTAAATTATAGTTGGAGGGCTGTACTCGGGGACAGTTATTACAGGAAAGATCAGCCAGATGTACAGTTAGAGTTTTGATTCCTTGGCTGAGGAGAGAGAGTCATATGCAAGGCAACCTCGAGCAGTGTGAGCAGGAGCTAACGGAGGTTAGCTTAGATTCTTTTTACAAAGAAAAGCAGATCCTATTAGTGAAATGACCTTTAATGGGGGGTTTCCAGGGGTTTTGTGTTAATACAAAAATCCATAGAAACAATTAAAGAAGCACAGGTGTTGAAGAGCTGGGAGAAGAAGGATTCTGGGAAGGTACTTGAGTTTGCAAGATGAAGGAGCTGTCGAGAAGAGGCAAGAAAGCTGACCCAAAAATACCATTTACACTATGGAGCAAAATGGAGTCTGCTATTTAATTATAGATTGAAGTTCAGGTTTCCAGGGAGGAGGACAGAGAGACAGAAGAATCGATGCTCTTCACAGACAATTAGTGATAAATTATTAAACATGCACAGTAAGACATGGGGGCCTGGGGAAATCTCTCATCTTCATTAAACAAGACTACATACACATGGACCATATGTTATGTTATTCCAGGAAGATGGAGGATTTAAATTTGGGTGGGATTTGGTTTAGATGTATTGACAGGATTGTGTGTCAGCATGTCAGTGTGGTTTACTTTGTAACCAGTCGATAATGAGTCTAGGCTTGTGGGAGATCATAGGGATTCCCTCCACAGTTCATAGTCACAGAAAGCCCAAGACTAGACATGCAAAATAGATGTAATATGTAAGACAGAGGAGAGAACAGTTCGTTCACATTTAAGCACACAGGACACCCTAGTTAGTTGTATTTTTTCAGCAAGCATTTGAAAGCATGCATATGGTGACAGCAAGGCTGTGTTAGGCAGGACAGGAGTGGAGAGGACCAGACTGCCTCATTTAAGCCCTGGAGATTCTTGGGCAGGTTTCCCGATGTTGTATTTCTTTGAAATGTTGTGCTTTTCTGAATTCTGAATCATGAAAAAAAAAAAAAAAAAAAAAAAAAAAAACAGCAGAATCGGGAATCACTGTGATTCTCCTATGAACATTTACATCTGGTCATCATAACTATTCCTGGTTTGCAGAATTGAGAGCAAGAACAGAGGAGGCCGGCACAGGGTGGGAAGATTAAAGCCAACATGTCTAGAATCAGAACAGGAGGGCTCAGGAGAAAATTGGCCCTGATCTAATCAGCCAGTCTGGTTCCTGGCTGTTCCCACATGTTTCATTCACATTGCCAGCCACGTCTGAGGCTAATGGAGCTCATTCTTGCAGATAAAATAAATATTTGTAACTCTATACAGAGTCTACTTATACAAACCCTGTCAATGGTGTTTCTGAAATAACAATATAACCTGAAGGCAAATGAAGTTCTAATGGGCATTCTCTGTGTGTGGTTTTATCATCCTGGCTGAGAGATCCGCATATCCATTGCAGCTCGATGCCCATAACCTGAAAAATCTCATGTTCCAGATTCTCCAAAGCCTGGCACTTTGAATATTAGCATGATGTCACACTGGAAAAACCCTCACCTACCCTTACGTGACCCGTCAGTTTGTTTTAGTCAGGGTCTCTATTCCTGCACAAATCATAATGACCAAGAAGCAAGCTGGGGAGGAAAGGGTTTATTCAGCTTACACTTCCACATTGCTGTTCATCATCAAAGGAAGTCAGGACTGGAACCCGAGCAGGTCAGGAAGCAGGAGCTGATGCAGAGGCCATGGAAGGATGTTACTTACTGGCTTGCTTCCCCTGGCTTTCTCAGCTTGCTTTCTTATAAAACCCAGGTCTACCAGCCCAGGGATGGCATCACCCCCAATGGGCTGGGCCCTTCCCCCTTGATCACTAATTGATAAAATGCCTTACAGCTGGATTTCATTCATGGAGGCATTTCCTCAGTGGATTTTTGTGTTCAGTCCTAGGTCTCATCTCCAAAATATCTTATTGTGTGTGTGTGTGTGTGTGTGTGTGTGTGTGTGTGTGTGTGTGTGTGTGAGAGAGAGAGAGAGAGAGAGAGAGAGAGAGAGAGAGAGAGAGAGAGAGACAGACAGACAGACAGAGACAGAGACAGAGACAGAAAGAGAGGAGACAGACAGACAGATGCAGGAGACAGAGAGACAGAGGCTCACCTGGTTTACATTCTATTCAGTCATAGTCGCTAGCACTTGTAGCATTTTAACAGTGTTTTAATATAACACCCCCTGGTGATGAAGACCTACAACTTTGGCTGAGAAAGGTGCATACATTTCTACTTACCATGAGCTGCCCACTTGCTTTTTATATGTCAGAACGCTGGCGGGTTCGGCTGCCATTGCTGCAGCATCACCCACCTTAGCCTTCCATGTCCGCTGCCTGGTGTCCTTCAGCATTCTTGCTGTTGACAGCACTCCCTCCCAGAACCATTGCATGCTCTTCTGCCCTCCAGGAGGAATCCATGTTACTGCCTTTCCTGGAGCTGCTTCATGTCCTCCAGAGTTAAGCTCCCGAAATCTTCTTTGCCTCTTTAATTCTCAGATTTAGAGCCAGCCCTTCTGTGAAACTTCCTAGATCCAGAATGAATCCTTTCTCTTTTCTGGCAATAGTTGCTCCGGGTATTCTATTTAATACCCTCTTTTGACCCCAGCAGATGTTAAAGTCCTTGAGGCAGGCAATTGTTTGCCAGTTGGCATAGTACCTTCTAGTTCTCGCTCACTGGAACAAGACCACAGTGAACAAACACGGTGACATTGACTAACAGAGTCACAGGAAGTGGCAGCTGTAGCCACGCAGTTGATAGGGAAGGTCACTTTGTTAAAGATGTTAAAGATGTCAAACGCTCTGCCCAAAGACCTCAGCTCAACGGGGCTACTAGGCATTTACTGTGTGCTTTGTGCTTTGGCCTAGAGAGGAGCCTGTTAACATCGGCACTCATACAGTAACACCCTCTATGAACTTCTGCTAATGGAATTCTGCATAATGGTGTTATTGTTGAGGTGAGTTCTTACTCTATAGCCCAGGCTAGTCTTGAACTCATGACCTTCCTGCCTCAGCCTTCAGTGCTGGGATGACAGTCATGAGTCAGCAGTATATTCTTTAAGTATTTATGCACTTGGCTGTCATAGTCATGAGTCAGCATGACCAGCTAGTATATTCTTTAAGCATTTGTGCACTTGGCTGTCATAGTCATGATCTTTCTAGATTAGTTCAGAGTAAGAAGGGTTTGAAGACACTGGTTGTGCCTGCCTGACTTGGGACTGCTGTACTCCACCCTGCTATACCCAGGATCGATTTGCAAACATTGCTGTTGGCCACATCATTACTTCAGGGCTGAGCTCGCCTCTAGGTTTACCCCAGGACTTCATGACAGGTTAGGTGGGCTGTCTTCTTAACCTTCTTGAATCCATGCTGACTTAAATGCTCCAAGACAGCAGTGGCCACTAAGCCCATCTGAGCCTCACATGTGACTTGTGCACAGTCACCGCTCAGCTGGAGCATTAGACCTCGGTGCACATTGTAACTGCCTGCTTCCCCGGAGTCATGTGGCTTCGCTAACATTGCCCTCAAGCTCCTTACAGGTTAGCCAATTAGTGAAGACTGCATGGGCTCCAAGTGACCATGGCAGGCCACAGCTTTCAGCTCTGTGCTGCTCCTGAGGTTCTTGTTCTGTGTCCAGGCATCTCATCGGTACAGGATGGATGATTTGAAATTTCCACAGTATGTATCCTGCTATGAGTCCATATGTATACACAGATTTAATATAACTGATAGACATACTAAGCTAATCAATAAAGTTAAATAAAGGTAACACGCAGTTAACTTTTCAATTATCCATACAGAAAATGCTACGCTGGAGTTAAGAGTTCTATCCTTTTCCAAAAGGTACTTGATGCAACTCCTTCATGTCACCTCATTGGCAACAGCAGCTGGGTGTTAACTAACGCATGCACTAACTAGGGACTCAGCTGGATTTCAGAGGCCAGATGCTGACACCACCGCCTTTGCACAGTGCGCTTATAATGTGGTTTGTTGGTGGTTCACATCCCCTGAACCCACTGACCCTTGGGTCTTCTCTGATGTGGGTGACTCATGTCCCATGTAAACAGCTCCTGGCCCAGCTCTTCCTTAGAAGTTGTGCTGGTTAGTTTTTGTCAACTATACAAGCTAGAGTCATCTGGGAAGGGGAACACACAAGCCAGTGTCATTAGGTCCTACGGCAAGCCATGGTAGACAATTGATGTGGAAGGGCCCAGCATACCAAGTGAGGTGCCACCCTTGGTCCCAGGTTGTATAAGAAAGTCAGCTGATCAAGTCTTGGAGAACTGTATGTTCCATGGCTTCTATTTCAGTTCCTGTCCACGGGTCGCTGCCTTGAGTGTTACTGTGAGGTCAAATAAACCCTTTCTTTCCTCCTCAGGTTTCTTCTGGTTGTGGAGCTTTTGGTCACAGCAATAGAAAGCAAATTAGAACACAAACATTTTTTAAACTATGTTCCTGTTTTACCTTCACAATTTTATATCTTAGATTAAAAAAAAAAACCAAAGAGAAATACTTGCATATCTCATGGAGCAAAGTAACATTGCTGTTTTCAAACTGTCTCTCACCTCCCCGTAGGTCCCCGAATGCCCAGGGCAGACTCATAAACAACACCTGTAAAGCTAACATTGAGCCTAAGGCTCACCCTGCCTCTGTTCTTCACCAAGGCTTCGCTGGCTTTAACTTTTGCTGGTTTTGTTTTGTCATTCCTCTCTTCCCTCTCTATATAAAAATATTGTTTGTTTTCTGAAGCAGTTAGAGAGGGTTGCATAATTCATGCTCCTTTAAACATCAATAATTCAGTTGTGTATTTCCCAACACAGAGAACATTATTCATGGTTTTGATTTCATCTCTTTTAGTCCTGAACACTGTCTTACTGTCATATGATGTATAAATTTCAATATGATTTGGAGCTTATATTAAAACATATATAATATAAAATCTTGACTATATTTGGATGCAACTTATAAATGTTACATGAATATACACTATATGATGTATTACACAAATATTTCTTAGAGGCATAGTACATTAACATTTATGCCTTAAAAATAAAAAAATAAATATTATATTTAAATAAGTAAAATATAATTTAAATGTATGAAATTTAATATCAATATATAATGCATACATATACATACTATCCTTATAAGTTTATAATTTTATATTATAAATTATAAGTAGTAACATAATTAGGAATCATAATAAATAAATATAGGATGTAACACATATAATAAAGTCTTAATGTGCACTGATATGCTATCATTTAAAATATATATTTATGTTTAATAACATATTTACATCTTCATTCTTATGCCTCACCTTGAATATGTCTGATTTTTCTCACATGTATGATTAGGTTTTACATCCTCGACTAGAGTCAGGCCTGCATGGCATCTTTTCAAGGAGAGATCCCAGTAGACATGAGGTGCTTGCTGTCTTCCAACTCCATAGTGTCTTCACTCTTTTTTATTTTTCTGAAAATTAAGTTGGTGAGGAATGGTTTGAAGTCATGAGGATACCTTGCATCTCAAATAACTTACAAGTCCTAGACTTGCCATGTTATTCTCTGGTTTTATTCCTTTAGCAGTACGAGGACTGAACCCGGGGTCTTGGCCTTGCTGGCCGAGTGCTTTACTGCTGAGCCACGCTCCCAGCCTGACTGATATTTCTGCTTTCTTGTTCTGTACGACCTTTATTCTTCTGGAAGCAGATGAGTGTGTTCACTGCTCTAGCACACACTGACCAGCAGAGCAGGGTCTCCTCCTGTTCATTCTTCTGTTTGCTGCTTGTCTTTGTGCACTTGTAACCTCTGTCACCCATGTGTCTCCAGATACATTGTAGGTTTCTGTGTTTTTAATAGTTTATAGTGTATTGTGCTCCTTGTTTATTTTAGTCACGTCTTCTCAGGTCTGTTCACTGAGAGCCCCTTTAGATATTTTTCCTTTTGATTAACTTTTTTTTTGAGTGATTTATACTCTGACATGAGAGGTGACTCTGCTGCGCTTGAGACCCCCCAAGCCTCAGCCATAGAGTCAGACCCTTTTCCGGGGAGCCAGTGTTTGTCTGAGGTGGGTCAGTGGATCATGGGGCATTGGCAGACCTGTGAGAGCACACACATGTACATCTGTACACACACGCACACACACACAAAATCTGTGCACACACATGTACATTTGTATACACATACACACTAGCAATCAGGAGTGGCCCCCCAAATCCGTGCACACACACATACATCTGTGTACACACATATACATCTGTGTACACACACACACACACAAATATATACTCTCTAGCAGTCGAGAGACCCCCCAATTTGTTAAAAGTATTGATTTCTCTTCTTTTGTTTTTCCTCCACTCTTCACTCTGTAACCCATCACTACCTCTTTCCTCAAAGGTAATCACAGTGTCTGACACTCTGTATTTCATGGTAGGGTTTGCTGAGGCTCAAAGCCAGGCCATTGTATAGTCTAGCCAAGGATTCTACCCCTGAACTATGCCCACAACCCTTAAAGAATGTTTTAGTGAGTCAATAACTGAACAAACTTTTATGCTGAGAATTGATCCTTTGGAAGAGAAATTAGAAGCAAGGTTAAGTATGAAGTTTCCACCCCTCATTCCGCCTTGTCTCTTTCTTTAAATGTGGAACGTGTGCAGTAATGAGAGGTGTTTGCTCCATAGATTGCTGCCCATATACTTTCTGCTATGCTGTTCCCAAAACCAAGTGTACTTCCCAAGATACTGTGACAATAATTTCCCCAAGGTTTACAGTTTTCATTGTCTTGCCCTGACTAGGTGGCTGGCATCGTGGGCAGAGCTGATGTGCTAGCATGCCTTCTGTTCCTGCTGGCGTTTCTCTCCTACAACAGGTGAGTGGGGATAAGTAAACCCCTCTGTGATATGGTCACATACTGCCACATGTTCACTAAACCCCTGCTTGACCAGAGAGAGGCAGGCTCTGGACTGTAATATGCTCACTGGGTGTCAGGGATAAAAGCCATCCTTTTACCCAGTATTGAACTGTCATTTTCCAGCACCATTCTGAAGCATTTAATATTGTGTGTGTGTGTGTGTGTGTGTGTGTGTGTGTGTGTGTGTGTGTGTGTATGTGTGTGTATTTCCACTTGCCCAGTTCCAGGATTACAGACATGGTGTTCACTTTTTTTTTAAAATGTGTTTTAGGGATTGAACTTAGGTCTCACACTTGTGTAGAAGGCATATTACCTCCTGAGCATCTCCCTGACCCAGACATCAGCTTTAAAAACCTACCATGCCCTTGCTGGGAATGCAAGTTTCCTTTTTGCTTACCTTTTTCTATTAATTTTACAATAGCCACTCGAAGTTCCATAACAAGGTTGACTAAGGAGTATTGCTTAGTTACTTAACTTGGTAATTAACTGTAGTTTCGAAGTTTAGAACCCTTTTGTCAAAACACAGGAAACCTCTATTACATTTCATCTCTATCCCCAAAGGGAAGGCATTCCAGCAGACCTGTTACATGTCCACAGAGAGAAGAACAAGTTAGTAAAATGTGAGTTTGTACAGAGGACTCAGAGCATCTCCCAAAAGCAAACATGTCATGGAGAGATGCTGGCCGAGAATCCATAAGCTTGGCCTTTGGATCAATTCACTGACCCGTAACTTACAAAACCCACTTACTTAAGACCACTGTTCTAAACCTGTGGTACTTAATTAGCAACAGCTTCCCTTCTTCCTCTATTATAGGAGTTCTTTGGTATACTGTGGCCCAGATATCTGAGAGAACAGCCTAAGGGAGGGATTCTTTATTTTGGCTCAAAGTTTTAGTCATGGTTGGTTGGCCCCATGCATTCAGAAGAGCACAAGAACACTTGCCCATGAATACAAACCCAACAGAAGAGAAAGGGAGCAGTTTTCAGGTCCAGAGCATGAGATGGACCTCCAGGACACACCCTCCACCTCACTTCCTCCAAACAAGGCTCACCTTCCTCCGTTCCTTCATTTTCCACTGGCACTGGGTAGATAGAGAGGATGCCCTGCAGTACACAGGACAGGAACAACAGAGTTCTCCGGCAGGGAAATGCTAGTCCAGTATTCATCTTCAGGCCCAAGCCTGATCCTGTGTATCCCATTCATAATTGTACACATACAGTTATGAAGTATCAAAACGTGAGCTCAGATTTAATGTTTCCTTTTTTGCTCTGGTCTTGGACTAGAATCAATCTATTGATTAGTTTAAATTTTTCTGTTTGTATCTAAATGTGCTCCCATCTGCGTGGCTATGAGCCAGATCATCACAGCTTGGTTGTGTGTGCCCTGCTCACCTTTGGAAATTTATGTTCTAGGCCAAGCCCATACAAATATGTGTATTAGTTTTAGCATGTAATTCTAATTGTTACAATATGTGACACATAGGAGGGGCTATCACAATATAGAAAGAATATTGTCCCCCACTTCAAGGGAGAGGAAGCTAGTGGCTGTGCACTTACATGAGGAAATAGTAATGTTTTCTTGAAGTAGTTCTATTTTATTATTTGGAACGCAACACTGTAGGAAACTGTGAAAAAAATAAATAAAGATTTCCAGGCTTGAAAGATGGCTCAGTAGTTAAGAGCATATAGTTCTCTGGCAGAGGGCCTGAGTTGGTTCCCAGAACCCATATTAGGTAGCTCCCGACTGCTACCTAATTCCTGCTTCAGAGGATCCAATGGCCTCTTGTGGCCTCTATAGGCAACTACATTCATGTGTGTGCATAACCACACACACACACACACACACACACACACACACACACACAATTAATTAAAAAGGTTGCCCAATACATGTACATTGAAAATAAATTCAAATAAACAGAAAAAGAAAAAGAAAAGAAAAAAAAATGTCCAACACCCATTGTTCTATCATAGAGAGAATGCTGTTTATCTCTCCCCTGTTTTGTATGTAGAGTAAACATTCTTTGATCTAATTGTGGTGATGAGCACTTGACATCTGTCACTTCCTACCATGCTGGTCTCCTATTTCTGCAGTACAGTATCCTGTTTGCTAACTGTACATCTGTGGGTTGTACCAGGGAATGCGGCTTCCTACTTCATGTATATGTGTTAGTAGCATGTGTTATTTTCTTGGATATATCCACTTGAACATCCTCCTAGCTACTAAATCTATCCTTATGTAACCGTTTTCAATGGCTTTTTAGTATTCATTCATTACAAACCACATTGTGTCCATTTGCATACCGTAATTTAAGTTCTGAGCTGATATTTTTGGACTCTTTTCCATTTAAACAATATTCTAGAAGATTAAAAAAAAATGTGTGTGTGTGTGTGTCTGAGTTTCTGTGCATACATTTGTGTGCATTCCCAAGGAGTCCTTGAAGAAGGCACAGGCTCCCCTGGAGCTATGGTCACAGGAGGTTCTGAGCTGACATGGGTTCTGGGAAATAAACACCCTTCTTCCAGCAGAGCAGCAGGTCTGAGTATCCTCCATCTTAACAGTTTTAAACAGTTGCATGGTGAATGCTCTTGGAGGGACTGCTCCATAGCAAACCATGTGTTGATAAAGAAATTCCCAACTTGCTTTGCAGGAGCCTGGATCAGGGCTGTGCAGGACAGCGCTTCCCTCCGACAGCTTCTCCCTTCTTCCTGTTGCTCAGTTTGTTTCTGGGGACCTGTGCCATGCTGGTGAAGGAGACAGGTGTCACCGTATTTGGAGTGTGCTTGGTTTATGATCTCTTCTCCCCCTCCCACAAGCAGGACAAGTTGTAAGTCATTTCCAACCTTTGCTGCCATACTAGTTACTTTTGTTTTTATGGTAAACAAATTAACTTGAAGAAGGGAGGGTTCATTCTGGCTCATGGTTTATGAGAGTGTCACCTTTGGAATGACCAGCAGCTGTATTAACGGCCAGTCTGCAGTTTGTATGAGTTGTGTGCTGCTGAGGGAATCCTGGCTCACAAAGAAAATCATATTATGAATGGGAAGTATTAACAGTTCATTTCGAGTTTCCAAGCTCTGATGGCTGTTACGCATGAGCCATGAGCTATGTGAACTTGAAGCCTGCCTGCTTGCTCTAGTCCTCTGAGCTGAGAGCCTTTGAGGCTGGCTGGAGCCAGTCTGCTTGCTCTAGTCCTCTGAGCTGAGAGCCTTTGAGGCTGGCTGGAGCCAGTCTGCTTGTTCTTATCCTCTGACTTAAGAGCATTACGAGGTTGGCTGGAGCCAGTCTTGACCGTCTCATTGTGTGCATTCACTCACAGGTCATGTAATTTTTCTAGCTAAAGAGACAGCTTATCAAGTGCCCCGTTTTCTTCTAGCACTGTGAAGATGCACTTGTTTTGCTTCGTGGATTGTGACACTAAGACTGATTAGGGGATATTAGAAGTTCAAGCGTTGGATTTTCTTCCCCAGTCACACCCACCGTTCTTTATAGTTTTACATGTAGTCATTAAGAAAAGAAATGACAGCTGCTGGTACAGCTGTGGATCCAAGGGGGAACTTGTACACTGCTGGTGGAAATGCAAATTAATCTGGACATGTGGAAATCAGTAGGGAGGTCACTCAGAAAAACTGAAGATAAATCTATCATACAACCCAGCTATAGCATTTTTGGATATTTACCTGAAAGACTCCCAAGTCAACATCCCACAGAGATATGCACATGAATCTTTATTGTAGCACTAGTTACAACAGCTAGGTATGGAATCAGCCTAGGTGTCTTTTTAGCAGAGAACTCTATAATGTGAATGTAGTATTTGTATACAATGGAATTCAGCCAAAAAGAAGGAAGAAATGATATAATTTGTAGGAAAATGAATGTAACTGGAGATCATCATACATGGCAAATTAAGATAAAAAGACAATTGTTACATCATGTTTTCTTCTTGTTTGTAGGTTATATAGTTGTGTGTGTGTGTGTGTGTGTGTGTGTGTGTGTGTGTGTGTACATAAGATGTTAAAGGGAGACTGTCCTTTAAGAAGGAGTGAAGATGGAGAGGAAAGGGAGGCTAGAGGGTCTAGGGAATAGGGTTAAAATCCATCATGCACTTATGAGATATCCTCATGAGCCCTAACAGCATGTGCAGTGTCGTGTGTGTGTGTCAGTAAAAAATAAACTGAAAAGAAAAAAGTTGTGGTGCAGTTATGCTTTTGAAAATAGTTATAAATAGCGAAGACAGGGTCTTGGAGATTCCAGATGACATGCTTTCAGGAATCTTGTCGAGGAAGGTAAGGGTGGCAACTTCTGGTTGCAGCCACTTTGTCTGACTTGTTATTTTCTCAATTCTGTGAATGGTTTAGGAGCAATGGGGTGATCTGTCAGCACAGCTCTGGGCAGCCAGGGAACTCACAGCCATCCTCGCAACAAGCCCATCCCCACCGTGAGAGCAGAAAGCAACGCTTCCCACACAAAGACACCTGGGGAAGCTGCCATTCACCATTGCCACCAGAGCCCAAGAGCAGTGGATTCCCCATGTCCCCGAGAGCAGTGTGGTCTCTGCTGAGGTATGAAGCTCCATTCTCCACCATTTTCCTTTCTTGGGTCATACATTGCCTAGTGCTACAGCTCATCTGCAGAGCTAAAGTGTTGAATCAGCTCTTTGGGACAATCTTCCTTCCCTCAAGGGTCTTGGTTATGGGTTGGGGACATTCAAGGTGGGCTGGGAAGTCAGTCTGGGTTGACTGTGGACATCTTGAGGGTGGAAACTTGCTCTGTGTTGTGAGATAAATAAGTGAGTGGGCCATAAGAATGGATTGGACTCAACTGTGGGAAAAGCTTTCAGAACTGGAAATGACACAGGAGGGAGAAAAGATGTTAAATAGAATATTAGGCCTTCTCTTCATTTTTATTTTAAATTTTGTGTGTGAGGTACAGGCCCACATTGTGTGCAATTGAACTATATAAAGGAGAGATAAGAGTCTTATGGTGAAGGACATGATTTATTGAGAAGGTTGATTGAGTGCTTCTGTTTGCTCTAGGATCTGAGAGAAAAGCTGAAAAGATGATATCTTTATTTACATTTTTATTGTTGTTGGAGAGTCTCCTTATATAGCAAAGGTGGGCTTGAGACTCATGAGACAGCTAGGCTGTCCTTGAACATAAGAAGTCAGGTTGCTCTGACCTGGACCTCCCATCTAAACCCATATCCTCTTTGACAGAATTAATGGTTTCTCCCTTCTTCTGAGATGTTTGTAAACTGTGGGACAGATCAAGGGGTTCTTCCATTCTTGCTGGGGAGTGATCTGTTATAAAAATGCCTTGGGCTTGAGAGTTCTTTGTGACAAAAGCCTGTTTTCAGTCACCAGCTTAAGTGAAGGATTCTGATTTGGCCTCATATTCTTGGTGATTTGCAGTTCTCCTGAGTGGACTAAGACAGTCCTGACTCAGCACTCCTGAGTGCTGAGGTTACAGGCATGCGCCCCCACCCAGAAAGACTATAAAATAATTTTAAAAAAATAAGTCAAAATCTTATTTAAAAATACCCTGATGGTATCAGAGTTACAAGGCTCATTTAGCACGAACTGTGTGTTTGGAGACAGTGTGAATTTAGAGTTTTTAGTGTCTTTAATTTCTTTCAAATATGGATTTTTATCAGAAGAACATTTTCTTCTGCAGATGGAGAAGATAAACACAAGGTGGGTTTTTTTTTTTCCTCTTACAGTTTTCTATCCATGAACTGAGAGTGGGTAGGAACAGCAAGCAGGCCCAGTAGTATGTGATACAGCAGAAGTGCCTGAAATGCTCTCCCAGAGTTGGTTGACTTCCTGTTCCATCTTGGGCTGAGCCCAGTGCGCAGTGAATGGCTTGAACAGAGCCTCAGCACTGAAAGCTTCTACCAGACACATCATATACTCAGGAGGCAACACCCCTTGAATTTATGGGCGTGGTTGGTGCTTTGGGAGAAGGTGGCAGCCCCAGCTTAATTCTGCTCTGTCTGATTGGCTTCTGCCTTCCGAGGTCTGTGTCCCCTATGATTTGCAGGCTAAATCAGGTTCTTTCCTGTTTAGCATAGAGACATCAGGCTAGAGTCTGCTTCCAAGTGGAGACATAGGGACATATGTTGAAGGAGAGAGACACAGGGTACAGGCATTTCTGGTTGGCACTCAAACCTGTCACCACACAACAGGCTCTTGGAAGGGGTCTCAGGTCGACTGCTTCTCTAGCAGCTCAGCAGACGCCATCTGGCTACCGGTGTCTGGCTCCTGTGGTTTAGAACATGGCAGCTGTGACTTCCAAGACCACCGACCCACGCTCTCTCCTTTTGCTGAACTTGGAGAGAGATTCTTAGTGTGTTGCAGGCTGTTTGCTGCTCTTTCCTCTGTCGCCTGGCTGATTTCCTCTTTCTCTTTTGCAGTGTAGCCCATGTCACGATTGTAATAAAAAAGCAGTATTAGTTCATCATAATAGTACAAATGCTCGGGAGATATTCTGTGCCAGGTCATAAATCGTGGTTTCAGACCTTCTTTTGGGATTTTGTTGCTTTAACAGTTGCCTGGCATGTGTTTTGATCCAGTGTCATGAGCTGCCTTAATACCAAATGTGGCCAAATCTTAAAGCGACACACATCTTGAAAAGAACAAATATTCTTGATATCATTGAAGGTCAGTTTATCTAATGGTACGAAGACAGAATTGTGAAAGTGCAAATGATTTGGAAATTCACTTACAACGGGGGGGGGGGGGTAAATTGATGGGACCATTGTTTCATCGTTATTAATATCATGGGCACTATAGTACCTGTGGGTAGCAGGCATACTGGAGACACGTGTGAATTACAGCTTGGAGCTGAAATCCTTACCAAAGCCCGTGAGGTAAGCAGCGGACTCTCAGAGCAGTTCACCAGGTCCTGAGTGTCTGGTTTGCCAGGTGTGTGAGTAGCTGGAGTGACTTCAGCTGCTTCCTCCTGTGTACTTGCCCCTGGAGTCAGGGTGGGAAACACATGAGTTAATATGAAATGAGCGTAGAATAACTTTTCATTGTGATTTTCACAAGTGTTAAGATCTCTCTCTCTCACACACACACACACAGAGTGCTTGGAGCCCCTTTCCATTTGCAGCCATCACCTTTTCTTTGCTGTGTTTATGAAGGGAATCTAGTTGTTTAGTCTTGGTTTGACTTATTTATAGTGCTTGGCAACGTCCTTCTTATGAGCTTACAATATGGTACAAGGAAATAGAACATGAGAGACAGACACTTCCATAGCCGTGGTAGGAAGCTGTCCATACTTAGCAGAAGAGTAGACCGTCTGCCGTTGTAGTTGCTAACTGATCCTCCTTAGAGTTTCAAGTGTTCTTGAAACTTTTTTACTTCTGAGACTATTGATTTTTTTTAAAAAAATGTAGCCAAGGCCACCCTTGAACTCTTGATCCTCTTGCCTCAGTCTCCTGAGATCTGGGGTCACAAGCGTTATGATGTCCAGCTTAATTAAAAATTTTGATACATTTTGAGTTGTGGTTGAATGAAATGTTATGCCAACGGATAAATCATAAGGGAAACGCAGTAGCAAAGACTTGATGTGAAGGGTTTTTAAACAGATGACCCAATCACCTCAGGAAGATGTGCTTTATGGTGTGGATTTATCAATGTTTCCTGTTGTTCACATTGCTCAAACCACAGTCTTCATTCTCTCTATAAGCTGGGGTTACACACTGGTTTTGAAATTACCCCAAGTTATTGACTTCACAGATTTGCCTTTAATGGTTCAGCCTACGTAAGTATCGCTAAACTGATTAAAAGGAACATAAGTACCAATTTTTAGGGGATAAGGGCAATTAATATAGCATAAAGAAAAAAAATGGAAACAGCCAGCCAGAGTTTTACAGAAATAAGGACGAATGATTGTGGTAGAAGGACCAGTGTTTTGGTTTTGAGTGGTGCAGAATGTGCTGTCACCGACAGTTAAACCTTCACAATAGATTTTTTGATACTTTGTATCATGAAGATGAAAAGCTTTGATTGGCAAAGATGGACAGGGTGGGGAAGGGGGGAACTGTGGTTTCCCCTGTCCTTTCAGGACACCCAGATGGGATGCCTGTATCCAGACATTCACAAGTGATGGCAGTGGGCAGCTCAGAACACAATGTCTGGAATGTGAACCCTCCTGACTGCCTGCCTGGATTGTTATGAAAGTCAGGAACACCAGTGAGGAGTGTTTGGATAGTGTTTTGTTTCGCCTTTTGTTCTTGGAAGAACTAGTTATTTCCAGATCTTCCTGGAGCTGTAGCTAAGAAAGGAGAGGCAGTATGTACTTCCCTTACGAATATGAGACACCACACCTGGTCCCATACTAAATTTTAGTTTACTTAATTGGCTGTGCACATGTGCTCCACGGTCTGCACGTGGAGGACAGACGACAGCTTTAGGAGCCCGTTCCCTCTACCATGTCTGTTATGTGTTCTATCTTGATTTTCCTTACATTGAAAAGATACAGGGAGGCCGTGGTGGGCTGGGCTGTGTGGTTTGCTATTTCCCGGATCTCTCTGGAAGCCTCTAGGTCACTTCCCCCTCCACTCACCATGATACGGAAGCAAGAGGCTGGTGGAGCCTGAGTTCCACAGTGACGCAGACTGCGAGGGGCACTGTGTTTGATTTACCATAGACTCTTATCCCGTCTGAGTCAGTATTGATGGAAAATGTCTACATTAAAAAGATGAACCTTTAAATATTAAATTATACTCCTTCCAGCCCTCCTAATGTCCTTAGATCATCGTCAGGTTACTGACTCACTGGAATAATGCACATTTATTATATGTACACAGACAGCACACTCACCTTAAGGATTATTTACTGGAAAGATTCACATGGGTTTGACATTGACCCTGGTTTCCAGACACAGCGATCACCAGGTCAAGGCATATACTTACTTGTTTTTAACCTTACTAGAGCTTCCTGGTTTATTTTTTAAATAAACAATCTCCTTTGATTGTTTATTTAAATATATAGTTTTACTTTCTACTTCTTGGTATACTTATTATCTATTTTGTGTGTGTGTGTGTGTGTATATATATATATGTTGGGTGTATGCTTTGGCACTCACTCATGTGAGGTCAGACTACAACTGTGGAAAACGGTTTTCTTTTTCCATCATGTGGGTTCTGGGAATTGGACTCAGGTTATCAAGCTTGGCAGCAAGCTCCCTTATTTCCTGAACTTGCCTTGCCATTCCGTCCTTCTTTAAAGACTGATTTTGTTGTTGTTGTTGTTGTTGTTGCTTGAGTATTGCATTCTACTCTCATCCTGTCTTTATAGCTCCCCTCTCAGTTCAATTTAACATATTGACCATGTCCTGATTCGTTCTCAATAAGTAGAGTGGCTAGCCCAGCCTGGGCTAGCTCTAGGAGATCGTGCAAATAAAGGGCTGTGTACTGTCAGCCTGACACAAGCTGGAGTTATCACAGGGAAAGGAGCCTCAGTTGAGGAAATGCCTTCATGAGATCCAGCTGTAAGGCATTTTCTCAACTAGTGATCAGTGGGGAAGGCCCAGTCCATTGTGGGTGGTGCCATCCCTGGGCTGGTAGATCTGGGTTCTATAAGAAAGCAAGCTGAGCAAACCAGGGGAGCAAGCCAGTAAGCAACATCCCTTCATGGCCTTTGTATCAGCTCCTGCTTTCTGACCTGCTTGAGTTCCAGTCCTGACTTCCTTTGGTGATGAACAGCAATGTGGAGGTGTAAGCTGAATAAACCCTTTCCTCCCCAACTTGCTTCTTGGTAATAATGATTTGTGCAGGAATAGGAACCCCAAGACAGGATGGTTTCCCTGTCAGTGGGAAACACAAGGATAGAATTACAGAGTACACTAAAGAGGTCACCTTGCAACACCGGGGGAAGTCTGGCTCTAGCTGAGTCTGTTAGGATGACACAGAGAGCTGGGAGGTGGTGTGGTTCCTCCAGGCCCAAAGCACAGTGTGGGCAGTTCTGGACACAGCGGGGGTCTCCTGAAGAAAGCTGGAGTGATAGGCACCTCGACTGGCAGGGTGCATGCTGAGCAGTGTGCTGTGTAGGCTTGTCTGAATTAGATTTCTCTGTGGAAGACCATGAGCACAAGTCTTTCAGTCTTCAGAATTACCTAATGATAGTTCTAGCCTTTTTTGAAACCGTGATTGAGTTTCGTGTAGCTGTGAAACCTTAATATTTTCAATTAAGGTTGGGTCAAATGTACACAGGTATATATACCAACTACAATGTATGTGTATGTGTATTTTATTTACATGGAAGAATCCTTTGTTTGTCAAGATAAGGATTCTAAAACTCACTGTGTAGCCTAGGCTAGCACCAAAGTTGTAGTGATTCTCCTGCCTTCCTCTCTGAAAAATGTGCTTATTCATTCTTAGAGTTTTGTACTTTTGCAGAATGTTCATATTTTAGAGAAGTTAACAGGAACCTCCTGGCCCTCCATGGTTAGTCTTAAGTCATTCATCACACCCAGATTCACCTGACAGGAAAGCCTTCATTATGGAATGGCCTCCAGAGTGTCTGTTGGGGAATTATCTTGATTTTTTTAATTTATTGATGTAGGAAAACCCAGCTCACTGTGGGCAGCACGTTCTAGGGCAGGGAGCCCTGAACCATATCCGACAGGATAAAGCTAGACACAGACAGTTGGCAGGCAGCATGGGTGTCTCCCTTCCTCGCTGCTTTTGACTGGAGGTGTAGTCGCTCCTAGTCCCTGTCTTGACATGGCTTCAGTGATGGCTTGGGATTGTAAGCCCAATGGTCCCTCTCTTTCTTTATGTTGGTGTTTGTCAGAATATCAGTCACAACTACAGGGGCAGGATGTCATTTGTCTCCACCTGTTCACTGAGTCAACTCCTCTCAATTCATGACTGTCTTCCAAAGAGGACGGATACCAGAACCCATGGGCTGCTAACCCCTTCCTGTTATTCATGCAGTACGCTTAGCTTATCATTATAATTTCTGGTTTCTGCTTAAAACCCTTATTTCTTCTATGACCACTGTGTCTGGGCTGCTGTTATATTTTGGAGCAGACAGTTACTTTCTTAAGTGGCAGAGAAAGCTGCAGAGGTGTCTTTTTTTTTTTTTTTTTTTTTTCTGGTCTGATTGATCAGAAGCTCCATGGTCCAATATCGACTGCCTGTTCCACTGTGATGGAGGAAGTGTGCCAGTGTCAAATGGCAGCTGCTACCTGCTGGGAACTCTCTGTGCTCAAGACTTATTTGACTGAGATCAGTGTCCGACTCTGGCATTTAAAACTTGAGGCTGACGTAGTTGAATGGTCACATAAGGAGTAGTATGCTGTCCTGAAGAGCCCTATGGATATAGTTCCTTACAAAAGTCTCTCTAGGGTTTTCTTCCTAGCTCATATATAGTGGCGGAAAGCCATGGCATATGTATCAGTGTATGGAGCCCAGAGTCACACGAAGAGGTTTAAATGAGATTTCTCATTTGGTAGGAGTAAAATTTACCTGATTTCTAGAGTTCTTCAAGGAAACGACTAGGTGATTATTACAGATGGCAGGGCTTATGTGAAGAATTTAGCAGAAGCCCTTGGCACTGCCCCTTATCTGAAGATGCCTGGCTTCTTCCACAACTGGAGTTTCCAGAGGTCAGGTTGCAGTTAATTACCTCTACTTTTCAATGTATTGGGGGTTTTGATTTGTTATCCATTGTCTTCCTGGCATTGTAGGTAAAAGGAACCAGTAGAAAATGTCTGTCATGTGTTCGACCCCTGCACCGACCGTCACCAAGCCCTTGGATGTAGGTCTCCTTGACACCCTCCTCAAATGAAAGGTGGAGCCTCCTGCCAGATATTCATGTGGTTGTGTCATTCATAAGATCTATGCCTGGTTATTCTTACTTTGATAGATTAGCAGTCAGATGATCAAGGTGCTGGCTGCTTTTGTATCTCAGACCTAATCTCTAGTGTGACTCCGGGAGCCATGTTCCCTAAGTGAACTTGCCTTGGTTTCTCTGCCATTATATGTAAACCAGGAAGAACCCAGGGCCCAGAGACTGTGCGACTTCACAGCAGTGCATGGCTGGAAACTGGGTGGTTTTGGATTTGAACCCACAGCTGTTGGCTTACCTGCCTGGCAGGCTTCTTCAGACTGTAGAAGTTAAACCCATGTATTGTTTTTCTGAAAAAATTTATGAACATCTTGAATACCCACTACTGGAAAAGCAGATATTGATTGTGGGTATTGATCTACTGCCAGTATCTGGCTGCTTTGGGGCCTGAACTGTGGCCCTGGGGGGGGGGGCATTCTTACCTCCTTCATCAGGTGTCAGTGTGCCTAGATCAGGGTGAGTAGGTGAGACTTAAGACCCTTAACCATAAAGCAAAACATTGGGTGGGATGCATTTCATCATTGACTGCTCCTCAGGGCACTGTGAGATGGCCATTCTGGGACACACAGGGCCCAGCCTGTTCTTCCTCACAAGCTTTATGCTAGAAGGTCATGTTGCCCTGCTGTGGAATCTCTCAGGAGTGACATTTCCTGGTGATGGGTTATGGGGCTCAATGCTGTCTCCCTGTGGACCTGGAAGTCTTCCATGTGGACATAAACTGTGCTGCACCATTTGTTTCTAAAGAAAGACAATGGGAATGAGGAAGGCTGCTATTCTGTCTCTGTCTGAGAGACTTAAAATACAGAGGCTGAGAAATAACATCATAGACTTCTGTGTACCTATTTCATTATATTTTCTCCATCTTTTACTTTTTCGAAGGAATGAAGTAGCGGAATACAGAAAGGGTCTGCCTTGTCAGCGTATTGTTCTTGGTCCCTTCGCAGCTCCCGAGGGTGGGAACTGAGTAAGGAAGGTTTCTGTAAGAGCGTTCGGGGACCACCTCTTCCCTGTCAGCAAAGCTTCACCCTCTGGTTAATCTGGCCCCATAGTAGATCTCCACATAAGAAATGGGTCAGAGATGTGTGTGGTTGGAAGAAGAGTGTTTTTCTCGGGATTTTAAGGCTTCATTCAGTTCTCATCTGGTCTTTGAGGCTATGAAGGTCTTGACGGACAGCTTTCTCTGAATCTTCAGTAACCCAGGGAGATCTAATTTTGGGCAACTGTAAACAACACAAGGCTGATTCAGACTTGTTCTTCTCTCCAACTTCCAGTTAGTCACCTCACACACTCAGACAACTGCTGGACAGTGGCCGCCAGTGTTACAATGTCAAAGCCACTGGAGTCTGCAGTGACTCTCAGCAGGACTCACCCACCTTACCAGAGTTCTGACATGAGCAGTCAGCTTTGCCCACGTCTGCTGATGTGAATCCTGCACATTTATTGGCATTCATTAAACACTTGCCAGATGTGAGCATACATACACACAGTCTTAAGACCTTTTTACAAATGCAACTCATGGGATCCTCACATGACTTTGTGATGCTTTGGTGATCTGTACAGAGTCTGTCATGGAGACCCAAGAAAAAAAGGAATACTCCATGAAGACAATCCTCCCTTAGAGACTCTAGAGCAGGATTCCCGCCTTTCTCTGCAAACGCCAGGCTGATTCTGCTGGGACATTATACAGCTTCCCAAAGCATCCCTCATAGGTACAAGAATGGACCTTTTGAGTGGGTGTCATAGGCTGAGTCTCTGTTCCCCTGAACCAGGGCACCTTCACTCTGGGGCTGAATGAAAATTTGTTTGTAATATGACTCAGTGTTTGAAACTCTTAGATATTTTTAGCCTGGAAGAAGCTGGCACTTATAATGGAAGCCAGACACTGTCAGAAAGCAAGCTCAAAACAAAACCAAGAACAACAGCAACAAGAACGAGCTCATTCAAAAGCTCCACAGATTGTGGGAGAGCCCCAGAGCCCCAAGGCTCTCCTTCATTACAAAGAACTTGTTTCTCTTGGAAATGCTTCCTGTCCTGACTTCTGTTCTGCAAAGCAAAACAAGAAAACAAAAGCTCCAGTTAGGAAGACTAAAGAGGAATGTAAAAACCTGTGGTCCATAACCACCCTGTAACAAAGGCCTTGGAAAGTGTGTACTGGCTGGTTTTGTGTGTCAACTTGACACAAGCTGAAGTTATCACAGGGAAAGGAGCCTCAGTTGAGGAAATGCCTCCATGAGATTCAGCTGTAAGGCATTTTCTCAACTAGTGATCAAGCGGGGAGGGTCCAGACCATTGTGGGTGGAGCCATCCCTGGCCCGGCCCATTGTGGGTGGAGCCATCCCTGGGCTGGTAGACCTGGGTTCTATAAGAAAGCAGGCTGAGCAAGCCAGGGGAAGCAAGCCAGTAAGCAACATCCCTCCATGGCCTCTGCATCAGCTCCTGCTTCCTGACCTGTTTGAGTTCCAGTCCTGACTCTCTTTGGTGATGAACAGCAATGTGGAAGTGTAAGCTGAATAAACCCTTTCCTCCCCAACTTGCTTCTTTGTCATGATGCTTCATGCAGGAATAGAAACTCTGACTAAGACAGGATTTATATCAAACATGGCATATATGTTTGAGTGTATGTGATTTATTATATAACATATGCATGTGTTTGAGAGTGCACATGTTACTCTCAGAAGTCATCGCTGGTGCCATTCTTCAAGAGATGTCATGTTGTTTACCAAATCTTTCACTGGTCTGGAACTCAGTTAGGCTCGGGTGGTTTGGCTGGAGAGCCCCAGAGATCCTCCTGTTTTTGCCCCCTCAGCATTGGGACTGTAAGTCTGCCACCATGCCTGGCTTTTATATGTAGGTTCTGGAGTTTGAACTCAGGACCCCACACAGGCACCACAACTACTTCACCAACTGAACTGTCTCCCTGGCCACAGGTGGTATGTTCTGAAAGTCTTCTCCCGGGTGTTTTCACGGCCTTGTCGGTCGTTCTGTGGAACTGCCAGGTTAACCTGTGACCACTGGGCTTATCTGCACGGACCACCCACCTGTGTGCTACAGCAGCTCAGAGGACATGCCAAGTGTCAGAAATACAGGAAGAAAGATGGCCTGGGTCGAAGCAGAGGTTAGGAGTCATCCATGTGAAAATGCTTGTATCTCCTGAAGCCTGCTGGAAAGAATCAGAGCATGTAGATTCTTCAGGTTAGTAAAGACAGGCCATCTCCTAGAGAGAGACTGACACAGCAGGGTGTTCCAGCAGAAATAGTCTCTGTGGACATCATATTTGTGTTTTCCTGAAGGTTAACAGAAATAGAGAAATTTACAGAGACAAAAAAAAAAAAAAAAAAAAAAAAAAAAAACCCACCATTTTCACTAGTCCATGTGTTAGAGTGCATATGCTCATGTGTGTGTAGCTTGTTCATGGGTGTGCATGTTGGGCTGTGTACATGTGTGTATATGGAGGCCAGAGGTCAACCTCAGCTGTCTTTCCTCAGGTGCTGACATCTTGGTTTTGTTGATAGTCTCTCTGGCCTGGGACTTGTCAAGAATGCTTGCCTAGCTATCAGTGAGCTCCAGAGACCCTTCTGTCTCTGCCTCCCGTGCTCTAGGACTAAAAGCACAGAACAGCATAATTGGCTTTATAGAGGGACTCGGGTGTGAATAGCAAGCACTTTAATGACTGAGCCATCAGACTCATAGTTTAATGAACGACCTTTGTGGGCTTATCAAGAGAGTAAATACCACAGCTTGGTTTTCAGGACACTTTCTGTCCTGGAACACAGAGCACTGTGCTGTGGAAGGCACAGAGGCCATTCTCCCAAGCTAGTGTTAGGTGTAAGTCTTCAAAGGAAAACAAGTAAACAACTCCAGTGCGTTAGTGTGCTGCAGAAACTGTCACGAGGGAAAAAAAAGCCATGGGTTGTCAAAATGAAGGGTGGAAAGTTCCCAGACAGTGTAGCATGCTGTGTGCAGAGAATTATTGATGGCATAGAAACTGAGAGGGAAGAGGAGAATCGGGAAGAGGCTCAATAGAAAGTCACGCTCACTGTGGGGTGAAAAGCTATCCTGACCGCAAACTGTGTCCAGAAGGAGGTGAGATATACCCAGAGGATGGAAATTATTAGTTTGACTCTGGAAGAAGACATGTTGTGTAGAGTTGCAGTGACTCAGCCACACAGTGTGGCCTCCCTGTGCCACAGGAATAGCTTTTGGTTTGTGCTAAGCCTTGTGATGAGAGGTTGGTAGCTTAATGCTTTAATACTTGCTCAAGACGGATTCGGTAATGGTCAACAGTTTATGAATGAAGGCATTGAGCCTGGAAACAGTAAGGGCCATGGTTAGGATGGAATCTTGTTCTACAGAGCCTTTGTGTGCATGTGTGTGCATATGTGTCTCTGTGTATGCATGTGTGTCTATGTGCGCATGCATGCATGCATGCGTGTGCACACACCCATGGATGGTTTGTTTTCAGGCTCAGCTTTCCCCTTTGTGTCCCTGGTCCTGCATGCTGTGAGAGTTTGCACCAGCCCGGTGGCTGCCCACTGAAATGTGCCTACATTCCTGATATCCTGGTTTCTTTTCTCATCTGTCTTGGTACCAACACCTTGGCCACTCTCAATAATCCTTTTCATTTGAAGACCTTTAACCCTGCCCACCCCAGTCTCAAATTTGAAAGAGACCCCAGAGATGTGCCTGACAAGCTTGTCAGGGAAGTTCTTTGCCACCGAGCCACAGCCCTACCCTGTGAATGCTTTTGCCTAAGCACCAACACAGTTTGGTTTCCCTTCCTTCTAAGGCACATTGCATCATGAGCGGTCCTTGCCCGCTATGTTTGTAGCCTGTAATATGTGTACCCTTTAGCATCTTTAGTGTATCCCTTAATGACATGCTGTATAATTTGCATTTTATATTCAATTGATTGACTCCAGGAAGGGAATATTCTGATCAAAAGGTGTAACCACAATCCATATCCCAGTTTATGGAAATTGCAATAAAGTTGCCCAAATGTTGTAACAGAGAAAAAAGGAAGTAGCACAAGAAAATAAGAGCTAAGGAAAATGATATAGTAAGAGAAAGAGTATTCTGAAACCACTTGGGATGTGAACATTTCAGAAGAATTGGATTACTTGTGTCAGAAATCTTTAACCCTATAACAGAGGCTTTAACTAACTACAGTGGCAACATGTGTAAAGCAGGCTGTACCACAGTGTGGATGTAGAGCAGGCTGTACCACAGTGTGGATGTAGAGCAGGCTGTACCTCATTGTGGATGTAGAGCAGGCTGTACCACAGTGTGGATATAGAGCAGGCTGTACCACAGTGTGGATGTAGAGCAGGCTGTACCACAGTGTGGATGTAGAGCAGGCTGTACCTCATTGTGGATGTAGAGCAGGCTGTACCACAGTGTGGATGTAGAGCAGGCTGTACCACAGTGTGGATGTAGAGCAGGCTGTACCACAGTGTGGATGTAGAGCAGGCTGTACCACAGTGTGGATGTAGAGCAGGCTGTACCACAGAGTGGATGTAGAACAGGCTGTACCTCAGTGTGGATGTAGAGCAGGCTGTACCACAGTGTGGATGTAGAACAGGCTGTACTTCAGTGTGGATGTAGAGCAGGCTGCACCTCAGTGTGGATGTAGAGCAGGCTGTACCACAGTGTGGATGTAGAACAGGCTGTACCTCAGTGTGGATGTAGAACAGCATTTCTCTTCTTTTTCAGCATTTAAAGGCAGCTAATGTGCACATATTTATAATATTTACATATTGATTTAATTTGTTTAGCTAGCTTCTTTCAAGTAAATGAAAGGGAAAAATAACATTAAATTCAAGATACTTTCCTACTTTTGTTATGCAGTAATATTGGCATAAGCAGGAGCTGCCCCGACACATTTTATTTACTTTTATTTCATGAGCCTAACCTTTACTGAGTGCTGCTTTTCTCTCAGGCCGTTAAAGTCTGTTTTGATAAAACTTTATTCTCCATCTCCCCCTTTTTGCTGTATTAATGTCTCTTTATAATAAGAACCAGATCACACTGAGAGAAAACTGCTGCCCAAAATAGTTTTATTAATATATTACAACTAGCTGGGAACTGTTTCCTCCAAACTCCAATTTGTGATGTTTTTCAGGAATATGTGGTGGTGGTAGTAGTTGGGCTGGAGAGATGGCTTAGAGGTTAGGAGTATCTTCCAGAGCACCCAAGGAGTGGCTCGCTAAGGTCTATAACTCCCGTTCCAGGAGATCTGCTGCCCTCTTCTGGCCTCAGAGGGCGTAGCACACATGTGTTACACAGACATACGCATAGGCAAATACCCATATATCTAAAGTAAAAATGAACTTTACATTTGCTTAGTATTAACATAATGAGCCTCTCATGAAGCAAGGGTTCCCATACTTAGTATCCACAACTAGTAACAGATATGTTGGCATCATGAGGCTGCCCTTCCTGTGTCGACGGGAAGTCAATGGAACTTCTGACTGTGGTTTCTCCCCTTTCTTATACCAAGTAGATTAGTAGTAAGTTAACTATTAACATCTGGAACTTGAGAGAGATTATTACTAGGTTTAATGAGTTTTATTCTCATCAGAAATAGCTGGAAAAAAGAGCAGGTAGATATGGGTCCTTTGTTGGCATAGGTAAATAAATGAGGTTTATTATTGCCAATTCCACAGTCTCTGGTACAAGTAGCAGAGGCTCCTGGTGTGCTGTCCCTTCTCAGAGGTGATTAGGAAGATATAATGTTTCCATGCTTGAGGAAAATCCAATTGTGGGGAGGCAGGGGTGCAAGAAAGAATTAGATTTTCTGGTTTCAAGGCGTGGGTAATATTTAGATGCTGTGTGAGGATTTTCACATTTTAAGCTGTAGTGGAAGAGGAAAGACTGTGGGAGCTACAAGGTGGGAGTTTTAGGAGACGCATACTACTAATAATCCATCTAGCTCAGTCCTTCTGCCTCCTAATGAGTGTGTGTATGATTTCTATGGAGATACACAGTAGTTTGACCTGATAGAGACGTTTCCAACCTTACCTTTTTGTATTTATTCTAAATCTTACTTTCCCAGGTAAAAATCTTTCCCAAGTCCTTGTTTTATTACCCCGAAATGAATACTTTATATCAGAATCCACAATGTGCTATTTCAGCAGTGCCTTCTTCCAGACTAGGAGTTGCATGGGTGGCTCATTCCCTTCCCACGTCAGCTTGTCAACTGGATACACACCAGATGGTTTTTGTTGCACTGAAGCAAGCTCTCTGGATCTAGGACTAAAGCATAATTTTAGTGAGAGAAAAGTAAATTGTGTTTAGACCCCTGGAAGGACTCAGAGGTGTGCTGAGCACATTAAGTCTAGGATATGAATTCTATATTGCATATACTTCTTCATTTCTAGTGTCTCCCACTTCTCGTGTGTGTGAAGAGCTTCTTCAGGGAATTCAGTGATAGGAGACATTGTCACCGGACAGCGCTGGTGCATTCGAATTAGGCACTTGAGGAAGATAATGTGAACTAAATGTTTGCTGGGACCAGGGCCAAGTCCTCAGGCCAGTGATAATGGCAGAGGGTATTACCACCCCTGGGAGGAAAAGGTCCTCCAGGAAGTGATCTTGAGGCTGAGGCAAGAGGGTGTGGGCTTTTCAAGCCATCTGGGTTTCATAAGGAGACTGTGCCCTTCCAACCCTGCCCCACCCAAAATGATAGCAATACTGGAAATCACCAGCTGAGGTAACTTTGCTGATGGTAACGGAGGGCAGAACTCTGAAACAAACCTACACACCAGTAAGCAGGAGTGTGTCACTGAGGGTGAGCATTTGCTGGGCTAGAGCTTTGCAGACCTTCCCATTTGTTCCTGAGGGGTGGCTGGCACATACGGCTCATCTCAGGCTGCAAACACTGGGCTCCTAAATCTGCACTCCTGCCCTGTGAGTATGTAAATGTCCTGTTCGGCACTGTCCAGCAGACTCCACAGAAGGAAGCCGGCCTGCCCCTGCCTGTTCCCCTCCTCCCTGTGTTCTAGGCTTGGATGCCCATCCTAAGTGTGGTCTTGCTGCCAGCTGCTTCTTTCCAGGTCCCAGGCAGTGCCAACATCTGGCACTGTTGCCCCTTGGTCCTCATGCCCTGTCAGAGCAGAGCAGGCCACTGGTTCCAGAAGCAGAGCCTGGTGCCCATGGGGACGCACAATTGTCATTTACTTTACACTTGAAATTTCGACCCCGGGCTGTCATATTCTTATGAAGGCCTCTCTAGCATCTTAACAAGGTTCCCTTCTCTCTTAAAGGGCAACTACAGTTAGAGTAACAATAAAAACTCATGTCTTGTGGCCAGTCAGGGTTCTGCTGAAGACTCCCAGTCTACAATCTCTCCTCCCCCCTTTTCCGTCTCAGGAGATTGACATTTGCTGCCACAGCAACAATAGATGGAAGGTGGGAAAAAAAAGCCAAACAAAAAACCCAAACCTTACTTAATATTTGAAACAGACCTGGGTGTCTGGTTCCCCGTGTTCCTAAGCATCCTGCCTGTGATCTGGGTTCCTTAGCCATATGCAAAACCTCAACAGAGTTCTGAAAAGCAGCCAGGGGCACTACTGTTGCTTTCTTCTCCTGCTTCTCTTCCTTTGTGAACCACACAGCCCCCATCACTCACAGGCCGAGGCTTTCCTTGCGCACCGCTCCTGTGCTGCTATGTATCTTATGCATCTCCTATGCTGGTTTCTTCGCTAAGCTTTGACAGCCGGGTTCACAGAAACTGCTCTCTGTCTAATCAGAACCGAGCAGGGGGCTGTGCTCCTGCTGTGCCCAGCAGAACCTCCTGCAAGGTTCAGAAGGTTGTTGGCTGTCTTGTTGCAGAATTCATTATCTTCAAAATCCATCCATGATACATAGAAGTTACTCAGGTTAAGTATTTAGAAGGGATGATCTTTTCTAAGTACATTCACTTTGTGTGTGTGTGTGTGTGCATGAGTGTGCATGTGTGTGTGTGTGTGTGTGTGTGTGTGTGTGTGCACATGTATGTGGTTGAAGCCACGTATGTCTCTCATTGCTTTCGACCCTACTATCTGAGACAGCCTCCTCCTAGACTGGTTTATTTAACCAACAAACCTCAGGCATCTTCCTGCCTCCACCTCCCAGCACTGGCATTATGGTCACATCTCTGGCTTTTTACACAAATTGAACTCAGGTCTTCATGTTTGTACATGAAGAAGCCCATTACCCTCTCAGCAGCCCCTCTCTGCATAGTTAGAGTCTCCACCTGAACAGGCCAGAATGGTTGTGTTGAGGCTGTTGCCTTTCTGACTCCTCTTGCTCTGTTTTTAGGAGTGGTATTCCTACTCAAAGAATATTCTTCCTGCAGCTTACAAGCACCATGTTGGCCTGGCATGCCATGCCCGGGATTTAACCTGGGGTGGGAATCCTGAGGTGGTTACTGGATAGGTGAGCAGTGCAGTCAGGTTTGGTTAAAAGGTGGGTGACGAGTGGGTGGGGAGGAACAGCAGGATGGAGTTTGGGCTTGATTGCTCCCTGCAGGAGCAAGGTCTGTGGGTGCCTCTGCTGGTGTGTTTGTCCTGGCTGTGTGCCTTACTTATGTCTTGGGGAATGGAGAGGCCTTTATAAAAAGTCTAAGGATGCTGTTTTCAGACAGAGATAGACTGAATCTATTACTAACAGAAAATGTGGTTTGTAATGTCCGGAGCATCCTTAAAGCTGGCTTTTACTTTTTTTTTTTTTTTTGGTCTTAAAATCATCAACTATTGAAGAGGGTCTGGGGTGCTTTCTGGAAACCTGCTTCCTTCCCTCCCCACCTTGGTTCCCTACAGCTCTGTCTCAGAGGCCAGGCTGGGTCTCTGGGGACTGGGGATGGGTGGTGTCCCCTGTGCCTGTATTGTTTCCAGTGGAGAGTTACATGCCCTGGAACACCGTGTGTTTTTAGAATCTGCTCAGACTGAGATCTTGGCAGCATGCTCAGTTGGGCTGTGGAATTCTGGGCTGAGGTGGGTCTCTCTATAAAGTCTTAGGTCTTAAAAATGCCACACAAAAAGAGCCAGCATGGGACTTTCTTCCCAGTGGGCAGCCTGCCCTGGGGGTGTCACAGGCACCTTTCTGATATACGTCCCAGAAGGCAAAGCCAAAGGCTTGAACCTGAAAAATAGACTTAATATTTTACATTTTAAGTGGTATTGTTTTCTCACTAGAAGTTGGTCCAGTAATGATCTATTTTTGGAAGCCCCAGTCCGGTGGCAGATGATGACAGTGAATCAGCCAGCGCAGCAAACAGCTTTCCTGTAATGATAGAGGCTTTATTGCTGAAGCTTTCTGTCTCTGCAGGATACATAATTAATTATGGACAAGAAATAAGTTATATAGCTTGTGGCACATGTATCTGGTGCAGTGTTTTATAAACATGATCATTCACTGGTGTTTCTTGATGATCCGATAATTCAGAACAAGGCATGGCTGCGGTAAGGACTTGGCAGAGAATTTCATACTGGACTTTAAATTGTTTGTAGTAAGGCAGCCTGAATGACCCTAGCTTCATTTTTATGTAACGTTTTTTCCATAAAAGTTGAATTTTGAGTGGAAATTTAAAAAATGGATCTTTTTTCTTTTGCTGCATTGAATGCCCTTCTTCCGTGTTACCCTTCCCCCAACATCACAGTGGTGGTAACGATGTTCCAGTCTTCACAGCGGGTATAATTCTCGGTCTGATGCTGTGTAGACTGGAGAGCGTATCTGTCACCTATTATCGAGAACAGCAGAAAGAAAATTGAATTTCCAGGGTTTTCTGTCACAGGTAGCATTTTTGCAGCCTTCTTTTATATGTTTGTTGTGTGTGTACACAGACTAGGTTGTGTTTTTTCTGTGTGTAAGAAAATGGTGTGTATGCCTTTGTGTGCATGTGTGTGTGTGTACACCTCTGCACACATGTGGAAGTCAGAGGAAGATACTGGGTATCTCTTTCTCTCTCTTTCCCTGCCTCATTCCCTTATGACAAGGTCGTTCCCTAGAACTGGAGTGGCAGGCAGGAAGCCCAGCACCCCTGAATATCATGAATAGTTTTCTATGCAGGTGCTGGGATCAGAACTTACGTCTTCATGACCACAAGGCTAACTATTCTCCCGACTAAGTTATCTTTCCAGCCTTGACTGGTTCCCTTTTAAGGTCTTGCTTTGGTTTTTGGTCTTTTCGTGTGTGCATCTCTAAAGGTGAGGTGTGTGTAGGTTTCTTTTGTTTGTCGTACTTAGGCTGTGTTAAGGGTCATGACCTTGGGGAATAGGCTCTTTCCCATCTGGAAACTCAGGACTGTTTCTCTTTAGTGTTTCTCCCTTTCCCTTCTGGACCTCTCGCTAACATGTTGAATTTCTCATTTCCCTCCATCCGCTTTCACAGTTAATCTTCTCTGTTTTTATACGTCTGTCCCAGGTGAGCAGGTCCCTTGATGTCTGTCTCTGTGCTGTCTGTGGGTCTGTCTATGAATCATATACTTCCCCAGCACACCCTTATTTCTACTTGCACTTTTTATATGATTTTTCTTCTCATACTCTTTTGGGGGGGGTAAAGTCTTTAGACATTGTAGAGGGGGAGAATAGGAATTATGTAAAAGCTCACACACTGGCTTGTTTGGCGCCATGTTTACCGGGGAAACACACAATAATAAATGTTCTACAAAGAGGCCCACCAATCTGGCCCATGGATTATGGTCTAGATTCCTATCTATCTATCTATTTACTTATTTATTTACTTATTTATTTATTTTAAAGACAGGGTTTCACCATGTTCCTTGGGTTGACTGGAACTCATAGAGATCCTCCTGCCTCTGCCTCCATGCCTGGGTCTTGCATAACTTTCAAAGGCATGAGGAGAAAGTGTTTGGATCTAAGTTGTGGAATGTTCAAACTGTGAGGTTGAGGGGAGACCATTGCTTTCCTGCAAGATCAACAGTCAGGTCCACATATTATGGCCGTGCTGTATATAACCATGGCCTCAGCTCTGTTCCATATTCCCCAGGTTCAACTGTTCATAAGTACAGCTTCTGTTGCAGTCAATATTAAAAAGGTGGTCCAACCTTTTATCGGCCCCTGCAGTCTTACTCTGTGGACGCTGCTCTAGTGTGGAGCACACACTTTCAGTCCCCACACCACCCTCTCTCAGCCGTCTCTCTTTTAGTCTAGAACTCTGGCTCCAGGCCGCCTCTAGGAACTCAGGCGTGGTTCACTCTACTGCTACCCCGGCTGGTTCTGTCACAGGTGAATACAGCCTTGGTGTGCTGTTTCCACTCACTTCCCCTTGGCGTGTTGTTTCCAAGTCTTAGACACATTTCAGCTCTGTGGCAGGCTTTATGCGCTCTGCCACTACACCCTTTGAACTCAGTTAAGTAGTCACATCAAAGAACACTCCAAACTACTCTGATCCAATAGGTACCATATAATTTGCCAACCTAGATAAGTGAAATGATCTTGTACAGTTCCATCCCTTATAAAACATTCATAAAAACCTCATATCTGAAGAAATGCACTGAGAGCTACATAAATATCTGCCTCAGTCTTCGTTCCTCCCCGAATTCCTTCCCTCTCCTCCTTCATTTTTTTAGCCTTTTCTCCACCTACCTCACCACTGTCCAATCATTTATCACCTTAGCATCAACCCACAAGCTTCAGTCTTGTCCTTGTGCTTTGTTTTTTTTTGTTTGTTTGTTTGTTTTTTGTTTTTTTTCCATGGCTCTTAGTTTATTAACTGTTCTGGTGTTTTCCAATTTTTCTCATCAGAAATAACTGAGAGTAGTTAATGGAAAACATTCTGGATTACTTTACATAGATAGATAGTTTTCAGAAACATCAGAAATCCACAAATATGAAATTTAATGTTATTTATCATTTGTTGAGACATATCTGCTTCTTTTTTTTTTTTTGTGTGTGTGTAAAGATTTTTTTTTTTTTTTTTTTTTTTTTTTACAATGAGCAAACAGTACATGTAATACAGGGTGCAACCCGGAATTTGTCAATGTGTTCTTGGTGGGTAAGGATTGAGAATGACTTTTTTTGTTGTTGTTGTTTTGTTTTCTTTTTTTCTTGGACTTCATACAGTCTGTGAGTTGTTTCTGGGGCAGTGCGAGCCTCTGGGCTTAGCATCCCATTATCAGTGACTGCATATTATATCTGTTCTTTTGTGACTGGGTTATCTCACTCAGGATGATATTCTCTAGATGCAGCCATTTTCTTAAGAATTTGGTTAAGTCATTGTTTCTGATGGCTGATTAGTATTCCATTGTGTAAATGTACCACAATTTTTGTGTCCATTCATCTACTGAAGGACATCTGGGTTCTTTCCAGCTTCTGGCTATTATAAATAGAGCTGCTATGAACATTGTGGTGCATATATCTTTGCTGTGTATTAAAGTGTCTCTGGGGTATATGCCCAGAAGTGGAATAGCTGGGTCTTCAGGTAGTACTATGTCCAATTTTCTGAGGTATCACCAGACTGATTTCCAGAGTGGTTGTATTAGTTTGCAACCCCACCAAGAGTGGAGAAGTGTTCCTCTTTTTCCCCAACCTTGCCAGCATCTGTTGTCATCTGAGTTTTGGATCTTGGCCAATCTGACTGGTGTGAGGTGGAATCTCAGGGTTGTTTTGATTTGCATTTCCCTGATGGCTAAGGATGTCGAGCACTTCCTCAGATGTTTCTCAGCCATTCGATATTCCTCAACTGAGAACGTTTTGTTTAGCTCTGTACCCCATTTTTTAATAGGGTTGTTTGATTCTCTGGTGTCTAGCTTTTTGAGTTCTTTGTATACCTTAGATATTAGGCCTCTATCTGATGTGGAGTTGGTAAAGATCTTTTCCCATTCTGTTGGCTGCCATTTTGTTTTCTTGACGATGTCCTTAGCCTTACAGAAACTTTGCAATCTCATTAAGTCCCATTTGTTAATCTTTGACCTTATAGCTTGAGCCATTGGTGTTTTGTTCAGAAAATTTTCTCCTGTACCAATGTGTTCTAAGGTTTTCCCTTGTCCTTGTGCTTTGTAAGAATCATGACCAGTACTCAGATCTAGAAAGACTCCATGGAAATTTCCCATCCTTTGGCAAATCAGCCTCGTACACAAACCAGTTTACAAACTGACTGCCTGTCATTCCTTCCCTATTCATCTTGGCTTCTCTGAAATTGGAGTGCAGCTTCCAGCTGTAATTTCAGATATTGTTTTCCCTTATAAATTAGAACATGGAGCATTGGAAAATTGGCATTTTAGAATTGGTAAAGTTAGACAGTTTGTATTTGTGTTTTAGATAATTCTGATCTAATTTGTGGGTCTAATTCTGCCCTCTGTTTATACGTTTTTAATCGGTAGATCTTGGTATGTTATGGTTTGTTTCCTAGTGCAGAACTCATCTGTCTGTGTGCTTTGTTTGGATGCTTCCATGTCTTTTCCCTGGGGATAATTTAACACCCGGGAGTGTACAGGAAGTGTTTCGTAGAAAGAACACAGTAGTATGGATTCCAATAGTAAAACCTTGTTCTGGACAGTCGGCTTATAAATTCTCAAAAGGTTTATTTCTCTCCTATCCCGCATCAGTACCTGGAACAGTGATGTTTCCTTACAGGGCCCTGACAATGAGGGTGGAATCATTCCAATGCCAGCTAACTGTCAGGGGCAGAAAGATCATTCTGACTGCCTTCCTGGGTGGTCCTTGCACTGTCTTCTTGGGTTTCAGTGCATGCCAGCCATGATCTAGAAGGGGCCACCATCTCCTTGCTCAGCAGTGGCTCTCACGGTCCCCTTATGTTTTGTTTGTTTGCTTGGAAGTCTCAGGAGGGTTCATCTGCAAGGTTGCTAGGAAAGGAAATCTTCTGTCTTTCTGGCCTTTAACTGCAGGAAGTGTAGGGGCTGAGAATCCTCTTTTATGGAATTACAGCAGAGTAGCTTTTTAAACCAAGGGTGTATATCTTAAGGAGAAATTACCATTCTGAGGACTCTGTAATCTGATAATGAATGTGCACAGTTAGAGATCTCAGACGTGTCTGCCTTTCCGTCTGTGTGAATTCCTCTAGGCTCTTTTCTGTGTGCTTGTCATGTACTTTCGGGTGTAATGGTGTAGTAGATGAGGCTTCCCATCACTGTGACAAGCACTGGAGGAAACAGTTTCAAGCAGGAAAATCTGGTTTGGTTCATGGTTTCAGAGGCCTTAGGTGTGGTCAGCTGGTATAGTAGAGAAGACCATGTGGTATTAGGAAGAGGAGTAGCAGCCCCCAGCAGAAGACAGTTGGGTACCACTTAGTTCCCATCTTCCATACTAAGTCACAGACCTTAAGTTCATCATTGGATCAATACCAGATCTGCCATCATCTAGTTTTCTCTGGAAACAGCAAGACAGAAAGACTGGTTCAGGTTTAAGGCCAGCCTGAGCTACATAGTGAGACCCTGTCTCAAACTAGAATGAAATAAAACAAAATCTAGAAATAAATTAGTATGACTTTTAGAATTGGTGTGTTTGGGGGCAATAATTAATAAATCGTTTTCATATTAATTGTGGGTGTTACTAATAAGCAGTTTTTAAAGCAGTACCACTGTTTGTTGAAATGTATCGAAGCAACATTGTACAGATCCAGGAGCTGAAATAAATGGTTCAAAGCCAAGCTTTAAAATGGAGATTAAAAGTAATCAGACCTGACATGACTGTTAGGAGGTAGTGTGTGTGACACAGAGAATAGCTACATTGTAACAATACTTTATTATTATTCAAGCTATGATCATTGAAGGCAAACATTCACTGACATGTGTTCTCAGAAGATGAATACATACTAAGAAGCAGTCCCTGTGTCGGTGGTGAATCTTATTCAGTGTTGGGACGAATCTGGGTTCGGCGTGGCTATCCAGATTTTTCATTCATGTGTTTACAACAAGAAATATTTTATATAAGTAAATAGATGAAAGAGAATTAAAAAAAAAACTTTGAATTCCTTTTGGGTCATGTGCCAAGAAGTTGCTCACTGATCTCTGAGATCATTTGATGATCCATCAGTGAGCAGTACCATTTAATCTCACTTTGGTTTTAGCCCAAGAATTCAACTGGAAACTACTGCACTTGAGAAATGATTCCTCTCCCTCTCCCTCTCTCTCTCCCTCCCCCCATCTCCTTATCTCCATTTCTTTCTTATTTTATGTATATGTACACATGTTTACATACATACTTACACATACACACACACACAACACACACTATGGTAATACCTGTGGAGATCACAGGACATGTTTTAGAGTGCTTTTCTTTTCTACCTTGTGGGTCCCGAGGATGAAACTCTCTTTCCCTTTATATCCTTAGGGAGGCAATAAAAACAAAATTATTAAGTCTTGTGATCATTATTGTAAATTGTCAATTTAACAGAGATTAGAATCACCTTGGAAATGGGCCTGTGGGCTTGACTGCTGGAGATTATTCCTATTAGGTTTATTGAGGCAGGCCAACCTGACCACCATAGGTGATGCCATTACCTAGAAGGGGATACTGGTTTATATAAAATGGAGAAAGTGAACTTAGCACTATGCATGTGTCTGTTTCGGACTGTGGATGTCATGAGAACAGTTGCTTCAAGCTCCTACCGCTGTGGCTTCCCCACCATGATAAACTGTAACCTGGAGCTTTGAGCTAAACCAAACCAAACCAAACCAAACCAAACCAAAAACAACAAAAACCTTCTCATTTAAGTAGCTTTTGTTACAGTACTTTATTGCAGCAACACTAAAAGAAACTAAGCCAGTACTCAGGACTTAGGTTGTTTGCTTTAGGTCACATCATTAAACCACACATTGTTTTTGTTAGAAGACTTACTATCAGAGAACTGTCTTCATTTTGTGTTGCTATGACATAATACTACACACCAGATAATTTATTAAGCACATCAGGGGCTGGAGAGATGGCTCAGTGGTTAAGAGCACTGATTGCTCTTCCAAAGGTCCTGAGTTCAAATCCTAGCAACATTTGGTGGTTCACAACCATCTGTAATGGAATTTGATGCCCTCTTCTGGTGTGTGTGAAGACAGCTACAGTGTACTTATATATAATAAATAAATAAATCTTTATAGATAGATAGCTAGATAGCTAGCTAGCTAGATAGATAGATAGATGGCACAACAGTGTATTCTCTCAGACATCTGGAGGCTGGGCAATTAAAATGGAAGCACCAGCAGGTTAGGTCCCTGCCTCTCTGCTTCCACAGGGCATCTTGAGCTCAGCCCTTCATAGGAGAGTAATGGTTTGTTGTATATCCAGAGAGCGAGAGAGAGAGAGAGAGAGAGAGAGAGAGAGAGAGAGAGAGAGAGAGAGAGAGAGAGAGATATGGTCTCATGATGGCATTAGAGTATTACGTCATCCTATGTTTGACATGCCTCTCATTCACCTCCACATCTCAACATCGCCACAAGTGGCTATATCTGAGGTGTGCATGTGTGCACATTTTGGGGGAGGGGAGCAGGACGAGCTGTGCCAACTGTGGCTTTTTAGATGTGGATATTCATAATCTCCATTTTCCCCCTAAATGAGCAATGAAGCTGGCAGTCATAGGGAAACAGCTTACAGTATTATGTATAGTGATAAGATTTAGATTTTTCCAGCAAGAAAAATGGACTTTTGGAAAGTGGCCAGTTGTATATGCTGGCTACAAAAAGTAGGACACTGGGTAAGGAGTGAGTGAGAGAGAGAGAGAGAGAGAGAACAGGAAGGGGAGAAGAAGAGGGAGAGAGGGAGAGAGATCACAGGGGGAGTCTGGCAAGTTGTCCTACTCTGAGGACTGGCCAGTGAGGCAGGATTTCTCCTTTAGACTAAAGGTTCCTTTTTGAGGACCCACGCTTTCTCATAAGACCGTAGTCACCAGATAAAGCAATGTCCCTTGTATCCCAATCAGACAGTGGAAATCCTTGGTTTTGGCATCAGAACACAGAAGGTGGTGCCCTCAACACTTGCTGCTGTTAGAATGTATGATGCCCAGTTTGAACTTAGTAGAGAGTCTTTTGCTTTAATAACCCTTTAATCCCTTTAGAGTCTTTAACACTCCTGAATACAACCTCCCCCTTAACCTTTGAAAAACGAGCAGCTTTTCTAATCATTTCCCTAAAACTAACCTCCATAGGGCTCAGGTAAATGAGACCAAAGATGCTTGAGGTCACAGTAGTGGAGGATACACATTAGTCTCAGCACCTTCTGGTTTATGTCTCATGGCTCCTGAGAGAGCCCCAAAATAGGAACCTGGTTTGATGACTGCAGAGAAAGACCAGCCACAGACTGATCGGTGCAGACTGACTGGCAGGCAGTGGGAGTTCCAGGAGCCAGGGGCTTACAAGGGACTGTTGTTTTTGCAGGGCTTGGAAGTTTCCTGTAGACCTTGGCAATGTGGTGTGGGCTGGGTTTAAAGTGGTTCAGTCGGAAGCCAGCTGGCTTTGCGTCAGCTGCTGGTGATACAATGGGAATAGGGTGGAGATAGGGAAGCGCACTCAGGAACAGGGCAGGCTCTGAACTCTGTGTACTAGAGATGGTTAGTAAGGTGGGCAGCCCAGGACAGTGTCCTTTTGGCATTTAACCCTCATGTGTGGTCAGCTCTTCACCATCATTTTCTTCTCTGTAATAAGGAGACTGGAGTTCTGTACACAGAGAAGCAATGTGTTTAGGTAGTATTGGTACACAGTTTGAGGGCGCAGTGTGCCATATCAGGGAAGTCACAGTGGCCAGAGCATGAGGCAGGTGGTCACTTTGTGGACCTGACCGGTTAGGAAGCAGAGAGAGCTGAATGCTGGTGCTGAGCCCACTTTCTCCTTTTCACTGTCAGGTAGCCCAGCCTAGAGATGGTGCCACCCACGTTCCAGGGCGGGGTGGTGAGGGGAGTGTGTGGGGGTGTGGGGGGCGTGGTGGGCAGGGGCTCCACCAGAGCTGTGTCTCTTGGGTGATTCCAAATCCAGTCGAGTCGACAGTAAGGCTTAATGAACATGTCTTACAGGTTAGCAGAACAGGTCAGGGTTCTGTTACCGAAAATTAAATTTGTGGAAATATGGAGGCACCACGAAGGGAGTTCTAGGCACACCCTGGAAGGCAGTTTGCTCTTCTAGAGAAGTGTCTCCCAGCTGAGTGACCGCAGTACCAGTATGGTGTGAACCCAATTCCTGCGGTAAAGAACAAAGGATGAGCAGAGACAGAAAACCTCTGGGAAGTGGGGTTTTACCCAGATTCCTCATCCAGTTTTGTTCCCTTTCTTTTGAAAAACCATTTGGAATTTTCGGTGAAGAACTTGCAGTCTGAGCCGGGTCTTATTGTATGTTCCTGTCATCCTAGCCAGGGTGAGGGAGGAAGAGCCTACGTTCCAGGCCAGCCTTGGGAAACTTAGGGAACCCGTGTCTTAAGACAAACAGCAAGCAGCCTCAAGTGTTGCTTGGTGTCAGAGTACTTGCACAGTATTTGCAAGGCTCTGTACTCAGTCCTCAAGGCTGCCAAAAGATAAGTCTAGATGCGTTTGTACTTTAAAATTGTTATTTTTGGTACAGAGACTTGAACCCAAGTCCTTATACCTTCTCAGTAGGAAGACCCTCAACCAGTGAGCAACACCCCTAGGCTCTGAATGTGCTTGTGTCTAGAAATTTCAATTTGGTTCTTTAATGGAGATGCATTTTTATACTCTTTCTTGTTGTGTCTGGTGTGAGGATCTTTTCTTCCTTGATTTTTTTCCCCACTTTTCAGGGTTCCAGATATTTCAGGAAAGTTGTTTTATATGGATTATCTGGGCCTGGGTATGGTGGCTCTGCCCTGCAATACCTAGGAAGCTGGGGCAAGAGTTCGAGACCAGTCTGGGCTAGTTTTTCCTCCTTCTGAAATAATAAAAATAAAAGATAAAACTCATGTTATTTTATTAAGATATATACAACCTCGAACTGTTTCAATGAATGTTTTAGTAGTCCCATTTTATAGAACAAAGGTTGAGGCCAAGAGGATGAAGGTCCAGCAAATGAAAGAGTTGGTATTATCTGTATGTGAGTTCCAGTGGTCTGACCACAGCACGCATCTCCTTACAGCTGCTCTGTTCTAGTCTCCACTATTTAGACATTTCTACTACACTGAGCTTCTGCTTTCTTCATGTTTGCAGTGTGTGTGTGTGTGTGTGTGTGTGTATGTATGTATGTATGTATGTTATATTTAGGGGAAAGTTTTTACTTTATGATACATAATGACAAACAAAACCAGCACTTTTTCCCTCCCTTGGCTGGAGAGACATCTCAGCAGTTACAAATACTTGCTACTCTTGCAGAGGAACCTGATTTGACTCCCAGCACCTAGACAGCGGTGCACAACCATCTATATCCAGTTCCAGGGTGCTTGGTGCTCTCTCCTGGAGTTCAGAGGCACGGGGCATGCAGGCACTGCACAGACATAGATACAGGCAAAGTACTCATACTCCTACTGACAGTTAACTATACCCACAGGTCAGTGAGTCACTCAGTCATTATCAGAGAACCTTTCTTTTGCAGTAGATGGAAATGGACTCAGAGGCCCTCAATGGGTCAATGTGCAGAGACTGATAGGTTTTTGGAAAATTCAACTATAAATAGAATATCTTTACCAAACCCTCACTGCTCAGGGAGCTACGCAGAAGAGAAAGCAAAAGCTTGTTAGAACCAGAACCAGAGGGGATGGTTAACATCAAGGAAACTGCGTCTCCCAAACACAATAGGGCTGGTGCACATAAGAACTCTCGACAATGGCAGCATACCATGGCTTGCACAGGTTCAAGCCAGATGGGATCCCAGTGCTGAGGAGGGGAAGTGGGCATCTGCTCCCACTACTAATCAAGAAGCTATTGTAGTTGACATTTACTTGCAAAGGAAAATTTAATTTTCTCCAATGAAGTCCTATTGGGTATGTTAACTATACTTAAGAGTAGACCCCATGCCCAGCAGTCGATGGCCAACTCAAACCAAGCTCAGTGGCATTTTGGGCTTTTTGTTGTTATTGTTATTGTTGTTGTTTTGTTTTAGTAGCCTTTTGCTTGTTTATATTATGGTTTCTGATTTTGTGTTCATATAGTGTGTGTGTGTGTGTGTTTCTTGTGGGTCTCAACCCCCCCTCTGTTTTTGTTTGAGGGGGAGAGGGAGGGAATGGGGGAAGAAAGTGAGTGAGTTTGAAATTGGTTGGATGGGGGGAGTGGGAAGGATTGAGGAGCAGCTAGGTGAAGGGAAGGTGTGATCAGAATATATTGCAGAAAGTTTTCTTAATTGAAGAACTTTCAACAAGAGACAGACAGACAGACAGGAAGGAGGGAAGAAAGAAAGAAAGAAAGAAAGAAAGAAAGAAAGAAAGAAAGAAAGAAAGAAAGAAAAGAAAGGGAAAGGAAAGGAAAGGTAAGGTAAAGGGTGAGTGGAGCCTACCAATGGGACAGCTTTGGGAGGGTAGGGTGCACCAGGCCAAGAAATGATATTCTGAATTGATGGCTATGTCTGAAGATGTAATAGTTCTTTTCCTGTTCCTGAGAGGGAAACACACTTATAAATGGAGCATGGCTTCCCTTGCAGAAGGGTTATTTCGCTTCTGTTTTAAAGGCGTTTCCTGTGTCTGCAGTTTCTCAGAATAGCTAGCTCAAAATAAGCCTTATCCTAGGAGGTGTATTTTGGGGCAACATATGCTAATCTAAGAATACTAGCAATAGATGGCTAGGGGGAAAAAGACCCTAAGTTTTCTCAGAGGACATGCCCTAGACCCTTGGGGTATGAGGAGGTCCTGGGAGTGATAGAGCTCAGCCTCCCCTCAGCAGCCTGTCAGGACATGTTGCCCCTGTGTCTCCTCCCAACTGTTGCCTGGGACCTGAGTTTGGGGTGAGGAATGCATGCCTCACCTTTCTTCTACCATCAGGCTGCGTTTTACCAAACGGTTTCTTTTCCGGGATAAATGCCTTCAGATTGATTAGCTTTTCTTTGCATAAACAGCTGTCTGTATTATTTTGGTGTCTGTCACTCTTACCCTGCGGCTGGGGCTCTGCTTAGACAACCCAGTCCTAGCTGCCGATCTACCCTTGAACAGCAGAGACTGTGCTGTTAGAAAAGTTCCTCAAAGCCTGCACAAGGGCCCCCAGCCCTTAGGGACTGTTCTTTGCCTATATTGTGTGGTTCTGCAGAGTTCATGCAGAGTTCTACAAGGCTTCTTTAACCTTGTCATATTCCCTCCCTCTTGCCTGGCATCTGACCTTCAAAGAGAAACTCTGCCTACAGGATCCTTTTTCAGAGGGACAGAACCTAGAATGTCTTCTGCCATATCACTTCTTGGTCTTTAGTTTCTTTTATAGGTAAGGGCAAGCAACAGGAGATTGGGTCTGTTGTGATGTGCCAGCTAGGGGAGGGGGAAGGGAAGGAGACTCTGCCCTACACCAGAAAGCCCTCTGCCCCTATCCCTTTCTCCTGTTCCATAAAAGCCTGTTGTGATGCTGAGCCCTTGCACATACTGCTTTGAAGCAGAGTCCCTAGGTCTGCCTAGGATTAGCTGGAACATGGATAAACTTGCTCCCTCCTTGCCTCCTTTCCTCTATATGCTTGACTGACCTTTGAGCAGCATGTAGCTGGACTCCAGTAAATTTAGCTTAATTTTCTTTTATTTCTGCCTTTCTCCTGTAAAGTCAGACATTCTTAATTTTTAAAGTTAAAACAAACAAAACTCTCAAGGTAAATCTTGGTGTGTTAGATTTGAGCTCTTCTCTTCTGAAATCTCCTGGGGTCAGGTTTCATCTTCCATTCCAGTAACTACTGACTCTTTCCTTCTGCCTCATTACACCCTTCCTGGGAACTGTGGGTATTGAAGAACTGTGGTAGGCCACCCCCTTGTTTGATGACGTCATCTGATCCCGACCCGGCACTTGTTCCTTCCCACGCAGCTCTGTTACCAATTCATTTATTTCTCCTTCCAAGTACACTGTTTAAAACTGAGTCTTTTTCTAAATTTTAGATGCCAAGATTCTGGGCTTGGCATGATATGTTTTTAATAAATGAGAACTGTCTGATTTATGAATTAATGACCCTGAAGAGAAATTGAACGAGGGTAACCATTAGGGGCTACTGCCAGGAAAGTTAAGCAGTAAGGGGCTCCAACTAGATACTTTCCAGACTCCTTCTCAGGAAACACATGCCTATAATCTTACTGCTACATGTGGCTGTCATTGTCCCACAAACCAGCTTGATGTTGGGAAGACTCATTCAGACTAGTGCTATCTTTGAAAACCATAAAATTCTTCCATAAGAGTATTCTAAATCAATAAGGGAGCCAAGCCTACAGCACTCTGCTGACTGAATTAGATTCCACCAGCAGCAAATTGCTTTAAGAAGCTTTAAATCAATTAATCAATCGTAAGAACCAGTGATGGAACACGTTGTTTTCTTAACTCTTGCCTTGATAATGACAACCCCAAGCTTTTCCGGAGCTTCATCAATTAAAAGAAAATTTGTCCTTTTTGGAAGATGATTTTTCTAGGTCGATACTATGAACAAAGCCCTGTTTTTCTGCACACCTCACACAACTCCTGCTTTGAGAAGGCAGATTTTCCATTTAGTTCCTTTTTTTTTTTTTTTTTTTTTTTCTGTATATTTCCAGAGTGGTCATTTGTTTAGTCTTATTACTTTTTAATTTAAAAGAAAGAAAGAAAAGGGAGGGTGCTTGGGAGGGCCACAGCCCTTAGCTGTTGCTGCAGCTTTTTTTTTTTTTTTTTTTCTGTCTTATTTTAATGAAACAGTTTTAGGACATAAGCCGGCATCTGCAGAACAGGACTGGGGGTGGGTAGCTTATGGCTGCTGCTTCCTGGTATTTGTGCCCCAGTGTAATCACTCCCTAGACGATGGGATGGATGTTTATGTAAAAGACATGGTGGTATGTTATCTCTGAGAAAAGTCATAAAAGTTGCAACTAATTACTCTCTTGCTTACCCTGAGAGATTCCAGAGACCTGTGTTACAGAGAATGAGGAAAGCTTCCAGTGATGAGCCAGCACAGAGCTGAGGCCCAAACCCAACAGAGCTGAGGTCCAAGCCCAACAGAGCTGAGGCCCAAACCCAACAGAGCTGAGGCCCAAGCCCAACAGAACTGAGGCCCAAACTCAACAGAGCTGAGGCCCAAACCCAACAGCTAGAGAGGACTGGCGTTGGCCTGTGCTCTTAATGAGCAAAGACTCATCATTAATCTGTCATATATAAATCGATAATTAACACAAATTGTTCAGAGAATGGTGTGTTCCTGTTTTCTGGATATTACTCCCATCAGGTATTCATACACACACACACACAGACACACACACACACACAATCAAATTGAATCAAAGGTAAGTCTTAGGTGATTCATCCATTAGTGAATTACATAAGCAATAGTCACATTAGAGAAAGAATGGAACTGGCTGGATAGGTGGGGCATCCCTTTGGTCACTGAGGCAGAAAGATGGCTTTAAGATTGGGGCCACCTTGGCTACATAGTGAGTTCAAGGCCAACAGGGCTACACAGCAAGGCCCTATCTCAAAAAAGAAACAGACAAGCCTAAAACAAGCAAAACAAACAAACAAACAAAAAACCCAACAGGTATTGAGAAAGGTAGGAATTTTAAAAGGTTATTAATCAGCATAGCTCTAAGGGTGAGTATGACATATACTGTCAGAATGGATGTGATTATGTAATGGTTGTCTCAACTTTTTCTCTTGTTCTTTTATGTGCATGCGTGTGTGTAAGTACATATGTATACTTGTGTACTTCCATATGGAGACCAGAGGATAGTTTTCGGTGTTGTTATTCAGAGAAGCTGTCCATTCTATTTTTTAGACAGGGCCTCTCACTGGCCTAAAGATGGCCTGTTAGGGGGGCAGGCTGTTCAGAAGTTTCTAGGGATGTATATATCTTTGCTTCCTTAGTGCTGGATTGCACATCTATGCCACCATGCCTGGGGATCCACCTCAGGGCCTCATGATTGCATTACAAGTACTTTGGTGATTAGGTGAGCTCCCTAGATCTCAGGCTGTTTTCTCAAACACCACCTATAAATACCTTAAGAAGAAAACTTATTCAATATGAAACATAATTTAACAAGTTGGAGATGGGCATTTACTTTGTAAAGTACATTTGTTTAAGTGCCATAATGGCCTTTAAGTTTGTCCTTTTCCTGAAGCTATGACCGTGATGAATTTAATCGAATAGTTCCCCTGTTAAGGCCAGCGACCTCATATTCCATATAATCTACAGAGACATTTCCATGCTGATCATCTGGGTTAACTGCAGGTGGCTGACTAGCAGTTTACACATCTCATAATACATTTTCTTTCAAAGTTTTTAATGTTCATTTGACTTATTCAAGAATCTCATACAAGATGAGAATTATTGTAGGATAGTTTTTAGGGGAAAATAAAAATGACCCAAAGGGATGGAAGGTACTTTAAGGCTTTTAGTATGTCTGACCTCTGTGGGGGAGAGTGGAAAGCAGGTATGTCTTAGGAAGAGTCTCAGGCTGTTGGCAACATGGGTCTAGCAGTCTTTTGACCAGTCTGATCAGGTCTGGGAGGCAGAGGTGCCAGCCACAGAACACTCACCTATTGGCCCAACTTTGAACAAGGGGGAGAATTGTAACCCAAGTCCATTCAGCAAGAAGAGGGGGAAGCTCTTGGGGCTTACAATCAACATGGCAGGCTTAAGGGTTAACATGCATGAGGCCCACCCCCTCTTCTTTCTTTCATGTTTGGTTGGTGTTGTCGTCATTGTTGTTGGCCTCTTTGTCTTGCTGTCCTGCATCAGCCTTCATCCTCCTGAGTGGCTGATATCCATGCATGTGCTTTTATTTATTTATTTATCCATTCATTCATTCATTTTTCTAACAAAATGAAATTTTATGAATGAACTTATTTTGGTGAGCCAGGCCATTCCACATAAATATCATCAGCCTGAGATGCACATATGAATAGGGTGCTTAAAATAACTTTCGAAAACCACCACCTTGTGAAGTGTCTGGCCCTTCCTGCACTATTGTGGTTTATCTCTTTCTCTTCCCAATGGTGCACAGTGCAGTGTTGTACAACGGTAACTTTTTTGGCGTACTGTGTGCCAGGAGTCAGGTTTACCATGTCATATATTTTGGTCTAACAGGCTTATTTGCATTTTTAACAAAGATTTATTTCTTTATTATATATAAGTACACTATAGCTGTCTTCAGACACATCAGAAGAGACCACTGGGTGCCCATTGCAGATGGTTGTGAGCTACCATGTGGTTGCTGGGATTTGAATTCAGGACCTTTTGAAGAACAGTCAGTGATTTCTTAATCACTGAGCCATATCTCCAGCCCTGACCACATATATAGTGAAGGAAGGTTGCAATTTTGTTTGTTTATTTTTTATTTATTTATTCATTCATTCATTCTTTTTGGGGGGAAGGACTGTATCTCAGGCTGGCCCTGAACTCATTCTCCTATCTTCTTGCTTCTATATCCCCAATGCAGGACTACAGACAGGGACTCTCACTCCTAGTTTATGTAGTGCTAGGGCTTGGATCCAGGTCTCATTCCTGTTTTAAAGCAGAGGACAGGCAGGCTCAGAAATGTTCCATGATTATTTGGTCATCTTTGTAGGCACACGGCTCTGTCTAGTGGCAGATTAAAAGCTCAGTCTAATGCAACGGAACACTTCTTGAGGACTTCTTAGAACAGCCAATGGTAAGAGACATGGAATTAATAAGCCATGGTCTTCATTTTTAGATTTTTAGATTTTCTTTATGAGTGTGAGCACATGTATGATTCGTGTGTGTGAGTCTGGTACACACATGAATCACTTTGTACCAAAAGATGGCACTGGATTTGCTGAGGAACTGGAATTACTTGTGATTGTAAGCTACCTGATGTGGGGGCTGGGAACTGAACCAGGGCTCCCTTGCAAGAGCAGCAAGAGCTTTTAACTGCTGAGCCACATCTCTGTAGCCCATAAGCTATATTCTTATGAAAATCTACAACTACCAAAAAAAAAAAAAAAAGTCAAGTTTTCTTCCAACATGCATGATCCTCTTCACAATCCTTGTTTGACAAGGGGGTTAAGGAGCTAGCTGAATTTAAAGAGACCAAGAAAAATACTGTCAAACACAGTTAAGAGCATCACAGAATGGAAATGTGGGTTTCTTTCTATACCACCTGGTGAACAGCTGGAAATAGTTTGGGCGGATACTTTGCCAATTAAAACCTTTTTCTCACTGCGTATGCTCCAAAAGCATTTTATTAGCCAGAGAAGATTTTTTTGACCAGTTTAAAAATAAAACACCTTTTGCATATATAATTCTGTACATTCCATCTCTGGCTCATTTCAGCGTTTGTTTCAGTGGGACCTCTAGTTCTCGCAAAGGACATCGGAAACAGTTGTAGGACATGGTTCTGCCTATGTGGTACTTTCTGTTCTATTATGTCGGATCGTACTTTGTGTGCATGTTGTGTGCGTGGGAACCGGAGGTCAACCCTGGTTGTTGCACTCCTTGGTTTTTGAGACAGGGTTTTCATAGAGGTTGACAGCTGGCTAACCTAGCTGGCCAGTGAGTCATGGGAATCTTGTCTCTGCCTTCCCTGTGCCAGCATCTCAGCCAGCATCACCACGCCCAGCAAGAATTTTACCCACAGAGCTATCTCCATCCATATTCCTTTCTGTAACTTAAATTTTTTCTTCCCATAAGATAGAATGAAACTCAGGCAGGCTCAGCCAGCAAAGGCACTTGTGCCAAGACTGAAGACCCAAGTTTGATTCCTGGATCCCACATGACTGAAAGAAGGAACTTACTTCCCTAAGTTGTCCTCTGACTACCACACACATGATCCATGATACACATATGCCCCCCATTCATTCATTCATTCATTCATTCATTCATACATAACATACATACAAACACACACACACACACACACACACATGCATACCTAGATTACAAAAAAAAAAAAAAGAGGCGCCAAAACAATTTTCTCAGAACTGGATTTCTTTATCATCTCCCCCCTTTCTTCCTTCCTTTCTTCCTCAAAATTAATTAATATTAATTAATGATGAGACAAAGTCTCATTATGTATCCCTATATCAACCAGGCTGGCCTCAAACACACAGAGATTGGCTTGCCCCTGCCTCCTGAGTGCTGGGATTAAAAGTGCACACCACTATGTCTGGCTAGGTTATTCGTTTTTATACCAAAGAATAATGTAAAGTTAGACATAAAATTCAGAGAAAGCTACAGACTTGTGATTCACCCAGAGAAAGAACTGCACGTAAGCAAATTATTTGCAAACTGACACACCAGGATACCAGGGCCTTTCTGTGCACACTGCTACCTGTGGGTTGAAGCACCAGGGTGCTTGGGCCTCTCTCTGCATGGCTGCTCTCCCCTTCTCTGTGCTTTTTTAAAAGGTGGAATCCTTGGCCATTATCCTGTGGGCCCATCTCTCCCAGTTCTGCCTGAAACACAATGGGGCATTCCTGAGCTCTCCATCTTGTGGGGTCCGTAATTAAAGATGCTGCTTGTGTACTAAACCCAGCTGGTCCTCTGCAGTCTTGGTGGTGGATTTATAGCCTCACCTATCAAAAAGTCAAAATCCCGTTTCCCATTCATCCCAAATAAAGAGGCAGGAGTTTCCTGGAGAGACTCTGACAAGCCTGATTGTTCACAGCTGGGGAGTACAGGGCTGGTTTCCCTGGTGAGACTTAACTCTCTCTTTCCCTGTTTACCTCTTGGCTTTAAAACACCGGAGTTAGACCCAAGGGATCTGTGACAGATGCTCAGGGTTGTACAACAGGATCCTGTACACCCATTCGTGCTCACGCAAGATGAGGGAGGCTTGATCTAGATTTGGTGGCATAATAACATATAACACCAGAGGATTTTGGTTTTCTTTGCATTGCCATTTTTCTCACGTAGCCCAGGCAGGCCTCAGATTCAGTGTGTAGCCAAGGATGGCCTTGTGTTTCTCATTCTCCTACTTCTAGTTTATGAGGGTTGGGATTACACACCCTGTCAGGTTTATGCCGTGCTGGGGAGCTCTATCAACTAGGCTCCTGCTATCGGCCTCAGTATCAGACAAGAATACAGAAGCCGAGCTGTACTTCCAGGAAACCTCTTACATCATCACCTGAAGGGACTGAATAACGAACGATCCTTGTTCCCAAAGATTCAGCTGCGACTGAGAAGCCTGAGAATTACAGGACAGTCACTCCCAGACACTGCTGTGACAAGACCAGGCACTTGGTGTGTCAGGTAGCTTTAATTTTAAGGTTGTACAATGATTTTATTTATTTACATGTTTGTGCATGTGCGCACACATGCATGTGTACCAGACCCACACGTGCCAGTGTGTATGTGAAAGTCAGGGGACAAGTCTGTGTTCTTTCCTTCTACCACGTGGGCCCCAAGGATTGCTCTCTGGTGGTCCAGTTTGGCCTCAAGAGCCTATACTCCATGAACCACCTCACTGCCATGTGCAAAGCAGTTAAAAATCAGACAGACTGACCTGAGGTTGTAGGTTCAGAGACCCGAGCCCAGGCTTCCTTGGTCCTGCTCATGTAATGAGACAGAACTTTGGTGAAAGCACAGCAGGTGCTCATTTCATGGGGTCTGGGAGCAGAGGGAGGAAGAGGAAGACGTCAGAGGATGAGATCCATGCTTTCCATGGTCACTCTCTGGGGACCAAACCTTTGACACGAACCTTTTGAGAAGACCCTTGATACCCAGATCCAAGTGCGGCATCTCTTTTGGGCATCACCTTGACTGGACTGAGTGTACTCAGAAGTTTCATCCAATGTTCTAAAAGTTGATTGTTGAGGGCATTTGGGTGTGAGATGAATATTTCAATCAGTGAGTTCTCAGTAAAGCAGATTGTTCTTGCTCTCATGGGTGGCCCTCATCCATGCAGTTAAAAGTCTGAATGGAACAAAAGAAGGAATTCCCCAGGTAGCACATGCTGAATTCCTCAGGGGTAAGCTGGAGCATTTACAGTCATGAGTCTCCTCAGTCACATGACTACAGTTCTTATAATACAGACACTACTGTCATATGTTCAGAGAGAGTCAGTCCAGTATCATCAAGGTGGGAGCATGGCAGCATCTGGGTAGGCATGGTACAGGAGGAGCTGAGAGTTCTATATCTTCATCTGAAGACTGATAGCAGAATAGTGGCTTCCAGGCAGCTAGGACGAGGGTTTTAAAGCCCACACCCACAGTGGCACACCTACTCCAGCAAGGCCACACCTATTCCAACAGGGCCACACCTTCTAATAGTGCCACTCACTGGGCCAAGCACATGCAAACCATCACATAGTGTCAGTGGCTGGAAGGGAAGAAGTCACCTAGAGGAAAGGGAATATATTCAAATTGTTCTGTGACAGCATCTTTCTTTCTCTAACTTCTACATCCATTTATCTGGTAAACATATAGGAATCTGCCAGATAGCAAGTAGTTCTAATTCCTGTGACAACACAAAACCAAAAACAAAAACAAACTAATGGAGACAGCATGAGGAAGGAGAGGATTTATTTTGGCTCACAGTTCCAGAGAATCACAGTTCATTGTGAGACGGCAAAGTAAACCACTTAGTCCAGCAGCCAGGGCTTGTAGACATGGCAATAAACAGGAAGCAGAAAACACAATCATCAGAGGGTCCCTAGTGACAACCAGGTCCCTCAACTTCCTCAAGACTCAGCCAAAGTGGTGCTCCATGGTAGGGGCCTGGGTGCTCCCCTTAGATGCAGAGGTCACAGTTCAGAGCTCCAAGGCAGTGTGGTAGTATGCCCTCTCCCCCACTTTCCTGGGAGTTTACACTTCTACGTTTTCGGCATCCCAATAAAATGTTATTTATAAAAATAAGCAGCAGGCCAGATTCAATCTGTGGGGCTTTCTTTCTCCTGATATAGAAATTCACAGTCTAAGCCACATATGGACAAGTGAAGGATTTCTAAAATGAATGAGGAGGATTTTCAAGGCAATATTACTGTAGGCTTTTTTTTTTCTATTAAAATAATATCTCTTCGGTGTCATTTGTTGATGAACTAAGCTGTTCATATTTTGAGTGTGAATTATAAATAAAAATAAAAATTTTACTTTAAAAAATAGTACTAATTCACATGGAATGCCTCTTACATGTATCAGGTCATTTTCTTATTTTAATATCTCCTCTGTGGTCGTATTTCATCCCGATATTTATTAACAGCCTAGTGTAGCATGCTAATAGTCCCAAAAAAACATTGACATGATTTTTGTTATTTTTTTTCTCAGTGCTAAGATTGAAGCTCAGCTTCACAAATGCTACACATCCTATAAACCCTAAAAAAATTAATAGTATAGCTTGATAAAGCACCAATAAACATTGATTTTAAAGTACTTTTTTTTTTTTACGTTGATGCTAATTCCTAAGTTCACACAGATCTTGCACCTCGGTATCTCGGTACTCAGTACATCATCGGAGTCATGGAAACTCAGGAGATCGGTACTCAGTACATCATCGGAGTCATGGAAACTCAGGAGATCGGTACTCAGTACATCATCGGAGTCATGGAAACTCAGGAGATATACCATGCTCACTCACCTTTGAGAACAGATGATGTAGAAGTTCTGAAGAATGCAAACACCCCCACTCTGTCCTTCAGCCGGCTTAGAAACTGTGTTTGAAGGTTCCTTTCTGTGCAGAGTGTAGGAAAGGGGTTTCCTTGGAGTGAATGAGGTGGCCTCTGATCTCGGCAGATCAACACATTTCTTTTAATAGACTTCAGATTTCTCGGTGTGTGGCTAAACGTTGGTATGAAAAGGGGCTTGTCCCAGTGCTGGTGAGGCTCGGACTGGACTGTTTTGAGTTTTTAGGTCTCTAGGTCTCTGAAGCTATACATCTTTCCCATTTGCTCTCATTTTTTTTTTTAAACGCACACTGATACATTATTTTATTCTAGTTGCTTATTTTAAGGCATCAAAGCAGCAGAACTGCTCTATTTTCCCATCCTCTGCAGTGGCTCTGTGTGGCCCCTTCTGTCTTCTCCCCGATACACCGCAGTGTGACAGGGATGATAATGCTTCAGCACTGAAGGCTGTGATAAAGAAAGGCTGACTTCATACTGTCACAGTTCATTACTGTGCTTACCTCCAGCCTGAGGTATGTGCAAACACACCTCCTTTGGAAAAACACCATTGGAGAGAAACAGCAGTAGTCACAGAGAGATGGGAAAAGGCAGCCCAGGAGAAAGTGAACCCCCTCACACCTCAGTAAATTTTTTATTTCAGTCAGGGAAAAGGCTGCTTCCTATTTTCTCAATGGGTCATACTCAAATCCATCACAAAACCTTCCTACATAATTTAGGTTGAAGGCTTATGTTTAAAAAAAAAAGCTATTTCCCAGTCAGAGATAGATCAGCAAGGTAGAAATACTGCTTTATCTTTTTTTTATATATATAAATCTTTTATTATATATAAGTACACTGTAGCTGTCTTCAGACACACCAGAAGAGGGCATCAGATCTCATTACAGATGGTTGTGAGCCACCATTTCAGGGATTTGAACTTAGGACCTCTGGAAGAGCAGTCAGTGCTCTAAACTGCTGAGCCAGCCCTCCAGCCCTGCAATTGCTTTATCATTTTAACTTAATTTTTATTTTGGTGCCAGAGATCCAACAAACAAAGGCTAGGCAGAAACTGTACCTCTGAGCCACACCTCCAGACCAATTATTTGCTCTTTGATGTGTGCCTTGTCAAACCTTTTGAAATATTTTTAAATGGATTTGTTTATAGAGTGTAGTGGATTAAGGGGCAGCTTGCTGAATATCCACCCTCGAACAAATCTAAGGACCTATGAATGAGAGAATACTGTCCCGGATTACCTGAGGCACCTACGGCTCCTCAGGATTGTCCTGTAACCTTGGAAGACAGATGCAGAGAGAAGTCAGTGCACAGATGGTGGCAGAGGCTGGAGTGACTGCTGGAGGCAGAAGAAGAATGTGCTGGTGTCACCAGGATCTGGAAAGGACTGGGTGGGGGGAGGGGTGGCTTGCCTAGACTTTCAGAAGGAACAGAGCCCTAGTAACAGCTTTCCTCTGGAAATGAGGGAAAACAAACCAGAGCAGCTTTAAGCTGTTGTGTTTGTGGTAATTTGTTGCAGTAGCCATAGAACTTAATGCACGCGGAGCCCAGCAATAATAAGAATATGTGTGTTAGTTGCAAGCCAGTTACTGAGAGCATTCATAATGCATGCCTTAGATTTACCCAGAGGTAGTGTGTAGACATGAGATTGACCACTGCCATCCAGTGTAGTCTCTTAGCAAAGGTTGCAAAGCCAGTGCTTATCCTAACAATGCCAGTTAAATAAGTCACAAGAAGTGTTTGCTCGAGACGGAAAACATGTAATACAAGCTACTCTTCACACACACACACACACACACACACACACACACACACACACACATAAAAGCTGAAGTAGATTATATGAAGTATACTTCATATATCTTGAGATACATATATCTCAAGGATATATGTCTTTTCTATAAATGCCAAGAGAGCGAAACTAGAACATCCAAAATGCTATGAATTTGAGTTGACCTGGGCATTTTAATAATCTAGTTTTAGCCCAGGCTGTCTAAATTTTTGCATGAAAATATTTATTTAATTTTACAATGGAAGCTAGCTGGTGAACAGGTCCTAGTATGTGTCACTTTCATACAAAGTGAGACTAATAACGTATTTTTAAAGGTTTGATGAAGATAATGTGTTTTGTACAGTCTTTTCATCTTAAATATACAAGGTAACATTGATAATGGATCTATAGAGGTATGAGAACTCTTCTGAATCCCGGTCTTTCCACACTCCACCACCAGCAGAACTATTTCAACATGAGCAATCAATCATTCTTATACCCAACAGAACTATCTCAACATGGGCAATCATTCTTATAACCTACACCAGCCCAAGGCAACCAGCATCTGCTTATCTTTGTGAATGTGCTTTTTCTAGATGCTTCATAGACATTAAATGAGAAAAAAAATTTGATTTTCTGTATTGGGTTTCTTTAATGCAGTTTGGTATTTTGGAGGTTGTACAAAGCACTAGCAATACTTGCTGGAGTTTTTTGTTTGTTTTTTGTTTTTGTTTTTGCTGTAGCAAATTGTATTGACATGTGTCCAGAAACTAGACACCTGGACTGTCATGAATAACACTGCTCTATCCATTCCAGAATAAAGTCTTAAGCTTTTATTTTTTTTAGAAGGATGCCCAAGTACCTAGAAGATGCAGAGCTGTATTGTACACTGAGGTTTTCCTCTGCCCCCAAATTCTTCCAAGCTCAGTGTACAATACAGCTCTGTATCTCCTAGGTACTTGGGCATCCTCCCCAGGATGTGTAAGTAGCTGACAGTTCAGCATATGGAAGCTCTTTGATGGAGTAGCTGCCCTTTTTCCTATGACCCCACCTACAACTCCTCTCTCCTTTGACTCCATCTACATTCTTCCAGTAAGTCAGCCCCATGGACTCACTGGTGATTACTTACACTTAGTTAGGATTGTTTGTTTGGCCTGTTTGGCCCTCTCTATCTGGGGTGAATAGAAATAGACTTCTATTTATAGAATAAATACAGGCCTGTAATTCTAGTATCTCAGTAGGCTAAGAGAGATCAAAAATTCAAGGCCAGCCTGGGTTACAGTGTGTTCAAGGCCATTCGGAACAACCTAGTAAAACCCTGTCTCAAAATACTAAGTATAAAAGAGATCTGGGGACAGAAGGGATTGGAGGTTGAATACAGACATATGCGAGTGCGCTCCTGTGTGTGTGTACATATATTTTAGAAAACTGTCGAATAGGATTTTTTTAAATGTAAAAGTAGGATTTGGATATAAAGCTCATTAGTAGAATGGTTGCCTAGGATATCTTACCCTCAGTACCACAAAAACAATGAAGGCAAAGAAACAGTCAGGAAAAGAGAGATGGAGGAAGGGGGAAGGAAGGGAGGGGAGAGAAAGAAGAAATAAGGATAGACAAGATCTTAGACCGTCTTAGGCCAAAAGAAGACTTCAAGTCCCCTGGGAATGGAATTAGAGGCAGTTAAGACAGCCCTAAACACTGGGAACTGATCTCCATGGGAGACCATAAATCACTACAGAACCCACTCTCTAGCCACATGGTCTAATCCTGGTCTTGGGGGATGGCATCCCCTCCACCTCCAGCGCAGCCAGATAACATATTAATAAATGACAGACTTTCCTATTGTGATACCAGAGATTGAGCCACTGGACTTCAGCTCTCAGGATTTACAAAACTAAAGAAAAGGGGGGTGGGGGACATATATGTTCTTCACCATTTGACTCTATTATCAGATTGGCATTATATGTGAGCTGTGCAGATCAAGGGCTATGACTGGCCTCAGTGCAGGCAGAGCTACACAGTGAGAGGACTCTTATCTTTGGCAATGCTCTTGGCTATAAACTTGTTCCACTCATCCCCAGCTCTTTAACATTGTTTAGAAACTCTTATTTTGAAAATTCCATCAGTGCCAGTTTATGAGCCAAACAACAACAACAAAAAAAGCCCAATCTCATTTCTTTACTCTCATACTTCATACATAAGATGCTGAAGCAATATGCCTTAGTAATTGGGTTTATAAATAAATAGAGATTCCTATCTCATACAATGCCTGGTGCTTGGTTTAGGCTATTTTAAGACTCGAATTACATGTTTTTCTTCCATCTCATCTCATCAGAAAAGCCATATGTTTAAAGCACAGAATGTGGGCTTGTGGTGCTCGCTGGGTCCTTGGAGTCCATTACATTTTCCTGAATTTACTAGCAAGTTTCTCTCCTCTTTCACTAGGTATTACAAAAATGTTCTACGAGCCTCAGCAGTGAATAGGGAGGGTTTTTGTTTGTTTTTATTTGTTTTTTTTTTACAATGATACTTATGCCCAAAGGGCTTGGCTTCAAATACCAATTAGGGTTTCATGCACATCATAGACTGGATACCAATTAGGGTCAGCAGAAACAGGTGTGGGGATGAAACTGGGGGTGCAGATGTGCTCAAATAAAGGGCTTGATTCACCTGATAATTAATGTTTCAGACATCAGTGTAGTTAAGCCGTGAGCATTCATGCTGCGTAACCCCACTCACAGCACTGGATGAGAATAGCTTCAAGAGCGTGGGATTGCCGAAATCACTCGGCAATTCCGGAGGGTAATGTCCCTGGAAACATCCTGACTTAGCATTCTAAAGTCCTGGATGTTTGGGGAAGCATTAGAAACAAACTCTCCAGTGTCTGGTCCAGGAAGTAGCAGAGTGATCTAAGCGCTTCCTGTGAAAGACTTGGGACAGTTCAGATCCCGAGGACCCACTTTTGCTCTGCAGTTGCCTCTATTTCCAGCCTTGGGAGACTTGAGACTGGATCCTCAGAGCAACGGAACAGGAAAGACTGGCAAGATCAATGAGCTCTGAGTTTGATTGAGAGGCCCTGCTTCAAAGATCGTGGCTGTTTCTACACGCATGCGCACATGGGTGCTCATGTTCATGTGGGGGAGGAGGGCATAACAAAACCAAAACTGTGACTCACTGTGCTGCTCAGTGTACTTTATAAATAATTTAAAGTTAGAAAACAGATGATCTGCAGTTCACACCTTTGATCCTAGCACTGGGGAGGCAGAGGCAGGTGGATCTCTGAGACTAGCCTGGTCCACGCAGCCAGATGCTATCTCCAAACCATTCAGAACCCAGAGCTGCTCATTTCATGTTATTTGAGTAAAAATACCTTTGGGACCTAGGTTTGGGTGCTATGTTAGATAAAAAAGACTTGATTTATTTTTCTCTAATTTAAATGAAGTCTAAAGGTCCATGTTTTAGGTCTTAAAGTCAGTTATTTGCTAGCAATGCAACTCTGCTGGTAAAAATGCTTGCCTAGTATTCAGGAAGTAGAGGTTTCTATCCTCAGCACCACCCAAGCCTGGTCTGTAATTCGAGCAGACAGGAGAATCAGAAGTTCAAAATTATCCTTGGCTATACAGGCAACTTAAGACCCTCCAGGGCTAGAAAGACCATGTCTCAAAAAGAAAGAAATAAAAAGGCATGTCTGAAACAGGCTCTTCTGTTACCATTGAAAAGAAAAATATTCCACGTATTCACTACAATAATTTGTAGTGACTTTTAGAATAGAGTGCTAACCAACTGTGTGTGTGTGGTATTTAGGCTTCCTATGTTTTGTCCCCATTCTTGACACAACATGCAGTTCAAACATAGATGGAAGCAGCCAGTATTTAAATCCAGGTTTGTCTGCCTTTAGAGATTATTTTTACGGTCCTTGCGATTGAAACCATCTAAGATAGGGCTGACAAACTGCTCTGCAGATAAAGACTAATGACTCAAGTTTGATTCCCAGTACCCACATAGTGGACACAGGGGACTGATTCCAGGTTATCCTCTGATTTCCACTTGTGAGGCTTGACACAAGCCTTCCCCAAGCTGGAGAAATGGCTCAGTTTAAGAGCTCTGTGGCTCTTGAAGAGGACCCAGGTTCATTTCCTAGTAATCGTCTGTAGCTCCAGTTCTAATGAATCCTCTTTTGGCATACAGATGTTGTCCCTATTTGCTGGTAAACAAAAACCCACTCATGTTGTGGCACACTACCACCAAGCTGCACCTGCAGCCCTAAACCAGACTCATTTTCCCACACCAAAGCTGACCAGTGTATCTTGAAACATTTTGTTTTAACATTAGCAAATTAATGAGATGCCAGTTCATTTAAAGGAACTCTCCTTTGGAATTAAAAAGCAAAAGCCATCTTTCTGTAAATAAAATCCTTATCTAGAGACACAGTAGTTAACACCGCTCTTTGCAGCAGTAGACACAAGTTTCTTCTAAGCACTCACAATTGCCTCTAAGCCCAGGTTCAGAAGGATCTGCCGACCTCTGGCCTCTGTGGGCACCTGCATTCACATGCTTGGCTCCCCTTGCTCCTACAAATCTTTAAAAACTTGCATTCTTAGGTATGCATAATATTCACTAAAAATCCTCTAAAATGAAACAACTTTAACTTCGAGTCCACAAACATCAGAAATTCAAGTACTCTTTCTCTAACCAATACTAGTAAAACTGTTCTGGAAATTGTCTTTTAGCCAGCAAAAGGGCATAAGTGTTAAAGCTATTTTACTTTTCTGGCTCATTGACATTAAAATGCCAATAAATCTGCCAGGTGGTAGCAGTGCACACCTATAATCTCAGCACTTGAGGCAGAGGCAGGATGATCTCGGTGAGTTCAAGGCCAGCCTAGCCTGCAGAGCAAGTTCCAAGACAGGCAGGGATACACCAAGAAGCTATGTCTTTAAAAAAAAAATAAAACAATTTTACTTTGCTTTTAAGCTGCTGCTATAAAGCAACTGACTCTTTCATACTTAGTTTTTATTTCAAGTCTTGCTTTAGTGTTTTGTTGTGTTGGATTTAACCTAAGTCCCATTTTTATACCTCATAACTTTTAGGGTTCACTATTAATTTTCTGGATGTTAAAGAGGCTACTTTTTATTTATTTTTAAATTATTCACTTTATATCCCAATATCAGCCCCCTCTCCTCCCAGCTCCCCCCACCATCTCTCTCTCTTCTGAGGGCTGACTTCTATAAGTCTTAAGTTTTACTAATTTCATTGACTCTTAACCCTAGCGCATTAATGAAATAATGAAGTTCCACTGGTTCAGTTATCGGCAAGGTTAACCAAGCCCTGAACGTACCCGTTTCTTTTTTCAAAATGAGGTGAATACACGTTTGAGTGGTTCCCCCATTATGGCACAGTGTGGCACAAGAAGAAACATAAGCAACGAGAAAAAAAACTTGCTTTTTAATTCAACATGCTGCTTAGCTTGAAGTATAAAAAAATTCAAACGCCCCTTCCTCCCAATGTCCCTCAGAGTCCACTTCACCCACTCTGCTTGGCCGCCAGCCTCTTGTCTCTCTCTTCGGCGATGGTGAGGCGGATTCCTTTTCCTCGGGGAAGGGAGATCCACGGCTTGTTGCCCTTCCCGATCACGAAGATGTTGGAGAGGCGGGTGGCGAAGCCATTGCCGTTGGCATCTTTCACATGGACCACGTCAAAGGAGCCAGGGTGGCGCTCGCGGTTGGTGATGATGCCGATGCGGCCCAGGTTGGCGCCTCCGGTCACCATGCACAGGTTGCCGGTATCAAACTTGATGGTATCGGTGATCTTGCCGCTGTCTAAGGAGATCTGCACGGTGTCATTGACCTTGATGAGCGGGTCGGGGTAGCGGATGGTACGTGCGTCGTGAGTCACGAGGTGCGGGATGCCCTTGGTACCCACGAAGACCTTCCTCACCTTGCACAGCTTGTACTTGGCCTCCTCGGGCGTGATGCGGTGCACCGCGAAGCGGCCCTTGGTGTCGTAGACCAGGCGGAAGTTCTCGCCGCTCTTGTCGATGCTGATGACATCCATGAAGCCCGCTGGGTAGGCCACGTCGGTTCTGACCTTGCCGTCGACCTTAATGAGGCGCTGCATGCAGATCTTCTTCACCTCGTCGCCCGTTAGGGCGTACTTGAGCCTGTTCCTCAGGAAGATGGCAAGCGGCAGGCACTCCCGCAGGCGGTGCGGGCCGGCAGACGGACGGGGCGCAAACACGCCGGTCAGTTTGTCCAGCATCCAGTGACGTGGGGCCGCCACACGCTTCAGGTGTTTCTTGGGACCACGAGCCATGGCGGAGCAGGGAGCGGAAACACGCCCTTCTTCTTCCCAGAGCACTAGCGGAGTGAGGCCGGCTGCGCGCGCAGCCACGAAACCCCGCCCATCCGGGTCTTTTTCAGTGGGCGGGACTTCCTAGCGCCGTCTGCTGGCGGGAGGCCGGAAGAGAGCGGCACTGATGGGTTAAGGGGCGTTTCTGTCTGAATCGATGAAGAACTTGAGAAGCGACCTGCCTTCAAGGGGAGTGCAGTCAGTAAGATCAAGAAAACTCACTTGAATACGCATTTTATACTAATTTTATTAGTCTATTAGTCTGCATGTGCGCATGAGTGGGTGCGTGCTTGCGTTACGTACGTGCGTGTGCGTGTCTGTACGTGTGCGTGAGTACCTGTACGTCTGCATGACTGCGCATGTGCATGTGCGTAAGTCAGTATGATTCCTGGGAGTTTTCTTGTAGCCTGTGAGGCCTGGGAATTGAACTCGGGTCCCCAAGTTTAGAGGCAAAATGCCTCCACCATTCTAAGCCATCTCACCAGCCCCTTAGTACCATTTCGTACATGCGTTTCCTCTGTGTCATCTTTCAGACACCCTCTATCCCAGTGACTCCCAAACCTTCCGAATTTGGCAACCACCCCCACTATAAAATTGTTTTTGTTTGTTACTTCATAACTGTAATTTTGCTGTTGTTATGGATCGTAACATAAATATCTGATATTCAGTATATCTAATATACAATTCCCGGGTCTCGCAATCCATGGGCTGAGACCCTCTGCTACAGCCAGCTAGCCCCTTATTAAGTGGTCAAACGGTTCAACAATTCTTTTTTTCCTCTTCTGTGCAGACGGCGGGGGGCGGGGCATAAGTATAGTGACAGCAGACAGAGATGGTAAAGTTTTTATAAAAATATTAGTACGCTGTGTGATACTTATCAGGGATGTGGGAACTTGAGGTAACTATAATAAGGGTTCAGTATCCCCTTAGTCTGTGCCGCCCCACCCCCATTATTATTATTTTTCATTTAAGGCAGGGCCTCCTCGTATAGCCCAGGCTGGCTTCAAACTCATTATTATTTCTCATATGTTAGACATTTCTTATGTCTTTGTCTGCATTATTCTCTATTTTGTCAGTGTGGCTTCTGTATGAGAGACAGCACAAATGTCATAGTGATGGGACCTAGGGTGTTGGAGCCTTCATGTGTAAGAAAAATGACTTTAGATAACTCGGAGGTCATTAAATTTTGGATGCTTGGGTAACATGACAAAAGAGGGAGTGGCTGTAAAGGCTGTTGTCCCAAGCTACTTCTACTTGACCCCTCTCACCATCCACACTCTTTAGTATCTTTCCAGCCTCAGGCCAAGCAGCACCTCTCTATTGTAGCTCCTTTCCCAGCTCATATTGCTTCTTTCTCTGATCTGTTGCTCTTTAGCTTGTGCTGCCTTCCCGGGGCAGGATGGAAAACACACAGTGGATGGCTAGGAGCCAGGACACAGTCACATCCTGATTCTGCTGATGATTGGTTTGCTTTTTAATGCCTCAGTTTCCCTACTCATACTTGCTTCCTAATCACATGAATGTAGATAAAAAGTGATGTATTGGGAGCAGTTTCTGGCCCCTACTGTGTGCTTGGCAAACATTAGCTGTTATTTAAATGTTAGATAATGCATTTACTCCTTTCATGTAGTGCTTCTAAGGCCTAGTTCTGTTCCTAGTACTTTCTCTGTCAAATTGAATATTGTTATGTAAGTAACTTGTCACTTTTTATAATGATGAATTTGTAGCAGGCATTCTCTTCACTTCCCCAGTTGATCAGATATGTCTTGGTACTCTAAGTTTGAATCCATCTCAGCATGTGTACCTGATATGTTTGTACTTCAGAGGGATGTATCCCAACTTCAGACATCTTAGGAAAATGGAGGTAGTTTTGCTGACAGTGATTGGAGAGGCAGCAGACTGTGTGTAGCAAAGGTACCAGCTGGATTAGTATTCTGCCTCCCATCTTTTACTTTCTGTGAGACCTTTGGACAAAGTACTGGGCCATGAATGCCACAGTTTTCTTGTGCAAAAGAGAAATATTAGTAGTGCCCATCTTGTGTAAACATGCTCAGGGTTACATGTATTAGCTTAGGATACATGGTAGACAGTCACTAAATGCAATCCAAAGTGCATTTTGTGGTTTGCCCAACAATATTAATGTCATATGTTCCTTAGTAGCATAACTGTATCCATCACAAGTTTCTTAGTAAGGTTCAGAAAATATTACAGTGTGGTAGACAGTGGATTTTTTTCTTAGTGCTAGCATTTATCTGCAAAAGTAAACACATTTGCAAGTTACTGTAATCTCATTGCACAAATCCCTTAATATATAGCTGGTGTGCTACCAGTGTGGATGGATGGAAATGAAGGGAAGTAGGGAGTCTGTGGTGAGAGAGAAGAATGCATGGGCACATGGTCACAGAAGAGAATGCATGATATCAGAGGAAGGCATTGAACTGTATATTACACAACCCCAGTCTGGTCTGAGACTGTTCATGTGATTTGGTTCTTTCATTTGAAGTGAGGATCTCTGTTCTGGCAACTTCAAGGATCCCTCAGGAACTAACAGAATGGATAGCAACAAGTTCTTTGATATGTAAGTGCTGTTCTATAAATAGATGTTATAGACCCTTTCAGAAGAGATTTTTAATATTTTGTGTGTGTGTGTGTGTGTGTCTGTCTGTCTGTCTGTCTGTCTGTCTCTTTATGTGATGTGCAGGTGCCTACAAAGACCAGAAAAGGGATTTGAGTCCCTTGGAGCTGGAGTTAAAGATGGTTATAAATTGCCTGACATGAGTGCTAGGAGCTGGGTCGACTTTAAGAGCAAAGCATGCTGTTAATTACTAAGCCATCTCTCCATACTCCAAAGATTCATATTTTGGAAATTTTAATGTTCTCATCAGTAAGAAGCTATTCTGTTTTTCAAGTTAATTTCCAATTTATAAAAGACTGAAGCTCATTAAGATATTTAACACCCACGTCTTATCTCAGTCTTGTTTCACTAGTTCTTACCATAATAGCACGTGAACATTTTATGCTCTTCAATTCCATGTTGCACAATTTCCAAACTAAGCCTGGTCCACTCTCTGGTGCTCATCATTTCTCCTCTAATTACCCTCAAAATAGGCCCATGTCAACATCAGCAATGCTGAGACTGGGCTGCTGGAGTAACAGTTGCCTCTTAAAGTTCCTTCATGACTCTTTCTGTTACAAAAATAAACATAGCCTCTACATTGGTGCTTACCTGTAATCTTATCACTCAGGAGCCAGGGGCAGGAGAATCAGGAGTTCAAGCCCAGCCTTGGCTACCATCATGAGCTTGAGGCTACCCCAGGCTACTTGAGATCTTGTCTCATTTTCCCTAACCAATACCCCTCCAATACAAAACCTCTGACAACAATAAACCCAGACTCCACCATGGTTGCTTCAACCTGACTTCCCATACTCTGTCTGCACTACTCTCTGGCTGAGACTTCTAGGGTGACTTCTTTGTCTTTTCTTCTCCCAGCTCTCAGATATATTTCCCATTATGTACCCTAATCTACTCTGCTGCTGGCTGTTCATCTCTGTGATGCTGGCTGGTTTGACATCTCATGGCTCAGTGACCTTGTCAGCCAGCCTCCTCTCCTATCACTGTTTCCCACTTGGATGTTCTGAGTCACCTCTCTACATAGAGAAAGCATGAAGCTTAGACCTCAGCACCCCTTAATACATAGGCTTCTGAGGGATGTTCATTAAAAGGTCTTTTAGAACTTGGAATTTTATGTATGAAAAAAATCTTAGTAGACCTACTAAATCATAAAATGATAATCATACAATGGTAAACAATTTTATTTGAGTCCCAGCATCCAAATTCAAGTGAGCCTTATACTGTGGAAACATTAAAAGATGGAAGTTTAGGGGGGTTGGTTGGCCAACTCCTGATGTAGAGTCTTTAGGAGTTGTTGGAGCTTCTTAGACAGGTTTTATAACATGGTTCAGGCTATCAGACTCACAACAATCCTCTTGCCTCAGTTTCCTGAGTACAGGGATTACAGGTAAAGCCACTATATACCCATCTGTTGATGCCTCTGTTAAAGAGGCTCTGGTGAGCTCACCTCTTGAGCACAAAGAACATCACCACACACCATTGTTGGTGCTGATCTTGATTTTTACAGGCTCTATGACTATAAAAAACAGATTTTTGTTTTTCATAAACTATCCAGTCTGCGGTTTTGTTTTATTTTGTTTTTTCACATACAAACTAAAACTAAAAGCATAATGCCATTACAATCCATAAATGCCTTTAAATAATATAGAACTTGCAACAGGGTCCCAGTTAAATGTGATATCACTCTTCAGTCTGGAAGAGGGAGGAGGAAAGCTAGCAAGAGTTAGGGCTAATTATCCTTGCATTAATAGCATTTAGACACTGCAGACTGAAGTCCTGGTGGGTAAAAGGCAGTATCTGTGTACATTGTATAAGGCTGGTTGGATGACTAAAAGCTTTGGTGACTGTGGACATCTTAAATGTTACAGATCTAAAAGCTAAATTATTTAGTGCTATATTTATTTAGTCTTCAGAGTGACAGGTAATCACTCACCTCTGTGTTTTACTTAAAATCCATTGTGACTACTAGATAAGTACCTTTTGCAATGTCCCAACAGACCACTGGTGCACAGCAACTCAAAGGCTAAGCATATTGTCAAACAGCATCCAAGGCTAATAGCAAAGATGTCCCCACTTAGTTGTAATTTGCCTGCCTGATGTTTTCTACTAATGTACTTGAAAAATGCTTTGATTTATGACTTTCTTTGTTATGTCAGTATGAAAACCTCACCAAACTGTTATATTGGGATATGTATCTGGGGTAAACAGATGTGTCCTAGCCACAGCCTCTCACATTTGTCTTCTGGAATAAGCTACCTTTCATTCCTTTTGAAGGAAGCACTGTGATTTTATATCTATAAAAGACACCCCTTGTGTGATTAGTGTGTCTGTGTTCCTAGCCAAGCTTCCTAATGTTTAAGGAAGCAACATTACAGTATGAAAAGAGGGCAGAGATATCTGGCTTTCACCTGTTTAAGCTACCCATTGGGTGTCTGCAGGTCCAAGTGAAATGTCCATGCTTCATTAGCAGGAACAGCCCCCAATCCTGTCAGAGCAGGGCTAACATGAAAAGAAGGAGGGAACACTCAGTACAGTGACTGGCACCTGCCAAATGCAGTGGTGGGACTGTGATTGAAAGACAAAACTGAATTTTTACCATTTCTTGTAGGAAGAATTAAAAACCACAAAAAAAAAAAAAAAGTGAAATTAATTGTGGAGGAAATCTGAAGTGGATCCTTTGACTAAATTACTGAAGCTCAATTTCATTAACTTTTCACATGGAAGGACAGTGACCTTCTCCAAGTCAGTTTACATTATTTGGCACCTGTATGCGTGTGTATCCATCCATGCATGAACATGTATGCACATGTATGGGCATCCAATATCTTCTCTAGTTTCCCTGTACCCTACTTCATGAGTCAGGATCTCTCCCTGAACCCGAAGCTTGTCTATCTGGTTAGCCTCTCCAGCAGTGAGCCCCTGGACCTCTGTCTCTGACACCCAGCCCTGGGATTCCACACAGACAGCAACTCAGGTCTTCATACTCGTACAGCCTGAACTTTGTAGTAAACTATAAAACTGCCCAAGTGTTTTGTTCCTTGTAGTTCCAGGCTTTGGTTTTTAGAATAGTTAAGAGAACAGAAACTCTTTTTCCCCTGTGGTCTCCCAGTCTTAATTTCACTGTTCTGTGTGATAATCTAAGTAAAGGGTTTTGTAAATAAGAGGACATTAAAATTTCTGGAAGAAACATGGAAGGTGGATTTGGGTTTCTGGAGGGGATGTACTACTGTATTCTCAGAACTACTCTCACCTTCCAGCAGAACCATGGGACTAGGAAAAGCAACATCCAAATATGACCCTCCGTGGAGAGATTTTTTTTTTTTGCTGCTGACTCAGTGATGAGGAGGAATTCTGGGTTCAAGACAGTGCATTAAAGAAGGCTATAACTGTTTTTGGTTTATGGTTAGCTTATAATCTTTTCAAATGTAAGCTATGTCTTGTCTTTATTTTTAAAAAGTGAGAAAAAATTTTTTTTCAAGGATAAACTGTTTTGGAATTGTCATTCCAAAAGATCTGAATTTAATTTCTTTCTACTCTCAGAATATGTAATTCTTCACCAACATCCTTTATTGTTTTGAATGTGAAAAGGAAGTTAAGTTTGTGTGGTTGGTATTTTGGAGGTATTTCTGATAGTTGTATTTAAGTGGTTGGTGCACGGCTGAACAGTGACAATTAGCTGCTTGTTTACTGTTTCACTGCTGTGAAGACTCCATGACCACAGCAACTTTTCTAAAGGAAAACATTTAATTGGAGCTTGCCTACAGTTCAAAGGTTTAGTTCATTCTCATCATGGTGGGAAGTATTACGGTACGCAGGCAGACATGGTACTGGTGAGTGTAGCTCCCAGTTCTATGTCTGAATCAGCAGGCAACAGGAAGTGTCATAGGAGACCTGGCTTGAGCTTCCAAGCCTGTACCTTATTGACACACTTTCTCAGACAAAGCCACACCCACTCCAACAAGGCCACACCTTTTAATCATGCACTCCCTATGGACCTTTAGGGGCCATTTTTATTCAAATTACCACACAGCTGGCTTCACCATCTGTAGCTGACACTTAGGCAAAAACTATGTGGTGTACAGATTTTGAGAAAAGCTGGAGAATCTAATACAATGTCCATTTCAGTCATCAGCATCTTTTAAAAGGGAAACAGTGGCTATTCAGATAGTTGTCATCCTTCAACCTGCTGTCTATACCCAAAATCAAAACACTTCATGCTCCAGTCTAGTGCTGGAGAATAAGAAAAACACAAAGAGGTTGAGAGGTGGAAAAGGAAGAACTTTCAGACTCCTACTTGGATTAGTAGGTTTTATTGATTTTGAAGTGTGTGTAAAAGAAAATCTACTCATATAATACTTGTGAAGCATGGGAAGGAAGACTGTTTTCAAGGTCTGGCAAGTCTGTTGAGGTATGTTCAAGAATTGCTACAAAGGCATTTTGTAGTAGGAAAGAGAGTTTGGGTTTAATTCTGACTATATCCATGAGTGGAAATTTATAGTCAAGAACAGAGCTCCTAGTAAGGTTTGGGATTAGAAAATCCCTGTAGGAAAACCTTGTGCATAAAGAATTCTGTTTAAATGAATTATGGGCTGTGGCTAAAGTCTGGCTAGGGTAGCCTGGTATCACCTTGTGGAGAATAAAGAACCACCACCAGGTCATAAGGGGGAGTAAGTATATCCAGGGTACTCTAGTTCAGTTTCCTGTTGCTATGGTAAAAGCACTGAGAAAACCCTAATTGAGGAGGAAAGGGTATATTAACCTTAGAGTCTATCATTAGGAAAACCAGAGCAGAAACCTGGAGGCAGGAACTGAATCAGAGACCCCGGATAATGCCGCTTACTAGCTTGTTCTTCATGGCTTTCTCAACTATTTTTCCTATGCTTTCTAGACATAATTCTTACAATTACCACCTGTCTAGGAATGACACCACCCATAGTGTAATGGGCCCCCTTACATCAGTAATTAGGAAAATTTTTCACAGACTGATCTAATGGAGGTGCTTCCCTAACTGAGGTTCCCTCTTCCAAGATTCCCTCCATTGACAATAAAAACTAACCAGTTTACAGGGAGAGGAGATCTTGGAAAACTGACAAAGTAGGGTTCTTGCTGAAAATGGAATTTATGAAAGAGTACCCAGATGGATGTAGAAGAAAGTTCTGACTCTAGTCTTCCTGAAGAATTGTCATCCTTGTCATCCTATCTCCTGACAGGGAAACAGCATAAATGAAGGTTGGTGACTCAGATGCCATATATTTCATTGTGTCATTGTTATTCTGGTCTCTGCTAACATCTCTCCCCAGGATTTGAGGGCTGACTAACTGAAAGATGTTTTAGTTTTAACACTGAGTAATTAACACAACTGTGGGTGGGTAATAGTGGGTCTGAGTCTAGTAAGCACAAAGCCAAAAGGAGCACTGCCCTGAAATAAAAGATGGAAAAGCATTAGGTGCTGCAGGCAAGGGAAGTAAAGGAATCACTTACACAGCAACACTCTCTCTAGATGGGAAGCATGGGGTCTTCATCAGGAGCTTGTACATGTATATGTTCACACAAAAGTGAGCACATTCCTGAATGTGCTCAGTTTAAGCTCCTAATTAAGAAGCAAGGGCTGTAGAGACATTTTTGGTCTAAGTTCAAGGTCCTGGTGACAAAAGCATTTTGAGCATGCCCAGCTTTCACCTTATAGTTTTAGCTCTATAAAGGAAAGGGAGTCCTTCCTGGACATACAGTGATGTGCTTCAAAGGTGGCTCCTGCGATGTGGGCAGAGCATACACTAGGGAAATCCCTTCAGATAATCTTGATCTTTTGTTTTTATTTGGCAGAAATCAAAGGTGGTTAAAATGCTTCATTTGACAATAACAATCTCCGGTGCTGGCACTAAATCATTCATTGTATACAACTGAACATTCTAGTTATCTCTTTAAAGTAGAGTACTCACTAGTGTTTTCTTCATGGATGCCATGGTATCCCTTTTTCTTGATTGGTTACTCTGTGGGTTTTTTTTTTTTTTTTTTGTTTGGTTTGGTCATTGATGTCATTAGTTGATGAAGACATCCAAAAATTACAAGCTTTTAGGAACCCTGAGACTATTTAGCTAGTTCTTTGATAAAGGAGTAAACAGGGAGCCTATAGTATTAATCTAAGCCATGAACACAAAAGGACAGAAGCCTCAGTTGGTAGTTCTGAGTAAAGTGCTTTCATGGTGGCTTAGAATTTGGTGGTGGTGATACTTTCTGTAGCTTTGTAAAGAATGAGCAAATTTCAAGGAGAATTTGGCTATATAGCCAGGCTTGGTGGCACACATCTATAATCTTAGTATAATGGAGCTGGGGTAGGAGGATTGCCATGAGTTTGAGGACAGCCTGGGCTACATATTGAGTACCAGACCAGCATAACAGACAGCCTAGTGACATCCTGTCTCAAAAATAAGCAAACACATAAATAAGTAAATAAAGTATTAGTAGCAGCATGTTTTTATTATGATTGAAATGAATCACTGATAAATCAGGTTTAAAAATGATCACTTCTAATTTTTGGTCTCATGGATTTATTAAATGCCAAACAAGGCACGTACTGTTAGTTGTGACTATTACTAGTGCTGCTGTTACTCTTGGTCATTGTTCAGGCCATAAGAAGTAGATCAGTGGAGAAAATCACAAGTCTAGCTCTGGGGTGGAGTGGGAGAGGAAATGTAGAGAACAGAGCGAATACACTCACACCTATTTAATGCTTCTCCAGAAATAGTACCATGTTGTATGTCTCATTTTGTCATTCCTATGGTCTACACCTTAAAATAGAAATCTTGACATCTTGGTTTCCCACCAAGAGTCTCCGTACCATTTCAGACTTTCGTGAGTTTGGGATGCTATATTTTGAGAGTAAATCATCTGGTGCCCTTACTCTAGTCTATTTCCTTCTGGTGGAAATAGAATTTCACCAAGAATGTCTGAACTAGTGGATACATTATAAATACAGTTACTAAAATATTCATAGTACTAAGCCACCAGATATGATGTACAGCAGCTTTGTCTAGTGTAACCTCAAGAAAACCCCTAAACTCTGAGGCTTGTTAAATGAGCCACAGAGGGGGCTTGAGAAGTGGAGCCCCCAAGTGCACTGGAAAGTGCAGTTACATTCCCACTCTTGCCCTCCTCAGCATCTTCTCCTAGCCAGTCTGTTTGTTCCCTTTACTTGCCTGCTGCGCGTTACCCTGTATCCTTGAAGAAACAGATGTGCCAAGACCTGGTCTTGGTTTAGTTTACCTGAAAACAACAGTCACAAGGTGGCAGAGCCCAGAGAGGGATGTACATGGAGTTCTGTGTTACTGCTATGGGACTAACGAGCCAGCTGCCCAAACACAGAGCCAAGGACTGCCTCAGTAAAAGCAAGTGCATACATATGAGAGAGTGCACGCAAACTCACAGGTATGCATGCACATACACAGACCTGTACAGTTCCAGACTCTCCAACACCCAGTCAGGAGCAGGTGATGTGCACCATGTATGGCAGCCACAGTTTTCCCAGCCTGGGCCCATGCCAAACTCTCTGCTGGGGTTCCAGAAGAGAAAAAAGGACTCAAAAGCAGCTCTAGAAGATGGACCTGTCTAGAACTTGTAATCAGCAAACTCTAATTTGATGGCTTCATGCCTGTCCATTTTCTCTAATCAAGCACTTGGATTGCCAGTTCTGAGTATTTGTCACTTAAGAGATTTTTATGAACCTGAAAGGGAAGAAAGGGAGCACCGGGGAAAAGATCTGAGAGGAGTAAAGGGAGCACAGAGGAAGAGACATAAAAGAAGAAAGAGAGAGACCTGCATTTGAGCGAAGCAGCCACTTCTCTGCAGTTACAGAACAGTTGTTGCACAACAGTGGCCACACATCTTCCTTGAGCTGGCACAAGGTGGACCTGTCTCTGCAGGATTCTAACCCACTCAGGTGTTACTTACTGAAAGGCAATGTCTCGGCACAAGTTTCTCTCCAGGGAAGAGCCATTATTCAAATGCAAATTTTAGGAGGAAAATCCTTTGAGGGGAGGAACAGATTAAAGAAGTGAAAGGACTGAATAAGAAGCCTTAGGGAGAATAAGGCAAAGGAATGCCAGTGGGATTGTGTGACGGAGTTGAGCTTCTTTTCTCTGCTTGACTGAAGTGTGCAAGCTCCCTAGGAGGGGGTATGGACCCTTTATGTTCTCACAGGGGGCTTGTTAACCTTCGAAGCCAGCCAGTCTCATTCACAAAGCTGGAGCTTCTACTTTGAACCAGTGGGGACTATGGCAGATGCAGGCTCTCCACTAATCCCTGACCTTTGTGAAGCTGATAGTCTTAAAATCTAATTTGTTTCCCAGGACAGAGGACAGTAAGCAAGTGAGAAAATATTCAGTGTGTATGAGAGGTCTTTGATCTCCCCCAGAAGCACCATGTGTTTTATCTTACATAATCTTGGTATCCTTGTTCTTCAGGGACAGTTGTGAGTTGAAGATATTGTACCCTCAAATTATATAAAGCGGTAAAAGTAAAATGTTATCAGAGTATATAGGTTTATCAGGGACAGATGGAATGGTAATATTTATTATTTAACAAGGCTACATCGGTTTTATATATTATCTCACTTACTTCTTCCTATGTTTCCACAAAGTAGTTATTATTTTTTAAATGAGCAAAATAGATGTGCAGAGAAATAAAGAAAGTTTCCTGTTGCAGGATATTTGATCAGACTGTGAACCATGAGGTTGTGTAATTTACTGAAAAAAAAACTGTTTCTAGTTGTGTTGTAGTAAATATTATTTGAGGGTTTCTATTTCACCTTAGATCATTTAGTTCCCAAATAAAAGAGGCAAACTCTTTATGTTTATAATAAGCCTTAAAACTAAAACACTAGAGCTGGGCAGATATTAACACTCTAACCTGTTTTGTCTACTTCCCTGTCAATAATCCTGAGATATCACTTGCCTTGTTCTGCCTGGGCCATTTCTACAACTGACTGGCCCTCATGACCATGCACACAGAATTCACCTACCCCATGGTGCCTTTCTCCTTTTTTCTCCTCATTTTCTTCCCTCCTGGTATCTGCCTCAGACCCTGAGCCCAGGAACCAAAGCCCTGCCTACTTCTCTTCTGCCCAGCTACAGGCTGTAAGCATCTTTATAAATGGATAACTTGGGGGGCAAGGTTTATACAGCAAATGCTGCTTTTTGTGAGGATCTGTTCATCTTGAAGCAACCAGATCTTGGGGTATAGAATCTAGCATTTAAATGCAAATAGTATCAGTCCACAGTTGTAGTGTGGCTTAGCCCTTAGCACACACCCTTAATACCTCTGGCTGGAATACACATACACCCTTAGCACAGGCCTTCCATCCCAAACAATGAAGATAAATTTAGTTTGTAGAAGGAGGCTCCCATGTTTGAAAGTGATGCTTGAGTGACCAAATAGATTTAACAGAGTAGAATATGCCCAGCTCTCATGAGAAGAGAGAGGAAGGGGGAAACTATGTAAGAGAGAGTCTTGCAGAAAGAAAGGAGGAGGCAGCTTTACCAGGACAGTTAGTTGTACAGAGACAGGCTGCTGAGAGAACAAGCTGGACACAGGTGAAGACAGAATGAGCCAGAAGATTGGAAGAGATTGTCAGTTAATTTGAAACCAAGCAGAGCAAGAAGTCAGAAACTGAGAGAGAAGCCAGACTGAATCAGTCAGCTTGGAGAGGAGTTTGAGCCAGAATGGCTGAGTTGAACCAGCCAGCCAGAGTTTAGAAAGAACTAGAAAGTGTGAGCTTCTTCAGCAATAACTTTCAGAGGCCGAAAACATTCTTAGCCTAGATAAGATTATACAGAGTTTAGAAGCTTCCAGGACTAGGCCTAGGTTAACAGACAGAGGCAATAAAGCCTCAGAGATAACAATTACATCTGGCAAATAAAAGATAATTTTAGTTTCCACCACTCAAATTGCAAGTGGCAGAATGGGGTATTGAAAGCACCATGCCCTGGCTCCAAAGAAAGGTTTTCTCAGTGTTTTCCAGAGCTCAGTGTCTTCACTGAGGGAGCATTGTGCTGTACATGGTTACTCTTTTTTTTTTTTCTCTTTCAGGTGTCTAACAAGAAGCAACAACAGAAATTTCTTGCTTACCCTGACACCATTTTTAAAGCGGGCCATTTTGGTCATCAGTTATGTAAGTATGTAATACGTATTTCAAATGTAGCTAGTAAAAGGGTGTTTTCATTTTGGGAGTGTTTCAACTAAGAGATATGTTCTAGATTATTTAATAAGCTCACTGCCAATATCGTCTCATAAGGAAGGTGTGCAGGTGGTAAATGTTAACTGTTGAACAGAGGTGTATATGAAAGCATACATGGGGACCCAGTGGCATGGTGTGAAGGACGCAGGGTTTAGAGTCCTTCTAAAGAATTTTCAAAGTGACCTGGTTGTATTAGTTACCTACTGCTGCACACAACATCCAGTCCCGGTACCCAGAGGCATAATCCAGCACCTGATGCTTGTCCAGGCAGGTTTAGTTTGGAAGCTCAGCTGGATTGTTTCCTATATTGTGATTTGGGGCCAGGGCTATACAGGCAGGGTTATCCATCATCTATAAAGGGAGGGGACAGTTGACTCCACTTCACTGTAGATGATCAGAATGTTTAAACAAAGATGGAAGAGGTGTGAGTGGACATTTCATCAGGTCTTCTCATTCCTCCAAGGTGACTGTCATTTTGTATTTCCGCCTGTGGATAATGGGAGGAACTATGCCCCTCTTCTCAGAGCAGGACAACCCAGCTTCATTCTCGCCGTACATCCTTACAAGGTCAGTGCATGTACACTCTGTAAACTTTATTTGGTACTTAGTTTCGTTAGATATTTTTATTGCTATGAATCATTTGTACAAAATAACAGGTCTCATTGCAAATGAGTTCATGTACATACTTTTGAGTGGCTTTTAAGACAAGCAGCACAGAGCACAGTCCAGAGGTGTATGCAGAGATCGGTTAGACAGCATAACAACATGCAGAAAGGAGTGGTATGGTGCTAACTGTGCCTTTTACATCCTCAGAAGTTCTAGAGATGTAGAATTAGGAAGTGATGTTGATGAATGTTCCTGGTGCACTGTGTTGGCTGTGGTGCACTGCTTTAAGATATGACCACATTTACCAATGTAAATAGCTTCAGATTATATTCTCTGTAGTGTTTTAAACATTAAGATACCATGTTTAATTATTTTCATAGTCAAATATTCTATAAACATAATGTTATATCATCTTAATAATAATTTTATGGACATAACCCTACTATTTTGGTTATACATTTTTGTAATATAATATAAAACATGCGGATCTTTTGTTTTCAGATAGGGTCTCACTATGTGACACTGGTAAGCCTTGAACTTGAGATCCTTCCCACCCGCCTTGTCTCAGTCTCCCGAACACTAGGATGAGAGACAAGTGCCACTACTCTCTGCTTACAGCAAATCGTAAAACTAAACTTAATGAGTAGATAATTTATAGTTGAGCTTATTGGTATTCTTAGAGATTATAGAATTTGGACCCCAGTCTTATGTCAGACATCAGTCTTTGCCCTATCAATTTAATGTACATGTCTTAATTAATATACTTCATTACTTGATTTTGCCTATATGCTGTTTCTTATGTTTTGTGATATTTTTCTTTTCATTTTTAAATATCTATCTCTATATTTTATCTTTTGATACTGAGGGTCAGGTTGATGTAAGCCAGACTTCCTTTGACCACACGCCTGCTCTGTTCCTCTTTTCTCATGAAGACATTTTATTTTAGCATTCAATAACAGTATCTTTCCAACCTGGCATTTTTACAACAGATATTCTGTCAAAATTGCTTTCATTACTTTGACATCTGTTTGTTGTGTTCGTGATCTTGAATACTTTTTCCTAAATGTATTAGCTCTTAAGTAGTGTAGAAACTTTGTGATGTTGCCAGTGTCATACATTTTCAAAATGTTGTTCTTATGCTTGACCTCTCAAATTCAGCTCCCTGGTAATGTTGCCCATCCTTTTTAGATCTCTGTCACTAACATTCAGTCTCTAGGCTCTTTGTTTGGGTATTTTTAGATGTGACAGTTCATGGATGAAGGGTTCTAGTTATAACTTCTTCAGCAGCTACTTTTTATCTTTAAAAGGAAACAGGACTTCAGATCTTGTCTCTGCTTAGTGAGCCTTCTGCCTTACTTAGGGTTACTATTGCTATGAGGAGACACCATGACCACAGCAACTCTTGAAAAGGAAAGCATTTAATTAGTGCTGGCTTACAGGTTCAGAAGTTCAGTCCTATTGTTATTATGATGACATACATGATGGCATACGTAATGACATACAGGCAGAAATGGTGCTGGAGAGGTAGCTGAGAGTTCTGCATCTAGATGGGCAGGCAGCTGGAAAAGACAGTGAGCTTCTGGGTCTAACTTGAGCTTCTGAAATCTCAAAGCCTACTGCTAGTGACACACTTCCTCCAACAAAGTTACATCTACTTCAACAAGGCCACGCCTCCTAATAGTGCCAGTCCTTTCAAATCTGAATCTATGGGAGCTGTTCTTACACTAACCACCACACCCAGCAGACCCAGCAAACCCACCATGCCCATTCCACTACCACACCCACCACACTCACAACTTGGGGGTGATGTCCTTTAATTGTGGGGTGATTTCAGCTCTAGGATGATATTGTTTGTCCTTGTGATTTCCAACCGAGCTGTTTGCATATGACTTGAAACAACCACTCTGAGTTTCATGGTTACATGTAGCTTACTCCATGAACGTAGCAGTACCTGAGCAGGATGAAGAGATAAAACAAATGCTTAGGAGACATGGAAAAACTCTCTCTAGCTAAGTATTTATGCATGTCTTATGCCTCCAGAAAACCCCAGTGTCTGGCTCAGGATCCTAGTGTCTGGATTCTACACTTGATCTCTGATCATGGCCTTCCTAGGTACACCATCCCAGTCACCAAAAGGGTGAGGCTGCAGTTTGCTTCTGGTTGTTAGCCTAATGGCAACCATCTCTGGCAGAATCCCTGGCAAAATCAGAGAAACATTTGCCAGGTCTTGCTGGTTACTGCCAAGGTACAAGTAGATAGATCTCTGTAGGTCTGGTAGGCATTTCCACCTGCATTTTCCATCTGATTCAGCTAGTTCAGCCCAAGCAAATCGATGGAACAGAGCATCTCAGCTACTTACCTTCACTTCCACATTCTGGAGTTTTGAAACAGGGCTCACTCAGTAGCCTAGGCTATACTCAAACCCATGACAATCCCCCTGCCTCAGTTTCTCTTGTATTTAGATTACAAGCTTGTAATACCATGCCTGGCCATATTCCTCTTTATTTTAAATAATATACTTCTGTTCTTGAGTTTCAGATGTCAAGATCCCCCATATTAGTTATTTTTCATGACATTGAGACTGTAAATCCAGACTGAAACAGCTTAAGGGAGGATGGGTTTATTTTGGCTCATGCTTCCAGAGGACAGCTTGGTCTGGTAACTGAATCCACAGCTTTGGGAGCAAATGGTAGCTAAGTATTCTAGGGAGCAGAGAAAGAGGCCAGAAGCCAGGCAGAGCTATGAGTAGCAAAGGCTCACCCCTCCCAAACCACCTCTTAATGGTTCCACAACTTCCCAAGACAGCACTAGGGGCTGGGAACCAGTGAGCCCGTGGGCACCATTTCAAGTTCAAAACTTGGCACAGCCCTTATGAGCTCACTTGACCTCTCATCCCTGGTAAGCCTGTCTCTAGTAGTTGCTCTGGAAAGCAGAGCTTCCTAGGTGCGGTTTTCCTGGCCTGGTCCAGCCAAAAGCTGCTTCCTGATCTGGATTTGGAAACGTTGTAGGACTTTCACAGTTTTCTTTTCTTTTCTCAGAGGAATTATTTTCTTTCTTAAAACACATAAAGGTTATGCCCCCATCAGATGAGACTGTTAAGTTTCTCTCCATTTAGTACTGACTGTAGTTACTTTTTGCATGTTGTCTTTGAAAGTCCTTGTGGCTTTATAGACCTTTGTTTTCCATGTATTCAGCTGTTTCCTGTTTAACTGAACTAAGACAAAAAATCATCATGGTGTGATCATGAGAAATCTGAAAAGAAATGTACCTAAAATATAACAACATGACAGAAGCGTCCAGGGTGCTGTTGTCTGTGACACAAGACCCTAGCTCACTATATATACTACATGATGTCATTGCAACTGACTATGCTACAACTCTCATCTTAGAACTTAATATAGGGACACCTGATAGATGTGATTTTCTTCCCCTTATTCTATTGTGCTTCTCCACTGTTGTGACAAAACACCATGACCAAAAGCAACTTGAGGAGGAATGATTTATTCCATCTTAGAGTTTACAGTCCATCAGTGGGGGAAGCCTAGGAAGGAACTCAAGGCAGGAGCTTGAAGCAGATACCAAAGAGAAATGCTGCTACTGGCTTGCTTCTTCGACTTGCTTTCTTATATGGCTTAGGCATACTTTTCTGAAGATGGTATTTCCCACTACAGGCTGGATTTTCTATGTCAATTACTAATCAAGAAAATGCCCCACAGATATGCTCATATATCTTTTCATGGAGGTAATTCTTCAACCATTCATTTGCTCAGTCTTCAGTGAGACCACTTTCATCATAGCCTCATGGTCTCCCACTTGTGTTACAACTTGTCTCTGTGTCTCCTCACAGTTACCTCTCAGATTGTGGTGCTCCATGCTGTGCCCAGTTGGTATTTCTAGTGCTCCTGGTATTTAGGCGGTTGATGGTTTTCTGATATTAGGTTTCTGTCCACTGCTGCAGTCTTGACATTCTTCTTGCCACCTCCCTCTCCCCATAACCCCACTATTCACTGGCCTTAATGTCTTTAGCTCCTGAAACCCAGCCTCATTGGTGCCTCAGTCTGTGCTCATGCTTTCCAGCCCTGCAGTATCCTCTCCTTCTGAGATCACTGTTTCTTCTTTGAGACCTTTTGTGAGGCTTCTTAATCCTAGTGGTTGCCTCGTTGCTTTCAGATACACTTTATTGTGGGCTGTTTGCTGATTTCCCTTTAATTTTTTTTTGTTTTGTTTTGTTTTTGTTTGTTGAGACACATTTTCACTATGTACTCTTGGCTGGCCTGGAACTTGCTCTTTAGACTTTGAACTCTATCCATCTGCTTCTGCCGCTGCTTCTAAGTACTAGGACTGAAGACTTGTACATAATGTCCTGATGTAAGATGGGGATTTCTTAAGGTTTGAGACCCTGTCTTAAAGTCCTTGCACTGACTCACATGAGAACATACAGAAAGAACATCACTGTGCAAATGCAACGCCATCCTAGGTTTTCCTCTTGGAGACTGAAAAGAAAATGACAGATGTTTCTCCTGGAGCTTGAACTCCTGCTTCCCTGGATGGGCCTTGTTCTCATGGGCGTCTCCCATCAAGAAAAAGTGACTCCCCCCATGTTACCCACATTTCTGCTCCCTGTCTGTGCCAACTATGTAAGCAGACATAAATCTTTCATACTAATATCTTCAGAGATACTATTCATGAACAACACAAGTCAAGTTAGGTTGTAGTCCTACAGTCCTGCAGCAACTCTTCCCCGGAGAGCTTTCATTGGCTTTATTGTTAATTTTTTTTCTGAGACAGGATCCCACTCTGCATCCCTGGCTGGCTATAGCAGAGATCCACCTGCCATCCTCCTGGGAGCTACACTAAAGGCCCCGCGCCCTGGCCAATCCACTTACCTACTTACTGACTCCTGCCTCAGTTCTTTGCTTATGTCTACCTTCCCCACTTGTGTTCCTCTTCCTAACACGTTCCTGATAGTCCCAAAGTGTACAGGCAGTGTAATCACCTCTGATTCCATCTATCTCCCCAAGGTAGGACAGGCTACATCTCCTGCTGTCTTCACAGCTCTGGGCTGGGAGTAGCTCGTATTTTGTAGTTGTACTGGGACAGCTGAGTTGGAGTCTGTGCCTCAAAGGAAGAGGAAGCTGGTGGGGCTCACACCTTTTAGTAAAGCTCTCAAATTCATCTCACAACAGTGAATGGAAATAAAATGAGATGCTCCCTTGTAATAAGATATTTTATGACTCAGTTTCAGCATTTAGGGGTGTGCAGTCCTGTGTTGTTACTGCCCACCCACATCCAGTCTTTCTCCTTGTCCCTGGCCTAATGCTGTGCTGTTTTGAAATTTGTCATGAATATAATATAAATACAGTCACCATTATTTCTTTAAAAAAATTTTTTTATTGGATAGTTTATTTACATTTTAAATGTTATCCCCTTTCCCCGTTTCCCCTCCGGAATCTCCCTGTCCCCCTCCCCTGCCTCTATGAGAATGCTCCCCCACTCCCCTACCCTTCCACCTCCACGCCCTGGCTTTTCCATTCACAGGGGCATCAGGGTTATCCTCTACAGGACCAACAGCCTCTCTTCCTGTTGATGTCCAATAAGGTCATCCTCTGCTATATATGCGGCTTGAACCATGGGTTCCTGTTTTCATTGGTTGGTGGTATAGTCCCTGGGAGCTCTGTGGGGTCTGGTTGATTGATATTGTTGTTCTTCCTGTGGGATTAAAAACCCCTTAGACTCCTTCAGACCTTTCTCTAACTCCTCCATTGGGTTCCCGGTGCTCAGTCCAGTGGTTGGCTGAGAGCATCTGTATTTGTCAGGCTTTGGCAGAGGCTCTCAGGAGACAGCTATATCAGGCTTCTGTCAGAAAATCACTACAACATGTTCATGACACTTGCCACCCCATAGCTGGTGATTCTGTAACAGCATCAAGTGTTCAGTGGCCCATACTGCTCCTGTTGCAGCTTTCAGAGACCATCACCTCTGCCCACACCAGAAGTCACTGCCCCACCCAACTGCTCAAGGACTAGAGGTGCAGTGTTTCCAGTGTGCTTGGGGAACTACCTGTCAGATATGCCTGAGAGAGCCCATGTTGTGTTTGCTTTTAAAATGGTGATTGATAACACAGTTAAAAGAATTGTTTTACTCAGTTTGAGGTCTACGTTTTGTAGAAACAATTCTTCCCTTATTTATTACTGTTAGTGAATGTTCTCAGTAGCATGAACCATGAGAACAGAGCCCTTCAGCCTGTCAGTATCTTCACAAATCCTCATCCATTCTGTTAATCCACAGCATCAGTTATTGAGTCTAGGTTCCAGCCATTCCCTGCCCTCCAGTTTAAATTTGATATTAAGGTACTTATATTAAAATACCACATAATCCATACCTGTCTTACCACCAACACAGTGTAGACACCCTTGTGGAGAGTCGGGCCAGAGCTTATCACCTTCAGCACCTAAGACATGCACAGAGAATGAGTTAATATTGGCTGAATCCAGGAGAAGGCATCCTGTTGATTGAGAAAGACAGTGTTGGTCCTGGAGATGATTCTGAGTAGATTGTGTTTTTATAGCCTTGTCATTCCTAGGGCACAGGAGCCTGGGGAAATCTACTGAAGCAAGAATAGAACAATTTGGGAATGGAAAAGTTGACAGTAAGCAGTTACTATAGAGGAGCAGGAAAGATCAGCAGGAAAGATCATCAAAACCCACAACCCTAATTCTCAAACCTGGTGGGTCTAGGTAGAGTCCACAGGGCCACATGTCCAATTGTTGGGTGATATTAATATCAAATTCCAACAGAGTTCATAGCAGTAGTATCCTTAAGAGTCAAGACAAAGACAGCCCGATATCCACTTACTGCAGATCGCATCAGTTGTGGGGAGGTTGTTTAGCAGAGAGACTGGATGAAGTTCTATAGGTGAAGAGGAGGAGGATTCCAGCAATACATACATTCATTATGAAAAACTCCTGCTTGTGGTATGTATAACTGGTTTTGTTCCTGTGCCCCAGTCAAGGAACTATGTTGGGCTCATCCTCCTTCTTAGCCAGTAGGTTCACTCAAAGGCACAGACACATCCATGTTCTGCCTTTAAATCACTCTGGGTTTTTACCTCACAAAAGTGGTTTCCAGGGGCACACAGTTTCACTTGGTAGGGCCCTATCCTAAGAAGCTCATCCTTTCTGTATATTTCTGTAATGGTACCTTTCTGTCATTCTGGTTTGTTTTGTAATATTTTTTTGTTGTTGTTCGTTTTTGAGACAGGGCCTCTCACTCTAGCCCTGGCTGGCCTGATGTTCACAGTGAACTGGGTACACTTATATCCTAGTCACTAGACAAGACAGTCCTCAAGTTATGCTCACAGAACAACTGATCTGGGCAACTCCAACTGAGGCTTCTCCTTTTCAGATGACTCTAGGCTGTATCAAGTTGGCAATTAGACTAACCATGACAGTAGCCCAGGCTGTAAACTTGCTGTGTTCCTGCTGCCTCAACCTCCCAAATTCTGGGATTATAAGCAAGAGCTGCCATACCTAGTTATGAAACTCCTTCAGTCATTTTTGGGTTTTCAATAAAAATGAATCACTAAATTGTTTGCATTGAATTTCCAGTTCTCTATGTTGTACATTCTGTTTTGTTGGCAAGATGTTTTAGTGTTTTCCCTCTTTTTAACAGGATTTATAGTAGAAAGGTGGTAAATAATTCATGTTGGTTTTGCTCTTACTTTAAAAAGAAAAAAAAACAGAAAACCAGCAGGGCAGAAATATTGTACAGGCTATTTTCATTTCTGAATTTTTAGCAGTTTGAATGTAATTCATAGAGGAGTTAAAAAGAAACCCCGTAATTGTTGATCACAGTTAGCTCAAATAGCCCTCCCTAAAAGATAATTAGCTTTTGGAGTGATTCCAAATGGCTTCTTTGTTGCTTATATATGCAAATCATTTTCCTCTGCTATGTCCATATCTTAGAAACTACTTAAAGAGTTTGCAGATAGCCTCATGATCAGAATCACATAAACTAGAAAGCAGTGACCGTGTCTGGTCTGTGATTTACTCTTGTTTTCATTGAAATTGTAACTTTAAAAAAAATGCATCTTAATTTTCTTTTAGTTGGTACAACATTGCAGTTCCAGAAAACAAGCAGGGAAAGGAAGCTTGCAGAGCAGAGCAAACATATGCACTTCCCATAAAACCCTGATTGAGTCGGCAGAGAGTCCGTAGGCCAGATGCAGCTAGAAGTAAAATATTAGACAGTTTGTCACCTCTCTTCTGTTGAAGGCATTATGAAAGAAACCACATACACGAAGAAGAGAAGGTGGCACATGCAGACCCACTCACTCAGTTCCAGCACTCACCGTCCTCAGCCATCTGGTTTATTCACATCCCTCCTCTCTTCCCTCTGACTGGTCAGTTATTTTGAAGCAAACCCTAAATCACGATTTTAATACTTAGTTTATTTTGCACGGAGGCTTTACATCATGTAATGTCATCACACTTTAAAATTTTATGACTCTCTATATCCAGCTCTATTATCCATTAATATATTTTTCCAACTATGTAATAGTTGTTAATAGTGGTTTTCTTGAATTAGCCTCTTTCTTGGTTACTTTTTCTAGCACTGTGATAAAATTTCCTGATAAAGGCAACTTAAAGGAGAGTTTATTTTAGCTCAGAGCTTCTGGGGACAGCCCATTACACTGAGGAAGAGATGACAGCAGGAGCTAAGGGTAGCCAATCACACTAGAGGCAGAGAGCTGAACTTACTGCTCAGCTAAAATTTTCCTTTTTATTTAGTCCAGGGCTGAGGCTCAGCAAATGCTAACACCTGCTATTAGGTTGGGTCTTCCCCTTCAGTTAACCTCATTAGGATAATCTCATAAGGCACCCCAAAGGGCTAACCTAATCTAAATAATTCCTCACTGATATGCCTGGAGGCCTGTCTCTTAGGTGATTTTAGGTCCTGTCAAATTGATAATCAGCATAACCATCACAGTATCTAAATAGAGTGCCCTGTGGTATGTCTCTTAGGCCATTCTCAATGTGCTTGTTTAAGAAACTAGCTCATTGGTTCAGTGATTTCTCCCACATCCTGGACATTGTGTCCCTGATCATGGAACATACTGTTTGGTTCTTATGTATATTCTGTAGTAGCAGTTAGTTTTAGAACTGTTTCAAATTCAAGGACAAGACAGTTTCATCATAGTGTGTATGTCTAACAGGCATATTAAATTTTCTGTCTCTCTTTATGACATTAAAATAAATTAGTGGGTTCTGTGTAGCTGACTTAGTTGTAGTTTGAAACAGGGCCTCACTCAGTAGGTGCTCTAGACTGGCCTTTGATTCAAGGCTATCTCTCCACCTCAGCTTCTGCTGAGTCATTTATTTCAAGCAGAAAATATCCGAAGTAATTTTAAGAGGTGGGTGTGAATGACAACTGCCTTGTCTGTGAAGTGTGTGGCTTAGCCTCCAGCAGTCAAGCCTTGCAGAGATTTTCCACGGAACTGAAGGGAGGGGACATCTTGCTCCCATGCATTGAAAACAGCCCACAGTAATGCCACTTGGTTTGCTGTGAGGTGGCATTCTCAGGTGACAGCACATAAACTGAAGACCAGAAAGGAGTTAGTCTAATTGCTCATTAGCATTTTATTAAACTTACAAAAGACAAGAGTGGAGGGAAATACCCTGCAGCAGCCCCAATCCTGCCAGTTTCTGTGCCTGAGTCTGAGTCAGGCTGAGTAGGCTTCCTGTTGCCATGGGGATTTCTCACTGCAAAGTGGGAGGGAGAGGAGGTGATGGGAGAGATCAGTGTGAATTATCTGAGACCTGGAGTACCGGACCTCATGTTTATGGGTTTCAGGCTAAATTAATACTCAGCCATGGGACTTGTGTTAGCTATTTTGCTTGCTGTGAGTAAAGTGCTGAACAAGAAAAAACGTAAGGAAGGAAACAAGGTTTACTGTGGCTCACACTTTAAGGGCATATAGTCCAGCATGGTGGGAAAGGCATGGTAGCAGGATTGTTAGGCAGCTAGTAATATTGTAGCCATAATTGGGAATCAGAGAGAGAGATCGATCGCTGGTCAGACTAGTACCCCAGCCCATAGAATGGTGCTTCCAAAGCTCAAGATGAGTCTTACCATCTCATTTCAATCCCTCTGGAATGTCCTTACAGACACACCCACAAGCATGATTCCTAGGTGATTCTAAATTCTGTCAAGATAATTCTTTGTACTAACTTTCACAGAAGGTAACACAGAAATTCTGCTCTGGTCCCTGTGCCAATCTGAGAATCCTCCTGTGGGGAGGGCTTCTCTTTAGGCCTGTATTCTTAAGATTCTTCTCACTTTTCCTGTCCTTTCACACTATATAATTTGTATTATTGTATTACATAGTCCTTGGAGACAAGGTATAACCTGTTTCTATTTAATTGAATATGTAATGTCATAGATGTAACTAGATTGTCCATCACTAAAGTGGTGAAAACAGGTTTTACTCAATAACTGTTGACAATAGGAGGAAGATTCAGAAGCCATTTGGTTTGTATGGACGTGTTGACTTTATCTGCTTACTGGCAGTTAATTAGGAACCTGTACCCTACAGCACTGGAGGCAGATGCCGTAGCCTTCCTTATTGGTTGTTAAAACATGACTCTTAGGTCATGGAGAGTGATAATTCTGGGCTTGCTTGTTTGTTTAACATAGGCATGTGTGCATTTGTGTATGCCTGTGAGAGTATAGGAATGCATGGGTGTTTAGAGGCCAGAGGTCAACCTCAGAAATGTCGTCTACCTCCATTAATCTGGTGTCTCTCACTGGCTTGGAAGTCACTAAATAGATTTTGCTGGCTGCCATAGAGCTCTGATAATTGTGTTGTTTCCTCCTCACCAGCTGATGTCACAGAAGCCTGTCACCATGCCCAGCTTTTTAAAGTGGATTCTGGAGTTCAGATTCAGCCATCATGCTTGTGTTGAGAATTCTGCCTGCTAAGCCGTTTCTTTTGCTCTGGTTCTTAGTTTTAAGGTACACATAGTCACAATCCTAAACCTTGTGTTATCACAGTCTAGGAGGGATGCCTGGAGAGGCCTATTAGGTGCTGACTACAGAAAAGAACAAATTTTCCTCTTAGCCATCCAGTTACTCAGGGCAAGCGTTTTAGTGGACGTTGGGATGGGCAGATCGTCTTGAGTTGTGGCTTTGTAAAGCCAGAAGCCCTGTGGCAGTTGCTTCCCTCCTAGTGCAGAGGGTTGGATGAATTTGTTCTGTGCTGAGAGCCCCAAAGTTCTCAAGGACCTTGAATATTGCTTAATGACCATTAAGTGAATTTAGGTAAACTCACTTTTCTTCAGTCCCAAAGAAGATGTTTGAGTGGAATGCCTTCTACTTCACCTTAAAGCCTTGTCCTAGACAGGAAGTGAGGTTGAGAACCCACCCACTACCTTTCTCCCATGATGTCCTCTACCCTAACAACTGTGAATAAGAGATTTGATCTCTACCACAAATATTTTACTTTCTGAAATAGTTAAGTCTGGATCAATCTGCTATCAAAATGATGAGATGTTTTCAAATATATTACAGATTCTGGACACTAGCCAGGTGAGGCATTCTAAGAGACAAGGTCTCCTACAAAGCAAGAGTGTGTTTACCATTTACTGTTGTCAGGAATTGTCATTGCATTTACCCCAGGCTCTGTATCTACTTGTGTGATAAATTTAGATATTTTCTGTAGGAACTAGGCTTTATTTGCTTTCTGTTGAAGCCAGTACTCAACATGGCGACTAGAAGCTGTGGGATAAGTTCCTAGGAGATCAGTTCAATGGATGGTTTGACATCTTTCCCTGTCTTCCTCTACCAGAAACACCAACAGAGCAGATAGAACTATGGTAAGCAAGTGTTTATGAAATGTGGGAAGTCGTATTTCAAAACTGTTCTCTTTGTAGGTTCCTTACCTATTCCTACCTTCTGGCCTTCAATGTGTGGCTTCTGCTGGCACCCATCACCCTGTGCTACGACTGGCAAGTGGGCAGCATCCCTCTGGTGGAGACTATATGGGACGTGCGGAACCTTGCTACCATCCTTCTGGCAGTGGTGATGGCCTTACTGTGCCTGCACTGTGTGGCAGCTTTCAAGGTAATTGCTAAGAGCAAATAGATTCTCATATTTGAAGACATATTTTATCTGTTATTGCTGTTCCTTTTCTTAATGAGGGTCTGGGTCAAAATCATGTGTCCCTTACTCAGAAAACATTGCAAATTACCTTTTTCTAATAGGTAATATATATTTAAGTCTTTACCAGGGCTAATAGACCCTTAGTTTTATGATGTCTTTTTTTTTAAATATTTACTTTTATGTGTCTCTGTGTGGCTGTGCCATGTGTGTATAGGTGCCTGTGGTGGCCAGAAAAAGGTGACATATCCCATGAAGCTGGAGTTACAGGTTTTTGTGAACTGGCCAACTGGGTGCTGAGAACCTGACTCTGCTCTAGCCAGATTAGTCACTGAGCCATCTCTCCAGCTCTCTATACTTTGTGATAATGTCTAGATACTTTTTAAAAATTAAAGTTTTCTCCTGATATGGTTGGCTAATATTCGAAGGAATGCATTGTATACAGTGTCATAATAAATTCCTAATAAATAATACATTTACAGATGTTTAAGATAAGAGTGAGACTTCATATCTACTTAATTATATTAGATGGCTTGTTCTCCAGTCACAAAAATATAAAATTAAGCAAAATATTAAAATAAATCATTTAAAAATGTGATCAGAGGTAGAAGAAACTAGAAAATATTGATTGGGAAATTAATATTTATGATGAAATGCCTCTCACCTGGGTGTCCTCACCTTCCAAGCACAGGTTTCCTGGTGGAAGTAGAATGTTGAAGTAAAGCTACAGGTTTTTATTGTTCAGTGTTTTGAGACGGACTCGTGTAGCTCAGACTGTCGTGAACTCTGTCTGTACCTGAGGATGACCCTGGGCTCTGGACCCTACTGCTTCCTTCTAAATGCTGGGTTACAGACAGATGTGGTCATGCCTGGCTAGCAGCTAGAATCTAAGGGGGAGATTTTCTAAGTGAGAAAGCTGGACAGAGCGTCCCAAAAGCCTCTCCGTGCTTTAATGTTGACTGCTAAGCCATTTTATGTGAGACTTGTTTGGAGGATGTCAGAATGAACTCTTCCCATGCAGACAGGTTCAGCAGAGGAGAGCAGACATTCTCTAGTGAGAGCTAACTTTGTATAATTTTTGTTCAAAGCATTAGCTGCCACACATACAGATAACCAGAAATCCACCAGAAACCAAAAGCAAAACAAATAAGCAATAACAATTTTAAAGTTCTGACCAAAAATCTCAGCACTCTCAAAAAATGCAGGGCTGGGAAATAACTCGGTTGTTGCAGTACCTTCCCAGTGAAGACCCAAGCTTGGATGTCTGTCTTAGTCTCCTAATGTTTCCTCAAGATCAGAGCAAATCACAGGCTCAAGTTCTGAGACCTGGAAAACAAGCCTAGTCCTCAGGTCCATAGGAGGTGACATTGTAACCAACAGCACTGGAGCAGTGGGGGTATCTGCCAGGTGGGCTCAATGGAGGCCCACCGTGGGAAGGTAGCCACTGTTCTTCCTCACCTGAGCAGGTAGGTGTCTCCTTTCATCCCTGGGATTTCCATTTTAATGGCTCCTAGCCTTACTTTGCTTCTTGCTAGCCCATGTCACAATCCTCATTTCTCTATTCCCCAAGTAATAGATGGCCTGGTGTGCAGAGCTTCCCACCTAACACTGCTAAGTAAGACTCCCACTTAAGGCAAAGCCAGAAGAAGAGTCACTGTTGGAAAGTGGTTATCTGTAGATGGACAGCCCACCCTCATTGAGAACAGAATTAAGAACAGCCAAGTAGACATACAACCCCACAGACAGACAGATCAAAGAAGGAAAATTTTGCTATTGCTTTTTCCTGTTTTAAGATATTGAAGTTTTGCTGCCCATGTGATCTCTCACCGCTTTATACTTGAAGCATAAATTAGCCAACCCCGTGGTACAAAATTGTTCTACCATAGACCCATGTAGTTGAATCTGATGTAATTCCAGATTGCTAGAAATTAGTTTGCACTTTGTTCATTCTTGTGGATATTGATTGCTGTGTCTAATATGTCCTTACCTGATGAAATGCCTCGTGTTTTAATACAGCGAGTAGTAAAATAGGAATGAGCTGGAGGATGGAGGTTGCAGTTAGCAGTGAGTGGTCTCTGTCCATGTGTTCCCCTTAGTGTTGACTGACTTAATCCCATTCTCTGCACAGAGCACTTTCCCACACTCCCTCAGTTCATGGAAGTTCTCCTCATGGGATAATAGGGACCCAGTCTTTCTAGCCCATGCTTTGGGACCCGTGGTAGTTGAGGCTCCAGACTGTGCCGCCAAGATCCCATGTATGAGATCAGCTCCAAAGTGGGTTCATCTAGATCAGCTTCCCAGCCCCATCTCTGCAGGCTCCTCTCCTGCTACCTTGTTACCTGTGGCCACACTTGAGCCACAGTTTTCTACCTCAGTACCTGTCTTCCGTGATCAGTTACTTGCCCTTGATCAGTACTGAAGAACTAGAACTTCGTTTATAACCTTTTCCTGAAATAAATTGGAAAGTAAACTTAGAAAAGTCAGGAGAGACTTGTTAGAGGAGTGCTGTCCCACGTCCTAGGGAAGGAGGGAGGCTAGGGTTCATGATCAGCTTTGCTGCTGGTCACCTGTATCTGTTCCCCTTCAACAGCCTACCTGCACCTCACTGTGAGGCCAGGGCAGAGCACTCCATGCCTTCTGACAGAGCACAGAAGTCCTCACAGGGGAGCACTGAACACATACTGTCTGCAGACTCTGGTCATGGCCATGGTCTTCATCACCTGGAAACTGTCACAGCTCAACTCCTGAAGTACAAAGGGCTCCTGTGTACAGATAGCAGACTGCTTTTGTATTTTGTTTCTTTAAAGAAAGCCACTGACTGCTTCTTTGTCTCTGTGACTCAAGACCCACGTTCTCTCTAACAGTCAGAATTATATAAAGTTATTGTTATTTATGAACATCAACCCTCTCCCTCATTCATTCCCAATGACAGAAAACATCTTTAAGTTCTTGAAGTATACAGAAAGTTTCTTTGGGCCCGTGTCCTGGATATACAGTCCATCGTGACCCCAGCTGTGGTAATGAAGGTGAGGCTACCTCCTCACATCTGGACAGGTCAGAAAGCAGAAATGGGACAGGAAGATTAGCCAAGGTCCTCTACTGAACAAACCACTTCCTCCCACTGGACTCTGCTTCCCAGAGTAATAACCAGCTGGGTTCAAACACCTGAGCATGCTTGTGGCAGTCCCCATTCAAATCATGTAACTAACACCAGCACAGAAATGTGCAGTCTGTGTTCAGATGCCACAGAAGGGCAGAAGTGAACTCACTACTTTAACTGTATATGAGAGGGTGCAATAAAGAAAATGCCAACATGACTCTTCCGTGGTATGGTTAAAGGAAAGGGAGGAGTGTGTGTGTGTGTGTGTGTGTGTGTGTGTGTGTGTGTGAGAGAGAGAGAGAGAGAGAGAGAGAGAGAGAGAGAGAGAGAATATCCAGAGGCATCTGGAAGAGTCTAGAGCAGAGAGAAAAGAAAGCAGACTGGACATGACCTGGACTATATTCAGAAGGGAGGATAGTGGAGTCACAGTGCAGAACAAGAGAGGGCAGGGGATGGAGGGAGAGAGAGGGTGGGAGGGAATATCAACAAGATGTGAGTAGGGAGATGGGCAGAGAGTAGGGTCAGTAAGAAAGACACTAGAATGGTGAGCACAGCAGGGACAGCGGGTAGAAAAAGAGCAGAGCAGGCTCTGAGGTGAGACAGGCAAGGCTGCTGTTGTAGACTTTGAAAAGAAGTGTATGACAAGTACGTGTGAGTAGGAACTGGGGAGCCTAGAGGTTGGCAGGGCTTTGACCTGTGACCATGTACATGTCAGTGGAGGCATGTGTTCCCTTCTGCCAGAGGTAAGGAGAATGACTTCACAAGTTTCTGAAGAATGCCAGCTGTTTTCTAACTACAAGAAATCCCCCTATAGCCCAGTTTGAGCTCATTTATACATGTGTGTACAGCCTGAGACCTAACATTAACCAGCTATCCCTGGCAGCTGTAGCTGAATGTTAATGAAGAGCTGGAAGAAAGGGGCTAGCATCAGTAAATATGCACAGGTGGGCCCTGGGCTCACCAAACACATTCATGGCCTTTAAACTTGAAAGATAATATGTCTTTAAAAGTACTTGAAATTTATCAAAAGTTGGTTTTCTTTTAAAAAGCGATTCATTTTAAGGGAGCTAAGACTGAGTTCAAGGCCTCCTCTGGGTAGATCTTCATCTCCAGTCCTCCTGATGCTGTTGCTACTCAGTCTCTTTTATTCCTCTGTGGTGACCAGTGGAGTAGAAAGCATGAGAAATACATCTTTTTATCCGATGGCTATTGGAAGACCAGAGGCCTTGAGCCAAGCCTTCCTGTAGCTTCTCAGTGTTTGGGGTGATGCCTACATCACCTGTGAAGCTCCTCTCCCCTCCTTCCTCTGCAGTCAAAACTAAAAATCATATTTCCCTTGTCTTGTGTGATGTGGTCTGCTTGTTCCTAGAGCTCTCTGCTCTGCTTTTGATTTGGGCCCACGGGAGCTTTTCCATATCATTAAATAATTTTCTTTATTCTTTGCCTTCATGGGGCAGTCACATTAGTACAAATCATACTGTTTAATAAGCAAACAACCTACCTACTGCTCTGATGTTTATGTCTCAGTTGGAAGACTCACCAAATATCTTAATAGAGGAATTAGAATGTTGTATATTACTAACAAAGGTGTTCATGCATCACTGACAGATTTATTTCTTTTTCTTGATTTGTATGCTGTGTGATTGTCAGTAAATTTAGTGTCCACAATGAATGCTGTGATTTATTTCTGAAAAATAATACTCACATGTAAAAGTATATGTATGTGTGTATGTTGCACGTGTGTACATACATAGAGGACAAATTTATATTGAGTATTTTCCTCAGTCACCCCCTCTACCTTATTAATTCTTATTATTTTTTGAGGCAAAACTCCCTGAGCCTGGAGCTCACTGGTTGGATTATCTGCCTAGCAGCCCTATGCTTCTCCTCTCTCTCTCTACCAGCCTTGGGGTTACAATCACTCGTTGCTGTACCAGCTTTAGATGTGGGTGTTGGGGACAAAACTCAAGTCCTCATGCAGACATAGAAAGCACTATAAAGACAACATAATCTTCTTGTTAACCCCTGATAACCCTCTGAATGTAATGAATCATCATTCTGTGGAACCGTCCTATTACCGTGTAGCTGAATGGTACCTCCAATAACTTTAAACTTAAAAGGCCAAAGATATTTTTATGACACCTCAAGCCTTTCTGTTTCTGTCAGAACATAAAGTTTTATTTAAAGGAGCACATATTTTCATCTTGTTCTCAGCCATGAAATATGTAATTATGAATTGCAAAGATAAAAGTAGCAGAAACAAGCAGCTGAGAACAAAAAGCCTCTTGTGTTACTTATTGACTTGGAAATATGAGACAGGGTTGGATTGCCAGGTTCTTTAGAAGGTGGGTCCATAGTATGAGGGGTGGATGAATACAGCATAGGGAGAGCCAGCCCTAATTAGAAAGAAAATATGAATTCTTATGTGTACATTGCTTAAAGAGCAGTCATTGGAAACCAAGTTTGTGTTGGGAACCTTAGTGTTTAATCGTGTTCAGGGCATTTCAGCAAGATAAGCTAGCAATATAAAGTGCTGTCTGCAAATGGTGTCCTGTCTTAAATCCAACATCTCCAATGAACACAGCCTTTTCCATCCCAGTTCATTTCAGGAAGTTTCTCTTCTGTGTCCCTCTTCCCTAACTGTAGCATATCAATAGAATTTATGTCAACCATATTGAGAATACTTTTTCCCACCCTCCATGACATTACCTGGTCCAAGCCATAACCCTTTTTTGCCTAGATTATTGTCGTGCCCTGACTGGCTTCCTCATTTCTGCTTTGTTGGACCAGCCTGTTCTCAATTCAGAATTTTGTTTTACATTCTGTAAAGACTGCCATGCCCCCCAACTCCCCCTCCCCCACCTCCCTCTAGTGTGTGTGTGTGTGTGTGTGTGTGTGTGTGCGCGCGCGCGCGCGCGCGCACATGTGCATGTGTGTTCACTGCGCTTGTGTGTTTGCCTGTGTTGGTCACGGTGTGCCTGTGATTGTGGAGCCAGGATGTGCCCAGATCACTATAAAATCATCTGTTAAATCTCAGTCCAGAGAGGCTGTGTCACCTGTAATATGTTTCACTCTTTATGAATGGCTGTTTCCAAAGTGATAGCATACCCAGAACAGTAGCTCTTTCCCCTGTTTGGCTGCTGTTTCAAGAGCAGAGATCTAATACAGTGCCCAGTGCCCTGGTATGTGATTTCTGCAGAAGGCACCTTTACTGGGAACATCTTTCCTTATTTTAGAGGGATGATTTCATGTAGCTCAGGCTATCCCGGAGCTAGGGCTTCTTTGAATTTAGTCCTACACATGCTAAGATTACACACAAATTACCAGGCCTGGATCATGGAAGATTCTGGTAGGAGAGCTGAAGGGCAGAGGAAGGAGTCCTTGGAGCTTCATAAGCCAGTATGTTTCTGCAAATAGGTGTTTGCATTTGGGAAGAATCTTGTAGAAGACATGCTTTTGTGTCTGTGTTCCATCTGGCTCTGATTGCCAGGGGCCTCATTTTCAAAATGACCTGGAAAGTTCAAGTTGATAAACCGGCTATGGGCTTGTAATCCATGAGTCTGGCATTTGTTATTGAACAACAATTAATTGGGAAGAGCATTTACTAATGTTCTTGGTACTCCCCTGAAAATTGTTTCAGGCACCACAGGTAGTTTGGATTTGAGTGACTGGCTAATAAACCTGAGTTTTCATAGATCTTGGCTCTCATCACACCAGCAGTTGCACTTGAGAATAATTGACCACCACTTGCTAAGGAAACACATTAGCCGTTGTTTTTCTATCAAGAAAGTGTTTCTCTTAGTTCCTTACAAGCATCACCGAAGAAAACATGACTCTCACATTGGGACTGTTGAGTCACTTTTGTTTTCTAATGTCAGACCTTGCCCCTTATAGCACCTTTCACTAAACATCCATGTTAGAGATTCTGATTGTTCAGTTGGATGGACACAGGCCCTTTGATGGGTGCCTCTTCCTTGCTTTGAAACAGCAAAGTTGGTGTGTACATGTCTGAACTTGGAAAATTGTAGGTGTTTGGAAAGCATTTTAAACCCTAAAGCCTTGTTTTCCATCCTTTGCCTCATGTCCTTAGTGCAGTTAGTCTAAGCTGTGATAAGTAAGCTGTTTGAACCTACAGGGAAAGGTGAGGGAAGACTGCCAGGCCAGTAATTTGTGAAAAGAGCCCATTAACTGCCTCTGTGAGAAGGAAATTATCCATTAGGTTTTTACCAGTGTACACCTCAGAAGTGGAAAAACAGGGCACATCCCCTGAATTGCAACACATTATGGTGGAGAAAACATTTTGATTCTGGGTGAAGACACTGGCTGGGCACAGAAACCATATCTACCTTATGAGAACTCTCTAGAACTTCAGTTCCATGCCTGGATCTCAGTGTCCTTGGTCTTTAGTGCTTAGGAAAGAGGATGCCCACCCAGTCTTGTCACCCATGTGCAATAATCTACCCTGTGGGTAGATTGTGAGACAAGAAACACTCCTTGTCTTTTTCTTAGCAGAAAGATGTTGATGGTATCTTACATTGGAGGGTTTTGGTGGAGGGTGAGGATGGGGTGAGCGGGTTCCTACTTATAGAAGTCCCCCTCCCAGGGACTTTGTTGTCTGCTTCCTCAGGCTCAGCAAAGGCCATCCAGTCAGCAGCCCACTGCATTAAAATCATTCTTGTTCCTCACTGAGCCCTTACAGAGGAAAGAATGATTAACTGTTATCCCCTTCCCTCCCCTCCTGAGATACTTTTGAGAAATTAAGTTTGTTGACCTTGGAACTGGATTGTTCTCTTAAGACATGGTCACTAGCCTGATGGACAAAGGCCTGGTCCCTGGCCTAATGTGCTGATGGGACCTAGCTGTGTTCTTAGGTTGTAGGTCAGGTCACTGGTGTGCCTGATATGACTTTGACTGCATTTGCTCTTTCTTTGGTTTTGGTCACTATGACAGGATTAGTACTCAAGGTGACAGGTTTAGTCCTTGAGGTGATTGGCTTAGTACTTGAGGTGATGGGCTTAGTGATGGGCTTGGTCCTTGAGGTGGTGGCTATAGCATCAAATGCAGTAATCTAACCAATGATGGACTGAAACATTCAGAATTGAGGAAAACAAACTTTACTTTTTCAGTTGATTACCACGGGCGGTTTGTTACAGCAACAGATAGCTGACTGGTACAGTAGCATTCCAGTATCATGGTCATTGCCATCCTTGCAACAGAGCCTATTGTTAAGCCAAAGATTCTGAGAAACAGCCTCTCCCCACTCCAGTCATATACAAGACAATCTGCCCACGTTTGTTCTCTAGCGTTGCATAGGCACCTGTGACTCAACTCCTGAAACTCTGGTGTCTGATGAGGTCCCACTGTGAACTCCAAGTTCATCTTTACTTCGGAGTCCTTTCTATCTGAGATTCATCTGTCTAAGTATAATTTATAAAATTATTAATCGCATTACATCCCTAGAAGAGCCATGCTCTACAGTTTGTAAATCATTGAATATTGAAGAGATAAGTTTAGAAGAAAAGTTAGATTAAACTTCAGAAGGCCTAGAAGCTTGCTCTGTTTCTCTGTGGTCACAAAAATTAATTTAATTTTTTTTACTTACTTTGCAAAAAAAAAAAAATCTATCATAGTGTTTGATTTGTCATGCCAAAGGTAATCATTATCTTTCCCAGTCCTTTTTAGACGTAATACTGACTTTTTTATTCAGTTACCAAAATCAGTGAGATCTGCCTTTAAAAAAGTGTGTGTCTGTGTGTGTGTGTGTGTGTGTGTGTGTGAGAGAGAGAGAGAGAGAGAGAGAGAGAGAGAGAGAGAGAGAGAGAGAGAGAGAGAGGGAGAGAGTTAGTTCTCTCCTTCTACCACATGGATCCCAGCTATCACACTCAGGTGGTCAGTCTTGGTGGCGGCATCTTTACACACTTAGCCAACTCAGTGGCCCAGCATGTCATGTCTTAACTAGCTGCAGGCGGTGAGCATGTGTGTGTTGTGTGTCAGGTCTCAGAGGCTGGGCTTCAGGGGAATAAAGTGCTTATTTTACAGAGGATTGTGAAGACCTGAATTTGGATTCCCAGGATCCACACGGAAGTTCTGGTAACCCCAGTGCTAGGAAGCAGAGCCAGGTAGAGCCAGTGAGCTCACTGGCCAGCCAGCATAACCCAAGCAGTGTGCTTTCAGGTTCCTGAAAGTCTATCTCAAAAACAAGGTGAACTGTTTTTGAGAAAGAAAGACAGCAATGTGGACCTCTGCCCTTTACACATACCTCACTGGTCAGCACACACGTCCTCTCATGCACAGGGAGAGGGAAGCGTGACTTTCACTATTGCATTAGCTGGTTCTGTGTGTCAACTTGACACAAGCTGGAGTTATCTCAGAGAAAGGAGCCTCAGTTGAGGAAATGCCTCCATGAGATCCAGCTGGAAGGAATTTTCTCAATTAGTGATCAAGTGGAGGGCCCAGCCCATTGTGGGTGGTGTCATCTGTGAACTGGTGTTCCTGTGTTCTCTAAGTAGACACAATGAACAAGCCAGGAAAGCAAGCCAGTAAGCAGCACCCCTCCTTGGCCTCTGCATCAGCTCCAGCCTCCAGGTTCCTGTCCTGCTTTCCTCCCACTATGAACTATGATCTGGAAGTACAAGCCAAATAAACCCTTTCTCCCCAACTTGCTTTTTGATTATGGTGTTTTGTTGCAGCAATAGAAACCTGACTAAGACAACTATGTAGCCCATCTTGGACTTAAATTCTCAATTTTTCTGTTTAAACTCCCAAGTCCTAAGATGGCATGTGTGCACCATGTCTGGCTTTCAGCCGTTAGTTTGGAACCTTTACTTCATCAGTGAATTGACAGGTAAGTGTCAGAAGCCACACCTGAAGTTAAATGACAGCCTTGTGTGTTCCTGCTGCTCTTCTGTTCTTCCCCAATGCAGCCTGGCAGGTAGGTGGCTTCTGATGGCCTGAGGTATGACACATTCCATGGCTCACAGAGGACCTTACTTATGCATGGAGTAGAAGATCACTCATCTGCCACTTCCTTCCTCCAGCTTAACCCTTTCTACTACGTACTTTCATGTTTGCTCAAAGCCAAAGCTGGAGATGAAGAGCCATCCCTGACTTCTGGGTGTCTCACTAAATTACTGGAATATTTTCATTCTAATTAGGTAAAAATTTATTTATTAGCATTTTCTACTTTATTGATTTCCCTTAACTCCTTCTTAGTCCTTACTTAGCTTAGAGTAAATGTGTAGTTTTGTACTTCTTATCCTGGAGATATCTGCCCTTATTATTAAAAAAAAACAAAAAAATAAAAAACAAACAAAAAAAAATTTAACAACACATTTAAACAAAAATTTGACTTTACATTTCCAAGTAAAGTTTTAAATTAGCTTATGCTCAGAGTAAGGGAGTATGAGCCTTGAGCATTCCAGCTCATTTAACCCTGCTGTGGAGTTGTACGATTGTACACTTGAATGAGGTAAGTGGTAGAGTCTTGGGAACCAGTGTTGGCAAGAAAGTTCAGACTGTTAATTAAATACGAATCAAACACAAAGCTCTGTTAGGAAGAAATCAACCAGGGTTCAAAATCAAAGACCAGAAATCCAAAATGTCAGTTTTGAATGCTGTGATTAAACCCGCCCTGGCTCTGTTCAATAGGGATCTGGCAGTGCTGTTTGGCCAAGAGTCTGGGCTGGGAAAAGCTGTGTTTAAGTTGGCTGAGAGAAGGCATGGAGTTATGCACTCTACTTTTGTCTCAGAGGGGTGTAGTCTCTCCACTCATTTCCCCCTTTAAATTTTTACTCTGTGAGCATTTACAAAGAAACCTCAACACTCCAAAAAGTCAGGAATTATACCACCAGCCTCAGCCAGGCGGAGGGCAGGGCAGCCAAATGAAGCTACTCTGTCACCGTTGAGAGCATCCCACTAACATCAGGCTAGGAGAAGAAATGGTATCCAAGCTGAAGTCTGGAGCATGCTCATGTCCTAGGCGACCACCCTTCTTCTTCTCCTTCATAGAGAATACAGGACATGTTACCATCTGGCTTTTCACATGTGTTAGGGATCTAACTCAGATCCTCAGGCTTACATTTTCCTGACTAAGCTATCTCCCCAGGTACTGTCTTTATACAATGCTATAAGTTCTCATATCTTCACCCATATTAAACATGAGAGATTTACCAAAGGGCTGAAGACTTAACAGGAAAGCAGTGATCAGCACATACGAAGACTGAAACATGTCTGGTTTCGTGGAGCCAGCCACATCAGCTCACCTGTGCCAGACAGGTCTTTCCCTGAGTATAAGCACCAGATCTGGTGAGGTTCCCCTTTGGCTGTATCATAGCATAGATGGACTGTGCACATAGATCTCATTTGCATATCTTCCTCATAAAGCCTAAAGGATCCACTTATGGAGCTCATGCTAAAGACTACATCAAATCTAATCACCTTGCTAGACCCCAGCTCTGAACAAAATTGTCTTTTAAGTTTTCATACTCTTAATAATTTTAACATGTGCCTTGGGATTAAACTCCTACATGTCTTTGTAGGGATGATCAGTATTCAAAGCCTAACCGAGATAGATTCTAGGCAGACTATGCCTTAGACAGATAAGCCAATCATTGCCAGAGAGAGGCAGAATCTGGAAAGGCTGCTAGGATAAGAATGTAAACATTATCCAGTACTTAACAGGTAATAGCATCACTGGGGAATGGAATCAGGGTCCTTAGTGCAGAGCAAATGGAATCTCTGCCCCAAACAGCTGCATTGTTCTGCTCTCCTCTACCCCAGCTTGGTCTGTGGCAGCTGGAAAGGGTCTTGGCTTCTGATGCGGTTCTGAGGGTAAGACCAGTTTCTCAGCCACTTGGCACAGTCCCTTATCTCCATCATCAATGGCATTGCTAAACATAACAATGTTTGTGAGATTTCAAATGAACCATAGAGTTAGATCTACCAAGGTGGAAAATCAGAGATGGCTTTCTTATGAATTTTAGCTTTCAAAGGGCTGGAAGTGAAAATTAGCTATTGATGCCAACTAAAAATGAGTAAAAAGATTACTTCTAGATACTCAGTATAGACTCAGGGTTAATGAGGAATCAGGAGTACAGGAGACACTCACTCTGGGGATTAACTTCAGTGTTTGCTAGTGAGAAACTTCTGACATAGTGGAACAGGATTCTAGGGAGGGTTCCTGAACTGAAATGCCCTTAGTCACCTTAGACTGTTATCTGAATTATATGGATAGTGCCCTGGCTGTCAACTAGACAGAGAATCCCAATTAAGGAGTTTTGCAGGTCAGATTGGCACCTATGGGCATGACTGTAGGGAGTTGTCTTGATTATTAACTGAGAGGGAGACCCAGCTCACTGTAGGTGTCCCCATTTCTTAGGCAAGTGGTCCTAAACTTCATAAGAAAACGGAACAGAAGCCTGCCTTCCAACCATCAAGCCACTCCTAGGTTCCTGTTGTGCTTGTTTGGCTGTGAGCTGAGTTCCTTGGTAAGAGGCTGTGGTCTGTAGAGGAGAGTCTGGTCTGCCTCCCCCAGTGATGGACAATGAACCCTTTCCTCCTGCTGCTTTTGAACAGTGTTTTATCACAGCATCAGAATGGAAACAAAGGCAGATAGCCTGAGGCTTATACACAATCAGCTGGTTTCTCATTCTTTCTTCTTGTCTCCATTGTTATTTGTCAATTTTATGGGGGCCTAGAAATATGTACACATATATGGATGTGTGTGTGACATAGACACACATAACATTCCTCTGCGTCCACCTGGTTTGAAAGCTACTCAAACAACCTTCTCCCATTTATTCTATGGAGTTAGAGTCCTTCAGGCCATTACTAACAAAGAAATCATTTGAGGGAAACTGCTCAAATTATACAGGATCTCTCAGGGAGGTTTTATTATTCTGTTTGTAGTAGTTAATAAGACAGAGATTTTAGTAAAATCCTGGTGGCAAATCTTTTATTTTGCATACTTAGAGCATGTTGCAGTTTCTGATGGGGAATTTTATGTATATTTGTGATGTTGTCTTTTTCTTTTCTAGGTATTAAAAATAATATATTACTTTAAATGTTTATGAGAATTACTAAAAATGCAGTATATGATATGGAAAGTTCTACTTGGTTTCCTTTGATTTTTATTAGCATGTGTTAATTGTATATAATAATGGATTCCATTCTATCATTTCATACATTATATATTTTAACACAGTTGCCCCTCTGTTATTTATTATTCTTGTTCCCCTCCCTCTCCACTGACCTTCCCATTGTGTCCTCTTCTGCTTTCATGTTTTATTTAAATTATTTCGTGAGTGTTTCTTATAAGATACTGAGTGAGTGTTATGTACAGGAGCACAGACTGCTTACCTGTGGCTACACCACTGTGGAAAAGCCTTTTCCTCCCCTAGAAACTCTTAGTTGCCTGTAAACCTGCTTATATCTTGAACGTTTTGCCTGTCTCACAGTCTCACTGTACAGTCCAGGGTAGCCTGAGACTGGCTACCTCCTCCCACCTCTGCCTTCTGAGCCCTAGGAATCAGTACCACTCAATACAACAGCGTCTTACACTCAGCTGTATTTTAACTAAAACTCTTCAAGCACATCTGTTGCATATAACATGGAAATATGATTCCATCTACAGAATCCATTACAATAGCTAAAGATAAGAACAGCCACTCTTTAAAAAAATAAACAATTTTTATTTAAAACAATTTCAAATTTTAATATATTTTGATCATATTCTTCTCCACTCCCAAATTTGTTTAGATCCTCTCCTCCTCCCTATCCACCTACAAGTTTTTATAAAACAAACCCAATACACAATACAACAAAACTCCCCAAAACCTAGAAAACATAATACAACATTACACAAAAAGATAAGACAAAAACTCCAAACTGTAACCAAATAAAGGTTCAGGAAAAGTTGAGCTGCCCATTATTTGTTGATCAGTACTCCTGAAGACGAGCTCTGCCCCGGAGCATTCGCTGTGCTTTCCTCTCCTAGCAGGCACAGATGGCACCTCCTGTGTTAACCTTTACCTTAGTAGCTAGGATTACACTCATTCTTGTTTTTAATATAACAAAGTACAAGACACAACAAAAACTACCAAATTAAAGTCAGACAAGACAGACCAACAGATGGAAAGGATCCCAGGAGAGGACAACTTGTTCGCATGCTCAGGGATCCCATAAAAACACCACACTGGAAGCCAGAATGTAAGCACAGGGAATCTGCTACAGTCTTGGGCTGGCCCTGGCATGCGGCCCCAGTCTCTGTGAGCTCATATGAGCTTTGCTCATGCTTGCTTAGAGAGCCAGCTTGTTTTCTTGGTGTCCCTCATGCCTGCTGGCTCCTACATTCTTTCTACATCCTCTTCTACAGAGGCTTCGCTTAGCTCTGAGGGGAGAATTTTTGTTTGTTTGTTTGGTTTGGTTTGGGTTTGTTTTGTTCTTGTTTTTTAGCTAATAGCTTCATTGGAAATTAAATTTTTAAAGTTTTAATTTCACAAAGATTAAGAAATATTACAAGGGCTGGAGAGATGGCTCAGCAGTTAAAAGCACTGACTGCTCTTCCAGAGTTTCTGAGTTCAAATCCCAGCAATTACATAGTGGCTCACAACCATCTGTAACAAGATCCAATGTTCTCTTCTGGTGTGTCTAAAGATAGCAACGATGTACTCACACACATAGTAAAATAAATAAATAATTTAAAAAAAGAAACATTACAAATACTAAGAAAAGTTTCTTTACCAATTTACTGAGTTTTTCTAGCATTGTTTTTTAGTTTAAAAGATTTGCAGCTACTCCTGGTAACCCATGTATAGGGAAAGCTAAGAGAGGATTGTTGTATGTCAAAACCAGCAGGGATACACGCAGAGAAATCTTTTCTCAAACAAACAAACAAATTAGCTCAACTAAAAATCTGGTTTAATTGTAGAGGTACCAAGAAACTTATAATTCAGCTGTCCCCCACTGGCACCCTCCATTTTACCATCAGAAGAACACTTTTTGTATGCAAAGCTTGGATCCTGTATCTCAGTGCCTGACTCTGCCTACCTGCTTAGCCTCTGTCCTGAGGCTATGGGGGAGAAATGGGGACAGGCTGAGTGTCATCTTCTCAGGCAGTGGTCAGTAGTCACTTCCAACTGTGCCCATTTCAGATGTCTCCGGTGACAGGTGTATAGTGGGCAGGCTGGCACTTCTAGGCACCTTCCTGTGGCCAGTTTAGCTCTCTAATGTGTCCATTTGGTTACCACCTGAGGGTCACATGGCAACTTGCCATCCGAAGCGAAGTGTCTGAGGTACCATTGAATAGAGATCCATGTGTTCTTTCCCTGTTGTGTGTTTCAGAGGCTGGAGCACAAGGAAGTGTTGGCCGGCTTGCTGTTCCTCGTGTTCCCGTTCATACCAGCCAGCAACCTCTTCTTCAGGGTGGGCTTTGTGGTGGCTGAGAGAGTCCTGTACATGCCTAGGTAATTACCCTGACTGGTTGCACAAACCCCAGGAGCTCCAGAGAGACAGTCCTGTGTATGACAATGGTGTCCTGACAGTTATGCACTGTAGCTCTTAGAGGCCCACCTGGGGAAAGGCAGGTCAGACCCTGTTTGCTCTTGCTGTGTGCTATAGCTCACAGGCCAGGCCTAGAGGTGAAAGCTTCACAGTTGAACAGGAATTATGACTTCCTATATTCAGAATATGAGCAGCAGTGGTAAACAATACTGTCATTGTCCTAATGTGTTTTATAATTTTAACTAATATCTTAACACTTGATGAATTGCCTGACATTACTATGTTTGGTATCTTCTTTATTTCTTCCTTTTAATCTATAAAGCAGGAATTGATCTTTAAAATATATTTTCAGGGAAAATGATTTTAAAATAACAAAGCTGTGGCAAACTCATTGCTTAGCATTGCAGTACTGCCCTGTGTTCTAGCTTGTGTGTTACCTTATTCAGTGTCACTGTCCCAGATGAGTCAGGAGACAGTCACTAGTCATGTGACCTTGTGAACTTGAGCAAGGTATGAAGCCCTTTTATATCAGATTTTATCATTTTTAAAAGGGAGAACTTGGTATTAATGCACCTGTAGTCTCAGTACTTGGGAAGTGTGGCAGTCACCCTTGACTAGAGTCAGTCCTAAGGACATCCTTATAAGACAGAACATAAACTGCCTGTTTCAAGAGCTAAGCGGAGCTTAGGACAATTTCAGAATGCCTCTTTGCTTTAGGTGGTATGGTTCAGGTGAAAATAAAACTGCACTATAAAGAAAATGCCAGTATTTTCCAGAGCAAGTGCCTGCCTCTGAGAACTAGCCTGGATTTACTTATGTCAAACTCAGTAAAGAGTCTAAAATTGAGAAGACTGTCCTTTCCTCTCAGAGGCCCTGGCTTGGTACCTCGAGAACCATCACTGGGGATACGCCTTCCCACCAGTGACCGTGGGTGTACATTGGGTCTAATGCTACTTGTGTTAATTTGCCCCTAAATTACATGGGAATCAGCACATCCTGAATGTAAGACACTAAGGGCCCCTGTCCCCATTGGCTTTGATTGTTAAATAAAGTGGAGGATTCCCAGGCAAGGAGTGCAGGACAGAGGAGGAAGAACTGCCATGCAGTGAAGCAGAAAGATCAGGCCTGGGAAGTGTAGGACAGAGAAACAGCCAACATGTCAGAGTTGTGGATTGAGAACCAAGAGGGTTACAGGCCAGAATATAAATGGAATATAAATTTTAGTAAGTAATAATCCAGGAACATGATTACTAATACAGGGAGAGTGTATTATCTGTGTGGAGGTTTGGAAGTGGCCCTGCCATTGAGCTGCTTAGGGCATATTATCTCTCTCTCTCTCTCTCTCTCTCTCTCTCTCTCTCTCTCTCTGTGTGTGTGTGTGTGTGTGTGTGTTTCATTCCAGAATCCACAACACTGGGGCAGTAGCCAATAGGTGAGTAGAGCAGATTAATTGTCTACAGTCACAGACTGTTGTCCATATTACAACTGTGCCCAGCATGGCTACAGCCCCTGCAGAGGGGTAGTCTGAGCAGAGGTCAAAGCCTCTTGATCATGTTGGTCAGGTGACTTCCCACTCTTGAGTCATAGTCCTGGGCTGCTAGAAGGTCAGGTGACTGAAGCCCTCGCTTGAGTTCTTATTTGTAACCACATGTTATTTGCCTTTCCCACCTTCCCCAAAACATTCATCCTGTGCAGTCACTCACAGAGCCCCTGATAAATTTGCTTTGTTTTTCTGAGTTACGAATAGAAGTAGAACTTTCCTTTTATTTTTTTCTATCCCCTTTTCAAAGCCTGCACACACTTTCCTTGACACTTTGGGGATTTCTCACTCTTAGAAGCAACATGTGTGTGCACACATACATACTTGCTTTCAAATGAGTCCTTTCCCTCTCCCTCTCTCATCTCCTTTCTTCTGGCAGCTGCTAGGATTGAAGCTTGTCTACCCTATTGTTTTTTCCCAAATTTCAATGAAATTGTTCTCAAGTTTCCTTTCAAGTTCTATGGACTAGGGCTCCACCAAAAGAAACCTTGATTTTACTAATAATTAAAAGAAGAGGGTAAAGGAAAAAGAGAAGAAAAAGAAGAGGGAGGAAAGGATGCTTAGCTGGTTTCCTGGATAAAGTGAGCTTCCTACCCTCTGTATAATTGTTCTGTGATGTTATGTAAGCACTGGACTTGGATGCTCCTACCTTACCACAGAGAAGCCCAGTCCAGCCTCCTAGAAACTGTGTTCAGTAGCCTACAGGGATTGATTTGTCTATTTTACTAGAAAAAGCCAGATTGACCTGACTCACAGTGCTCTTTTATCTTCCTCCTTTGTGATTAACAATGCATAAGCCACTCAAACTCTATGGCTCCTGTTCTCCTTCCAGGCTAACCCAGAAAAGGCCCTTTTCTTATTTGTTGCCAGAAATTTTAGGATAAAAGAAACAAACTTGGCTATTTGCTTGGCTTCTGGGGTTAGAGTTTTGCCATCAAAACACACTGAAATAACATTTTCTTGCTCTGCTAAATGCCACTTTTGTGCATGTCATGTTTGAACAGGCAAGGGAGTCTGTGGCTAAAGTCATTCTTTCACAGAAGTTTTGCTCTTATATTCTGACTCCAAGAGAAACATATAATTTTATGGATATCTTTTTGCATTTTATATAAAAAGACATAGTAGAAGGCTCAAAAACTTGAAAACAAAACAGAAAACCATAACATTCCATAGAATTGATGAAGGAACAATGGTTGATGAAATCCCTCAGGCAAGGTATAGCAAGCAGTTGACTGTTGTTCACCGGCATTGCAGGTTTCGGTCCTTCTATTCTAGAAAGCACATCGCTCAGCTACTGCAGGAGAGCCTGAATGAGCAGAGAAGGGCACAGACTGTGCAGGGATCAGGGAAGGCCCGAGTGAAATAGTGTGAGTCTGGGTGGAAAAATAATCACCTCACACGCTTGACAAGTATTAAATGTGAGCTTGTTGGGGGCACATATATCAATACCAAACTTATGTAAGGGAAGATTGACATATGTGCTTATTTCTGAGGTATGTGAGTGTCAGTATAAGTATATAGTCACATATATTTCACACACTTCCTATCTGTCTTACATGGTATAACATTTACACCATATACCATAGTAGATAAATCCAATACTTGAAGCAAATGCAGGTGAGATTGAAATTTCAAAGATATTTTCAATGAGTGTTCTTAAAATGGTTGGAATTGTCCTGTGAACCAGATGTTTTGTTTAAGCAGGACTTTAGTAAACTGAGTTTATCTATAGCTCTAACTAATCACATGCTTTAATTATGTGAAAAGTGTCTTAGGGTTTATATTCCTGCACAAAACATCATGACCAAGAAGCAAGTTGAGGAGGAAAGGGTTTATTCCACTTACACTTCCACATTTCTGTTCATCACCAAAGGAAGTCATGGCAAGAACTCACACAGAACAGGAAGCAGGAGCTGCTGCAGAGGCCATGGAGGGATGTCACTTACCGACTTGCTTCCCTTGGCTTGCTCAGCCTGCTTTCTTATAGAACCAGGTCTACCAGCCCAGGGATGGCACCACTCACAATGGGCTGGGCCCTCCCCCCTTGATCACTACTTGAGAAAATGCCTTACAGCTGGATCTCATGGAGGCATTTTCTCAACTGAGGCTCCTTTCTCTGTGATAACTCCAGCTTGTGTCAAGTTGTCACACAAAATCAGCCAGTACAACTGACCCCTTGTCAAATTGATATCACTACTAAAACCTCAACTTATACTTTCTTAATGATCCCCAAGATCTAAATAACTTTAAAAGTCTCACAGTCTTTACATATTAAAATTTTAGTCTCTTTAAACTATCCAATATCTTTTAAAATTCAAAGTCGTTTTACAATTCAGAGTCTCTTAACTGTCTGTGGGCTTCACTAAAATACTGTCTTACTTCAAGAGGGAAATATATCAGGGCATAGTCACAATCAAAATCAAAATGAAACTCTAACAATTCAATGTCTGGGATCCACTCACAATCTTCTGGGCTCCTCCAAGAGCTTCAGTCACTTCTCCAGCTCTGCCCTTTATAGCACACACCTTGTCTTCTAGGCTCCAGATGCCTGTTCTCCACTGCCCCTGCTGTTCTTGGTGGTCATCTCATGGTATTGGCATCTCCAAAACACTGCTGTCTTCTGCTGCAACCGGACTCCACTTTCACCAGTTGCCTCTCATAGGCTCTTTTCATGGTGCTAAGTCTCAATATTCCTTCAGTCCTGGGCCTTCAACTGCCAGTGAGGCTGCACCTTCACCAATGGCCTCTCCTGGGAGCTCATTGTGCCAAACATCAGCTGCTACTCCTTCATGTTTAAAAACCAGTACCACCTGAATGACTCTTATACCTTACCAAGCTTGGCTTCAAACATGAGGTACAACTGTGGCTGCCTCTGGAACAAAGCTTCTCTGTACTCTCATGAAATACTTAACAGTGGATTTCACCTTAGTGATGTTGGTCTCTTCCTAATCACTGCTAATTTCTCAGCTCCAGCTGACCAGCATGCTCCAGTAACGCAAAGGTTTTGCTTTAGTGTTCTGGTATCTTGTTAATCACAGCTGATTCTTCAAGCCCAGCTAACCAAAACCACAGAATCTTCACAATCAAAATAGCAATGGCACTGATAAGAGTCTTTAATCTTCCCTCTTAAATTTCACAAACCAGGCCTTCGTCATTTGCACTGTTCTCAACATTATCTTCCAAGCTCCTACAGACATCTTACAGAGCTCTTAACACCCAACGGCTCTTATAGCCCAAAGTTCCAAAGTCTTCCACAGTTTTACCAAAACATGGTTAGGTTGCTATAGAAATACCTCACTCCTGGTACCAACTTCTGTCTTAGGGTTTTACTGCAGTGAACAGACATCATGTCCAAGGCAACTCAAAAGAACAATATTTAATTGGGGCTGGCTTATAGGTTCAGAGGTTCATTCCATTATCAAGGCAGGGGCATTGTAGTATTCAGGCAGGCACAGTACAGACAGAGCTGAGAGTTCTACATCTTAATCTGAAGTCTGCTAGCAGAATACTGGCTTTCAGGAAGCTAGGATGAGGGTCTTAAAGCTCACACCCACAGTGACACACCAACTTCAACAGGGCCACACCTTCTAATAGTTCCACTCCCTGAGCCAAGCATATACAAACCATTACAAAGAGTAATATAGCAAAAGCATTCACAGACAGGAAAACACTCCTAATGGCAATATGGCTCCTTCTGTTTTACTCAGTTTCTGAAACATGTTCATATACATTATTCCATGCTTTCCTCTGAAGCAGGTATTAATCCCATAATATACAGATAAGCCTCCAGTGGTTAAGCTACTCATCCTGAACTGTGTTTCTGATTTTCTGATTGCTCAGAAGTTCCCTTTCTTTCATCCTGAAGCTTCAGATAGTCTGTACCTGGGACCCTGAACACCCTCTCCTTACTAGTCGCCTGAAATGTCAGCACTGTGCTATGTTTGCAGGAGCCTTGTGCAGAGACAAGTATTGTGACATAAAAAGATGCTTAGATCTTATAGATTCCTTCCCTTCCACTTTGTTTAGCAGCAACTAACTGCCTATTTATAATATTTTTATAGCACAAAGTCTTAATGTTACCATTTATTATTTATTGTGCAGTGGGGATGTGTGGCATTAAATCATGTCCTTTCACAAAGGAAGGAAAGAAGAGCTGGTGAGTTTAAATCATTTGCCGAAGATCAACAAGTATCAGGATTGAGATGTAGACCAAGGATTTTGTCCAACATCAAAGACTTGCTTTATTTACCAGAAAAGTTATTATAAATCTTAGTGCTGTTATGTGAACTCTGAGGGAGGAAGGAAGCATTGTATTGTCAAAAGCCCAAAGAATTATGTCAGTTATAAGAATGGGAACCAATGGCATTTGCCCCTGGCCATCCTGAGGCCAGGAATGGAAAATAACACACTGGAAAATAACACTATAATCTTTCATCAACCACTCATGAGAAGACCTTCAATCTCAACTCAGGAGCACAGCACCTTGTGCAGGGGCCAGGGAACTGCTCATCAGGGCCACTGGGATACTTTTCTTCGACTGATTGAACTCTCAACTCCAAATAAATTTAGTTTTCTGGATAATTTTTGTTTAAATATTTGAGATGAAGAAAAAGTAGGGCAGAAATGGAGGTGCTCTTAGGTACTAGGAAGATGTGGGGGTTTCTCTTAGAAGATGGCAGCTTCTGAGTAGTTGCCAGGGCCACTGGGATACTTTTCTTCGACTGATTGAACTCTCAACTCCAAATAAATTTAGTTTTCTGGATAATTTTTGTTTAAATATTTGAGATGAAGAAAAAGTAGGGCAGAAATGGAGGTGCTCTTAGGTACTAGGAAGATGTGGGGGTTTCTCTTAGAAGATGGCAGCTTCTGAGTAGTTGCCAGTGGCTTGGGACACAGCTACCTGCAGCTCTCAGCTTGGTGTAGCTGGGCTTTCCTTCTGAACCACATGGTGGATAGCATCCAAGAGATGGGAATAAAAACTTACTGTGAGATGTCTTGTGAGAAAACACAACAGTAGAGCAGAATGAGGTAAAGGATGTGCTCCTTTAGACCCTATAGAGTATTTAAAAGTGATCAAATTAAAGGGCTGTGTTCATCTTGTAATATTAGTTTTATCTGTAGATAATCTCAGTGGACCGTCTGAGCTTACTCACAAATTAAAAGGTAGACTTAGAGCTGTGCTTGGTGGTGAGTCTGTGTTCTTAACTACCTCCCAAGTCCTTCCAAGTGTGACCACCTTGATTAAATATTTTCCTTCTGATTTTCACTATTAATTTAGCCTTTTAATTGGCTTACTGAAGATGGTTGGCCAAATCTGGCTGTTAACCTAAGTCCAACAACACCTCCAAATCTGATGATCTGATTTTGATTCCTGTAAATCACATGGTAGAGAGAACCTGCTCCCACAAGTTGTTCCGCACATGTCTGTCTCTTTGTCTCTCTGACTTTGTCTGTCTCTCTTTCTCTGTCTCTCTCTCTGTCTCTGTCTCTCTCTCTGTCTCTGTCTCTGTCTCTGTCTCCCCCGATTCCCTGGTTTGTGAAACACTCCTAAATTTGAGCTATTGTCTTGTGGCTCTGCAGGTTCTGCTTTGTCTAGTGCTGGGTTTGTATGGGCCCCCATGTGCCATGTGTGAAAATCACTGGTCAGCAGCCCAGAGGATCCTTAGCCAAGGTAGCCAGAGCAAGGCAGACTCAGGTTCCATCTCCCTGGGAACAAAAACATGTAGGTTCTTATTTGCTCAATTTCCCACTTGATCTGTGAGGCCTGGTCCTGCCCCTGGCAATAGGAAGAACATGTTTCTTTTGACTGCTGCTGGGAATTGCACTGAAAGAGATGTTGAAGGGTGAAGTTTCAGAATGGAGGAGTGTGCTAGTCACTGCAGTGTTAGGATCTGAAAGAGTGTCAATGGTTCTCAAGGAATTGCAAACCTAACAAATATTTTCTGTGGCTTAACATTTCTGAAGCCATGTGTCAATTCAAGGACTGGGGGTGGGAACAATTTATCATGTTACTTGATACAAACGTCTATGGCAAATGATAAGGAGGGGTTCTTCATTTTCACAGAACAGGGGCCAGCAAACTGTGTAGCACATGAGTCAGGTCTAACTCTCTACTGTTTCTACAAATAAATTTTGTTGGAGCACAGACATGCCCATGCATCTACACAGCATGTGCTTGCTTTCACACTCACAGACATGCCCATGCATCTACACAGCATGTGCTTGCTTTCACACTCACAGACATGCCCATGCATCTACACAGCATGTGCTTGCTTTCACACTCACAGACATGCCTATGCATTTACACAGCATGTGCTTGCTTTCACACTCACAGACATGCCCATGCATTTACACAGCATGTGCTTGCTTTCACACTCACAGACATGCCCATGCATTTACACAGCATGTGCTTGCTTTCACACTCACAGACATGCCCATGCATCTACACAGCATGTGCTTGCTTTCACACTCACAGACATGCCCATGCATTTACACAGCATGTGCTTGCTTTCACACTCACAGACATGAAAGGGCAATGACAGAGGCACTATGGCCTGCATAGAGACGAAGGGAACTTACCCTTTGCTCTCCAAAGTTCTGGATATTTATGTCCAATAAAGGGAATTGATAATAAGTAGACTGATAGGAGACAAAGCAAATCAATATATTGATGTGCCACAGAGAGCACAGTAACTCTCAGCTCAGAGAAGGTCAAAGCTTCCTCCTGAGCTCTCCCCTTAGGGAAGAGGCCAGTGGGGGCCCAAACAGCAGATAGTAGCTGGCACAAAGTGCTCTGTGTGGTGATTGGCCTCTCAGTCTCTCTTGTGATGGGAATTTATGTTGCATCCCTCAGGGGCTTACAGGCTAGATTGTATTTCCTTTTGGTAGATGCAGTCTTTAGGTAGAAAGAGGAACTTTGGAGAAGGCTCTTCCATATGTTTCTGAGAAAACAGAATTGAGAAAAAAGAGAAAGGGAGGGTGGGATGGGGGCTGTCAGACTGCTTCTTCAGTCTCGCAGGTAAATCCAGGGCACTTGGGGGATAGTGCTTTGTGAGCCCCAATATATAAAGCATTCACCATTTACTGCCCACCCTTCTGGAGAAGGTATTTGAAAGCCTCTCTATTTTAGTATTCTGACAAAGTCTGCATTTCTGGATTGTTGAGTGCTTGCTTTGGGGCTGTAGGTAAGTTATTTAACTCATCCGCATTTTTAGTTTTTTCACTTAGGACACGGATGACACAGAGGATTTGAAGCTCAAGTTAGATAACATATAAAAAATACTATCCTTGCCCAGAAAATGCTGTGGAAAGCTAAAAAAGAAGCACTTAGCGCATTGCCTGGCATAGAGGAAGTACCCAAGTATACTCAGATATACAAAGCGGTGATTGTCTTCATTTTCTTGTCTGCCCACTCAGTGCGCTACTGGGCAGCTGTTGGGATTCCATCCTCTTCCTTCCTGCTGCTCTGTCACAGCCAGCTCTGGCTTCTACAACTAGTGAGGTCTCCACATGCAGAGCTCAGAGGAGGAAGAGAGACTGGGTACACAGGGGCCAGTCTGTTATATCAAGCAGGTCAGCATGTGCGAGAGGTCCCAAGTCTGAATTCCCAGCTGGGTTAGTTTACTACTCAACCTGCTCACTAGATGTCTGACCTAACTCAGCATCCTTCCCCACCATCCTTACCAGCATCTTCTTGGATTATGAGCTCATGGCATCTGTAACATTGAGAAGTGATGGTGCTGAGTCAAATATAGAAGCTGCTGGCCACAGAGATGTTCGCCCTACCCCTTAGCAGACTGTATCTGTAGAGAGTGAAGAAAATCAGCGTGGGAATACAAAGGGTTGCATGGCATGTGGCTCATGCATTCAGGTCTTTACTCAAATGTCTGCGTGTTCTTATTTGACCATCCATATTGATTTAGCATATTATAACGCATGTTCTATATTTAATCTACTCATCCATTTACTGTTTCATTCCTGTGTTCCAGGGTAACTAGAGTCTTGTTTATTCACCGATGAGTACGTGGTGTCTGAAATAGTCATATATACATGGTATTCATTAGATTATAATGAATGAGGGCTGGCCCCGGGTGAGCTTGATCCCCAGTACCCATGAGGAACATCACCTCCACAGAGTTGTCCTCTGATCCATCCAGTGAGAGCTAAAAATTAACAGTCTTTAAACCAAGTTATAATGCAGGAAAGAATAACAACTAGAAGACCTTGTTATGGTCTCAGACGTATCCTGACCTTGGGGGATAGGAGAACCTGTCTGGGGCCAGAAGAACAGGCAGTAGGGAACCTCACACCCTCAAGCTGCCATTATGGCCAGGCCCTTAAGAAATATTAACACAATACATTTTACAGAAACAAAATATTTGTAGAGGAACCACTCCACCTTTAAGTTCAAATACAGAAACTGTAATGAGAATTACAGGAGAGAACAGGGTTTTGAGTATGTGGGGAGGGGAGCAGGGTGGGGGTTGGAGGGGGTGAGCAGAGACTATTCTGGCACTGAAGGACTTGTACCAACTGAATTCAATGCTTGTGGTCACATCTGAAAACACATGTCAGTTGTTGGCTCCCTTCTAGGTGGGATGGAAACTTGTTTTGCAAACTTTCTTTTCTTCTGAATCTGTTCTACTTCTGTGGGTGCATGAGTGGAGGAAGGAGCCATGTGCTCTCAGAAATGTGATGCTATGCTAGATCCTGGGCAGCTGGGGCAAAGCCAGTGAAAAAACCTTACCAGTCCAGCTCAGGAGGCAGCTGTGGTAGATGCAGAAAGTGGAAGAATATTAACTGGTGAGCTGGGAGGCCCTGTGAGTGACATATCTCTGGTCCTCAGTGACTACTGTCCTGCCCAGATGGTCCACCAGGCTGCTGTGGTAGGACCTGCAGTGCCTCCAGCTCTGAACTCAGACACACCTTCTTGTATTCTGTGTTGGAGGCATGAGGGAATCCCGGACCATAGAATCCCCTTGGGTACCACGAAGGACTTAACTTGTCTGAAGTTTTGAGCCTATGACTTTACACTAATGCTGGAGAGCTAGTGAGCCATTGTGTGAGATGTGGTGCCTTAGAGAATCCACACATCTATGACAGGGGATTTCATATATGTTCCTCTAGCACATGACAAGCCTGTTTGTCCTAATACCATGCCTAGGAAATACCCACCCATAATGAGCCCAACCCACAATTGCTATCTTAGTCACTGTTTTGTTGCTGTGAAGAGACACCATGACCAAGGCAACTCTTATGAAAGAAAGCATTTAGTTGGGGCTTGCTTGCTTACAGTTCAGAGGTTTAATCCATTATTGGCATGGTGGGGACCATGATGACATGCAAGCAGGGTGCTAGAGCAGTGGCTGAGAGCTACATCTTGATATATAGACTAAGAGAGAGGGCCAGGCATGGGCTTTTGAAACCTCAGAAATCACCACCAAGAAACACACTTCCTCCAACAAGGACACAGCTACTCTAACAAGGCTAAACCTTCTAATACTTTAAAATAGTGCCACTCCCTGGTGACAGAGAATTCAAATATATGAGCCTATGGGAGCCATTCTAATTCAAACCACCACACTGCTACCCACAGCCACCCCACACAGAGACTTCCCAACCCACTGTGACCTCACCCTCAGTGAGCTTGCTCCTTTGCTTTGTTCCAGCATGGGCTACTGCATTCTCTTTGTGCATGGACTGAGTAAGCTCTGTGCTGGGCTGAGCCGGTGTGGGGCCACCTCCCTGATGGCGTCAACTGTGTTGCTGCTGCTGCTTTTTTCCTGGAAGACTGTGAAGCAGAATGAAATTTGGCTGTCGAGAGAGTCCTTATTCAGGTATGATTACGCAGGTAAATGTACATTTATTCACACTCTTTCATTGATAACTGATTTGTTTCCAAATGGAGTAACTCGGTTATGATAATGTGTATTAACATAGAAAATTGCTTTCAATAAATTGGAAATGAAAGATAATTTTATTTGGGAGTTTAATTTTAGATTTTTAAAAAGTATTATATAACATTTAACATGAACTCATTCTGAGTGGATTTATCAGAATAAGAAGATTCTAGGTCTGTGAATTTGGGTGGAAATACCTCCTGAGGAGCTGGGCTGTAGAACCATTCACCAAAATGAAATGTACACACCTCATTTCATCATCTAGCCAGGCTCGAAGGGAAGGTGAGCACACAGCAGGAGGGTGAGACAGCCTGTGGCTCTCTGGAACATCGCAGAGCATTAAGTCAGAATCTGTGATCTCATTGCTTAAACATTGATTTTAGGTAAGGAAATAAAAGACTCTCTTTTTCTGCTGTTTTTTTTTTTCCCTCTGTGGTGCAATTTTTCTGGACACATGTGCTTGGTTTGATATTAGCAGCTCAGGAATAGAGCACCTGCCAAGGACACTGGATTAGAGCCCTAGCATCATTCATGTGTGAGTGTGTATATTAATGTGTGTATGTATATATGTTCTGTGCATATATACTTATCTAAGTGTGTATGTATGTATTTATATATACATAAACACACTCTCGAATGCACATGTGCATGTGTTCATATATAGGCACATGCACATATGTGTATATATGTATTTGTGCATGTTTACATATATGTGTAATACATATACATGTGTGTATTATTTATGTATACATATATATATTTCAACCTAGCCCAAAGTATGAATATTAGTATTAGTTTGGAGGAGTGAATGAATGAATGGATAGATGAGGCAGATGTTCACTAGTCTTTGCTACTTTTTAAAAAGAATGTATCTGAGGCCAGATGTGGTGGCACAGGCCTTTAATCCCAGCACTTGTGAGGCAGGCAGATCTCTGTGAGTTTGAGGTCAGACAGTTCCAAGATATCCAAGGATACATAGTGAGGCCCTGTCTCAAAAGAAAAGAAAAGTAAAGAGAGGGAAGGGGGAGGGAGAGAGGGAGGGAGGGACGGTGGGGAGAGAGAGAGAGAGAGGGAGGAGAAATTTAAAAAAAAAATGTGTCTGGTCTTACTACCTGACAATATAAGCATTTTTAACATCATTAACTTTGCATGACTAGGTGTCATTGGTCAATATGGTGCTGTTCCACCTGGTTCCTATAGAGAGACTGCTGCAGGATAAGGCTTTTTTCATCGTGCATGGTAATGGGTTTTATGTTGACATTCTGCATGAACATGAGGCATTTGACCACATTCATTCCCTAGTCAAGCCTTTGCCTCGACTTTTCCCACTGACCACCTTCTTCCAAACTGATACCCTGCTACTTCCATTTCTTTATTATTACTTTTTACAGTCCAGCCATTGTCCCACCCCCACCTCTGTCCCCACTCCCACAGTTCCTCATCCCATTCCTCCTCCCTGCTGTCTCCAAGAGGATGTTTGTTTCCTCCCCTGCCAGGAATCTCCACTCACTAGGGCTTCAAGTCTCTTGAGGGTTATGCATTCTTCTGCCACTGAGGCCACACCAGGCAGTCCTCTGCTGTGTATGCGTTGGGGGCCTTGGACCAGCTAGTGTATGCTGCCTTCCGTGACTATTTTCTTCTCCCTCTTAAGTAGGATTGATGCATCCTCATTGGGCCCTTCTGCTTGTTTAACTTCTATAATTTATTTTATGTGCATTGATGTTTGCCTGCAAGTAAGCACAGCATAGCATCAGTAATGGTGTCAGGCCTTGGAGCCTCCCCTTGAGATGGATCTCAAGTTGGGCCTGTCACTGGACCCCCTTTCCCTCAGTCTTTTCTCCATTTTTGTTCCTGCAGTTCTTTTAGACAGAAACAATTCTGGGTCTGAATTTGACTGTGGGATGGCAACCCCATCCCTCCACTTGGTGCCCTGTCTTTCTACTGGAGGATGCTACTTCAAGTTCCCTCTCCCTACTGTTAGACATTTAATCTAAGGTCCCTCCCTTTGAGTCCTCAGAGTCTTTCACCTCCCAGGTCTCTGGTACTTTCTAGATGGTCCCCTACTTCCCACCTTCCAAGGTTGCATATTTCCATTCATTATGCTGGTCCTCAGGACTTCTTTCCTGTCTACCCCCCCCATACCTGATCATGTTCCCTTTTCTCCTCCTCCCTCTCCTCTCCCATCTGGGTTCATCCCTCCCTCTGCCTCCTGTGACTATTTTCTTCTCCCTCCTATGTGAGATTGAAGCATCCTCACTTGGGCCCTTCTGCTTGTTAGCCTTCTTCTATAATTTATAATTTTTTATTTTGTGTGCTTTGGTGTTTGCCTGCATGTATGTCTGTATGGAGTATATCTGTGCAACAGCATCAGATCCTGTGGAACTGGAGTTACAGACAGTTGTGAGCTGCCACGTGCATGCTGGAACTGAACTTGGATGCTCTGAAAGAGTAGCTAGTGTTCTTAACCACTGAGACATCTCTCTAACCCCTTTTATTTTTTATGATGTTAAAATTATTTTTATTCTATGTATATGAGTATTTTGTCTGCATGTATGTCTGCATGCCACTTTCATGTCTGGTGTCAGTTCCCCAGAAGTGGAGTTACAAATGGCTGTGTGCCATCATGTGAATGCTGGGAATCAAACACAGGTGCTCTGTAATAGGAGGTGGTACTCTCAACTGCTGAGCCACTTTTGTCTCTGAGACTTACTGCTGAGGAAGTTCATCCATTCTAGTTCTTTCTGAACTCTGGCTGGTTCAACTCAGCTGTTCTGGCTCAAGCTCCTCTCCAAACTGACTGATTCTGGCTTCTCTCTCAGCCTTTGACTTTTTTGTTGTGCTTGGCTTCAAACTAACTCTGGCAATCTGTTCCAGTCTTCTGGCTCCTTCTCATTCTCTGGCTCATCTGTCTTCATCTGTGTCTAGCTTGTTCTCTCTCTGAAGCCTGTCTCTCTCCAACCATCTCTGTAAAACTTCTTTTTCTGTGCACTCCTCTCTCTCTCTCTCTCTCTCTCTCTCTCTCTCTCTCTCTCTCTCTCTCTCTCTCTCTCTCTTAAGTTGCTTCCCTTTCCGCTCTCTTCTTGTGAGAGTTTGACATAGCATATTTTGTCAATTCTTTCTCTGATTTGGCACTTTGCCCCTCAATCAGACATCACTTTCAAACGTTGGTACTACCTCTACAAACTAACTTTATCTTCATTATCTTTATTGTTTGGAATTGAAGGTGTGTACTAAGGACGTGTATGTATTCCAGACAGGGGACCAAAGGTGTATGCTAAGTGCTAAGCCACACCACAACTATAAACAGGTTTTTCTCAGTAAATAACACAATCATGGAGTTCATGGTGTGATTAGATATCCTGCAACTACGGCCTGCTGTTTCCCTTTGTGGTGACCCAGAGCATTTCATTAGGGCTGTTTGCAGGTGAGGGTTAGTCTGCAGGGTCTTTAACTTAACCCTTTCTTTTGTTTGCTTTAATGCACTCTTCTCTTCACAGACCTGATAAAGAACCCCTAGGCTCTTCCCCAGTCCTCCTCATTCAGTGTGGTTCTCATAGGACACAGGGCTCCCTCCTTCCTCATATCTCAATCTGGGGTCATTTCAGAAATACAGGGTGTTGAAGTTCAGACACAGAACGTCCTCATGGTCTCTTGGTGTAATCTTCTTTCTCTCACTTTTAATAGGTGATGTTTCTAATGGAACACTTTCCAACCATTCTGCTGTTGTGTCAGGCATGTTCCCTGGATACAGCCACATTCTGGCAATGGCATCTTCTAATGACATTTACTGCATAACCAAACCACATAGGTGGTGGGAGTGGATGGCAGCAGACGCTCCAAGGATAATGAACTGGAGCCCAAAGTGTCTGCAGCTGATGCCAGCAGTTATGATGATGATGATGATGATGATGATGATGATGATGATGATGATGATGATGATGATGATGATGATGATGATGATGGTGATGACAACAAAAACAGAAAGCACAATGACTTGCACCCTGAACCTTCTGTCCCTTTTAGATGGATATATGGAGGGAGTGGTTGATTAGTAAAACACAACCATTCCACAATTGTTCTGACTGGGAGGCCTTTGAAGATCAGGTGAATTTTTGTGTCAGGTACAATCAAATTAACTGATACTTTAAATAAAACTGACTCTAAGTCCTGGGAAATACTGGAGGCTTGTAGAATCTTCTTTCTTTAAGGCCAGATGTTTATGTGGTTTCATGTGTGAGAAATGATGGTGATCTCACTTGCAAATTCACCTGTTTAACTGCTTGCTCTTGGGAAAATTATATAAATTCATTGAAATGCAGATCACCCATAAATGTTTGTCATCCAAGGTATAGTGTCAGAAGAAAGCAGTGCATGAGAAACACCTCACACGTTGTCTGCCTTGCAGCAAACGCTGTGTAAAGTGCTCAGATTATAGCTGTGCTGTGCTCTGTAATAACAGAAGAAAAAGACACTGGTGACAGAGGAGGCAGACTGGGAAAGGACTCCTTGAGGGGCTGGAAGCGGGCCCAGTGCAAATGTCACTGGGTCCTCTGACTCCGTATCAGATACTAACCAGCTTGGGAATGAGCTTGACTTGTGACCATGTCCCATGGTAGGTGGGCACTTGCTCAGTGTTGGTTGAAGATGAGTGTCTGTATAGTATGAAACCTGGGGCCAAAGCAGGATTCAGAACTGAGGAGAAACACAGCTCTCCTTCTTCCTTTGCTCTGATGCTCTGGCATTGGTGATGTCTTAATGTTTGGTCTCTATCTAGGTTCTGTCAGCCTGTTATTCAGCATTATGAACAAAATAGATGTTTTAAAGTCCAGGAAAGATACCTGATGAAGTACCCTCCCCCTGCCCCATTTCTTCCATATCTCAAGTCATCTACAAATGAAAGGTGTGAGGGAGACTTGTGAAATGCATGTGTTAAAGCACTGAGCAGTAAGGGGTGGAAAGCTGGCTCAGCAGTGAAGAGCACTGGCTGCTCTTCCCAAGGACCTGGATTTCTGACACCCATATGATAGTTCACAACCATCTGTAACTCCAGTTACTGGGATCAGATGCCCTCTTCTGGCCTCTGAGGGCACTGCATAGTATTGTAAGCAGAACATATATACACACAAAAATAAGTCTTCAAAAACAAAACAAAATGCTGAGTGTTGGCACATCCCTGTGATCTCAGCACTTAGGAAGTGTGCACGCCCACACTAGTTTATTTGTGACAAACTTTATGGTTTCTCAAGTCCCTTATTTGACATGATGAAAATAAACAAGATTATAGTGCTTTAATGAAGGGTTCGCCGAGTGAACTCTAGGATTACCCCTACCTAACTGGATTTGGATCTTTTGATTGGACACACTACACCTGTTTCTCCTCTATTTTTTTTTCTCACCACAATCCTGCTCTCTGCTTCTCTGGGATTAAATTCTTGTGCACACAGCATTTTTCCTGCATGTGTCTTTTATAATGTCTTCCAGGCCCATTCATGTGTCACACAGGACACAATGCTCTTTTGTAAAGCTGAATAATACTCGATTGTACATAAAAAACACAACTTATTTATTTGTTCATCTATTCATGGGCCTTATGTTACCATATCTTGATTATAGTGAATAATGGGGAAGCTATTTGATTTCTTAAATAGCACAATGAAGGGTGAACACAGGCCAACAAAAGCAGAACTGAAGAAGGGAGGGTACATCAAACTGCAGGATAGTGGGGCTATGTCTGACTGCAAGGTTTTTATACCTGGGTGTAATGCTCTTGGGATCCTAAAGCAGGATTGTGAATGGTGGTAAGCTTGGGCTCCATAGAATGGTTGCTTTTAATAATAATAATAATAATAATAATAATAATAATAATAATAATAATAAATGTATTGCCGAGGGCTTAGTTAAGATAGACCCCTTGCAGACTCTAGTTGAGAGTGCAAACAAGTTCAGCCATCATAGAAACAGTAAAGAGAATTTGCAAGGGATTGAAAATAGAGCCATCATGTGGTCCAGCAGTGTATCCCTGGGTAAGCATCCATAGGAAGTGAGACTGATACTCAGAGTCTGTACTTCCGCAACAGGGTATACATCTGGCTTCTCCTGTGTCCCCTTGGGCTTGTTTCTAGCATCCCATGACCCCATCAGGCCTCTCTACAGTTGCTTGAGCCCCAGGTGAGGGCTTTAAGTGAGGCTAAATTTCAAGAGGCTGCTCCCAGTGGATTTTATATAGCGCATGGAATTTCTCTACTAATATTTAACTTATATTTAACTAATATTTAAACTTAAATGAAATTTTCATCTTGGAAAGGTGGCATTGAAGAGTTGCCTGCAAAGCAGGTTCCCAACCTGTTACTCTTCCTCACCCTCATCAGCCATTCTCCCTTAATCAAAATACGACCCAGGGTTTTCTTTCCAAACAGGCCTCTGCTCTGTCCTCCCAGCTTTTAAGAGCACCCCACCACTACCTCCCTTCGGGCGAAGGAACAAGCTCCAGGCCCATACACCTTGTGCCTGAGCGCCCTGCCTCTTCTCTGCTGTCTGGTCTTCAGGCCAAGTTTCTGTAGCAGATACACATGGCAAGCTGATCCTCACCTGGTCCCACCCGACCCCCTGAGCCTATGATCTCAGCTACAGACAAGCATCTGATGAGAGATACATCATCATCTGGGTTCAACTGTGTTGTGTTTGGACATGCCCCACCTTGTAATTGATAATCAGTGTATGCTTGTGGTTGGGAGCAAAGACTGTTACTTTTATAGGCTGTCCCCTAACATAAATTCGTGTGATGATGCCTCAGCATACAACTTTACTATATTTGGAGTCAGAATCCGGGAGAAAATGCTAATGAATGAAGTTAGTAAGATGGGGCCTGACCCAAAGCTGCTGCTGTTATGGGGAAAGGACAGGAGAACTTACTCACTGGGTACATGGATAAGGAAAGGCCATGGGAGGACACAGCCTGAAGGTAGAGGTCCACAGGCCAGGAGCAGGGCCTATGCAGACAGTTAACTGATGATTCAGTTTTATACTCAATCTCAAATTATTGAAAGAAAGAGAACAAGAAGGGTTAACTGAGTGAGGAGAGGGGAAACAAAAACAGAGTTGGCCTGTGGGTAGAAGGTAGCTCTGATGGACCCCATCACAGATCCTTCCACCTCCCACCTGCTTCCTCAGTCTCCTTGCCACACCTGCCTCCCTCTCCCCTCTTCCACCCTGCTTCCTCCTACTCTCCTCTGCAATTTCCACAGCATTTTCCCCAGAAGGCCTTGCTGCCTGCAGTCCATTTCCACAAAGCAGCCACTGCAATCCTCGAACACTCAGCTGTTGGTCTCATTTCTGTTCTTCAAGCCTTGACTCCCCCACTGCCTTTCAGATGGAGCCCAGGGTTTCCTGTGTGGTCACCAGGCTCTTGTCTCCTCACTCTCAGTCTGGTCTCTCTCAGCTCCTATGTCCCCAATGCCCCCATTCTCATTTTTCTGTCAGGAAACAGAGGATAGGAAGTGGGACCTGGCCACAAAACCTAAGTGTCCCACCACTACCACCCTCCACCCAGCGACCCAGTTCCTTTAGCTAGCCTCTACCTTCTAGAGACTCCACAACTTTCCCAAATAGCACTACGTGAGCTGTGAGGGCACCTCACGTCAGACCACTTCTACTCGGAACATTGCACTGTCTCCTCTTCTAACTGATAACCCAGCTCTTCATCCTCAAAGCTTTAGCTTTATTGCCTGCCTTCTGGAAGCTCTGTGTCTGTTCTGGGCTAAGGCCACTGTGTTCTGTTGATACAGTTCCCACTTAGGAGTGCTTGTTTCATTGTCCCTATTTGCTAACTGGCCACATGTCCTCACCCCTATAAGGTTCTGAGGACAGACTCTGTGGCATTCTGTATCTGTAAACTGGTTTTATTGAGCCACCAGACTTCTGGGATGCTGCATTTACTGCAAACCACACAGTCTAGACCCAGACATGTGATTATTATCTTATTGTAAAGTAAAGCCTTACTTTACTGCCCTTTCAATCTCCAAGTTGGAGGAAGCTGAGATGTGGGGGGAAGCCAGAATGTAGAAAGAAGGCTCAGAGCAAGGACAGTTTATGTTAGATTTCATTTCGTGCCTTAAAGGAGTGGTTTTGGTTATGGGTTGTGCCTTCTCACCTTATGAAATCTATCTCATCTTGTCGTCTAGTACCCTTGTGTTGCACACACAGAATCACTTAGGATACTTCACTTTCTATCCATTGGTAAAAAGCTTTCACCTGAGTTAGGCATGAGAGAGAATGGCTTGCCTGAGGCAGGACTCACTCAACAAGGGGCAGTGTCTGTATAATCTTTGGGGTCTAACTTATTCCCTACATCAGATCCTCTGCCTGCTGCTCCCTAAGTGGGAAGGTCAGGCTGGCCTGGACAGTTGAAAGCTTTGTGCTCTGGCTCTGTTCTGCTCCCTCATGTCTGCAGTAAAAGTTCTGCTATTCCCTCAACAAAAAGCCTCAGCAAAGACGACCACACCTTACCAAGTTCCCGGTGAATCACCAGAAGAGAGCAGGGTCCTCCTGAGTTCCTGCAGAGAGCATCACGTTCTCCTCAGTCAGGGTGTTAACAGGCGTGCACGCCTAGTACAGCCTTCACTCCTTCCCTGTGTAGTCACTCATAATTCACAAAGTTGAAGACAGTCGGCATCCAGAGGCAGCTTCCTGACACTGGGCGTAAAGCACAAAGAGTTTGACAAGAGCATGACTTTGTTTTCTTTCTTCTAATGTCCACTGTAGGTCTGGAGTTCAGACTCTGCCCCACAATGCCAAGGTCCATTACAACTACGCCAACTTTCTAAAAGACCAAGGTCGGAACAAGGAAGCCATCTACCACTACAGAACCGCCCTCAAGTAAGTACCACAGAGGGCCTTTGCTTTGTGCTGTGCCCAGGCCTGCTCATGCCACCACCCTGCCCAGGGTGTGTGTGGGGTCATTTCTCTTGACAGTGAACTGGCTCACCCTTGGATTCTGAGTCTTTGGGCTCAGCATTCAAGTCTGCTGCAGATGCACTCCCTCAGTGTTCCTCCTTCCATGTTAAACATATTGTAAAAAATAAAATTGGCATTGCTACACATAACACAGTGGGGTGAAACTCAGCTGGATGCAAACATTTAAATGAGAAGTTCTTAAAAATACACTGGTAATTTTGGAGAGGAATATCTGTTTTAACTTTTAATAGTATGTATATAGAAAGCTCTAGGCCTCTTATATCGTATTTTATGTAGTATATGTTGGTAAAGTGTTTGTATGTGCATATTTTATGGAGGCCTGAGATTCACCTCGGATGCCATTTCTTGGGCACTATACACTTTGCTTTGAAAATGTCTTAGTGGCCTAAGAATTGCCAAGTAGTCAAGACTAACTAGCCTTTGAGACCTTGTCTCAAAAAGCCAAACAGAAAAAGAAAGACATATGCCACCATTGTTACACATAAAGTATGCTTGGCCTTAATAGTAGATGTTTCATGGTTTCTCTTCAATTCTTGAAGAAAGGAAAAAGACAGTCTGTCCAGCAGTGTTGGTGGGAGAAGGATTACCACCATGTTTACAAATTCTGTCAGCTTCAAATAGAAAAGTAAATGTGACCTTAAGCCACAGCTGGGCCCAAGGCTTACATTAAGTTCTCTGGCAGTTGATTCCACAAAATTATAGTAGCTGGCTTAGAGTTTCTGCTCCTTTCCTGTGAAACAATAAAAATAAATGTTTGATTCTAAAAGAAATATACACCCTAAAGAATAGGGGAAGATAATCAAAGCTATAAATCCAATGCTGAAATTAATGAATTATTTAATGTTCTCGGCCTGGATTCCAAATATTTCTGATTTAAAATCTTTTTTTTAGTATGCAGTCCTCTGACATGGGCCTTCAGCGGATATGAGTGTTTTACTTTCTGTTTTAAAATAAGCTGTCAGTCTGTGTGTTAGACAAAAGGAAAATCCTGAGACCATTCATCATCTTGACAGTTGTTTGTCCTTGGTGTCTGAAGATGGCCCTTCAGTGTTGCTGTTCTTCCTGGGAATTGCCCACAGGGACTCCTCTCCCCAAAGGCCCTTTCTCTCTTCCACCCCCAGTGTATCATACTGTGCTTATTTACTGCAGCAAGGAGGAAGGTGACAGTGGGGTTCGCTCAGTTCTGCAGTCCCCCAACTACCGAGATGACTGGAAGCCCACAGCAGTGGAGTCTGTATATTGCATTATCCAAGAGCAGAGGGCGAAGGGAAGTGCAGCCAGGCTGTCCATCTCCAAGCCCACCCCCTTCCTTCAGTGTGGTTCCACCATTCTCACACAGCCCCTCCATCTGGGGCCAAGTGCAAGTGCATGGGACTGTGGAGCCACTTCATTCATATGCAGAGCCCTCAGAAACCTTCCTTCCCTTACACCCTCCACAAAAGCCAGGCTTCTGAGTGTTTGCCTTGTGAAGCTACAGGGATCACCTCTCCTGTCCACACTTAATCTTGACACTGAAGCCTGAGATTCTGTATTAGTCAGGGTTCTCCAGAGTCACAGAACTTAGGGAATGTCTCTCTATATTAAGAAATTTATTGGAATGATTTTCAGTCTGCAGTCTAAGTAACCCAACAATGGGCAGCCATGGATGGAAAGTCCAAGAATCTCGTAGTTGCTCAGTTCCACGAGGCTAGTTGTTTTGGCTGGTCTCTTGTATAAGCTGAAATCCTAAAGAAGTAGGTTCCCACAGATGTGCTGGCAAGCAAGTACAAACAGGGGAAGAAGGGTGAGTCTTTTTTCTTCCAGTGTCCTGGTGTAGGACTCCATGAAAAGCATGTGTCATCCCATGTCAAGTTCTGGATCAGGAGTCTGTGTCTTCCAGTCTCATGATCTGGATCACAGTGTGCCCTCCAATTCTGGATTGTAGTTCACTCCATATGTAGTCAAACTGACAACCAGGAATAGTCATCACTAATTCCCATGTGAGAATCAGAAAACATGGGTGTATCTACCTCCAAAGCTTTTTAACTTTGTATTGTGTAGGAATAAGTCCTGCCATTTCTCAGCAGGTGATAGGAGAGACCTGCCAACAATCATTCCCACCTAACAGTTGCCAAGCAACACCTTACCAGTAAGTAAGTCCAGAAGAAGCGGTGAGCAGTGTGAACAGTGTGCAGAGTGTGAACAGTGTGCAGAAGATGCTGAATTCACACTTGGCTATTTGGGTTTTCATTGATTACTGACTAGTTTTAAAAGTTACTTAAAAGTAAAGAACCATGAAACAGGTCTCTTTCTCCTCTTCCTTCCCCTCTTCCCCTTTTTTTCTCCCTCCTTCACCTCTCATCCCCCAGCAAGTGTCTTATTTGCCTAGGTTGGTCTTGAACTTACGATCCTTCTGCCTCAACCTCCTGAATAGCTGGGGTTACAGGCCTGCACCACAGGTCCAGCCTTATGAACACTTCTCAGTACTTATTTTGCCTTGAAATTTCAAATGTGCACCCATTCACCACCAGGCTTCTAGTAACAATAACAAAAACTGTGATTAAGAGCCAGCTGATTAGACTTTGCAATGATGGTACCCATCTATATGTAGTCTTAACAGTTTAGTTTAGAGTAGAATAAAAGTTAAAAATACTTTCAGTCATTCAAGCATTTCAGCTTAGAATTTTTTATTTTTCTCCAGTCTTTTACAGGTGTTTTACAAATCAGTGCCAAAATTTTGATGAAACCTATTTTTTTTTTTTAGTATTTCTAATTTTTACCTACTTGTCTTAGGAATAATTTTCCCACACTTATATTTTATTTTTGTAAAATATTTCAAGGCAGTGAATATTGAAAAAAAAAAGCCCTCTCTTAGGCACATGTGAGTATTAGCAGTCACCTGGTTTAGCTCATGGGAGCAGAGGGCTGAGTCTCTGAGTCATACACATCCTACCCATGTGCTTGGTTTAGAGTCTGACTGGAAACCTGCTGGCATAATTAGCAGGCTTTTTGAAGTACAATCTTACTGCAAGGGGTAGAGTGGGATATGTTTTTCACTTTAAGTCTCCTGCATGTTAAAATCATGTTGCTAACCCTGTTAGCCAAAATCAGTACCTGGGACAGAGACTACAGTTTGCATTTGTCCAGGTAGATCAGAAAGACTCCTGGCGGAGCAAAATGATGTACACTTGAAATCCCAGAATGTGAAGGGACATAAGCCAGTGGAAGTTCAAAGCCAGCCTGATCTACATAGTGAGTTGTAAGCCTGCCAGGGCTACATGATAAAGAATTGCTTTAACTCTCATTCCTATCCCTAAGGAAAGAAAGAGAATAGTGTGAGGAAAGGAAAGAGAGACATATAGGAAGAAAGGAAAGAAAGGAGGAAGATATCAGGGGAGGTTCCATAGAATCTTCATTACTTAGAGGTATCATTCCTGACAATGTGCAGGATTCCATCCTGACAGAGGGGCTGCAACCTTTTATCATCCAGACAACTCTTTTTACAAAAATGGCTCCTTGTAAACACTCAGTTAAATGTAGCCACTACAGTCCCAGTAATGCAGTCATGTGATATGATGTCTACTCTGAAACCCCTAAGGTGGACATTTTGATGAGGTTTATAGTACCAGGCATGGATTCCTTCTTGTGCAAAAGCTTTAAAGTCAGTCTAAAATGACTAATTACACCCATATCCTTTGGGCTACTATTGCACCAGTGAGCACATCTTGCCTGGCAAGTCAGTCAGTATTGTGTGTAGAGTTCACCACAGAATAATTCCACTCATGGGTTTTTCTCCTACAACAGCCTAGATAGCATCTCTGAAACTTAGAAATCTAATTTGCAGGGAGGAAGTTTTCAGGACAGTTCCGGCTTGACATCTCCATGTACCACAACCAAAGTTGTATTTGCAGCAGTGGACTCTTACTGCCTAGTTATAGTGAGCCACCAACAGCAGTGGCAATAGCCTGGTTCTTTGGGGAAGAGAACAGTGCTCGTGGGGAATTGTCTTAATTACTTTTCTATTGCTGTGCTAAGATATAATGACTGAGACAACTTAAAGAAGAAACTGTTCTGGGGGTGTTTACAGTTTCAAAGGGAAAGTCCACAATCATCATGGTACAGAGCATGGCAGCAGGCAGGTGGGTGGGGCACTGCGTAGTAGCTAAGTGCTCACATCTTGATCTACAGACATGAGGCAGAGAGAAAACTGAGAATGGCGTGGGATTCTGAAACCTCAAAGCTTGCCCCAGTGACACACCTCCTTCAATGACATCATACCTCCTAACCTTTCTCAAACAGCTCCACTAACTGGGGACCAAGCGTTGAAATCTATGCGCCCCTGGGGGCTATTCTCATTCAAACCATCACAGGAAGTATCAGGCTAACTAATTTTTTTCTCTTATAAAAAATAAAAGTCCAAAGTGATGGTTGATTTCTATTGTTGACTAGCTAAGAAACACCTAGGGTGTTGATGAGGGGACACTTCTGGGTGTGTCTGTGAGGGTGTTTCCAAGGAGAGAAGACCTGCTCAGAATGTAACTGGCACTATTCCACAAGCTGGGGTCTTCAGCTGAAAGGAAAGGGGAAAAGGGCAAGCTTAGCTGAGTGACAGGATTACCCTTTGAGGTAGGTATGAGCAAGCAGCCTTACTCCCTACTATGATACATTTAAATCTTCTCAAAGTAAATCCTTCTCTTCTAAGTTGCTTCTGCCAGGTCTTTTACCACAGGCACGAGGAAAGGAAATAATACATCCACCCACTGTTTGATTGCCTATCACATGGGAAAGAATTGAACTAAAATCTACTACAGTTTGTTCAGTGTATAGAACAGACTTGGCAGGAGAACAAAGCCCATTGATGTACATTTGTTTTTGTTTTATTTTCTTCTGCACATGATGACTGGAATTCTACAGGGAGATCCCATTAAATTGAGATGAGTATCTGTTGGAAATGAACTAATAGAGGAATGAGTTTTACAGAAGCATGGTTGTCATTCAAATCTGAGGAAACCTAAGGGTTTCAACCATCATTCTTGATGCCTCTAGTGTGTGAGCGCTAGCTCATTGCAATTCCTTCAAAATGCTGTCTGCACGCTGCTGGAGTTTGATCATTAACTACCAGGAGTCAACGAGTGTTTCTAAAAGCTTTACAGTCTGCCCAGAGGGAACATTTCAAATGTCATTCTTGTGATCATGACACCTTGTGTCTGAATTGTGTCTCTGGAAAGAATTAAAATCCTAATACTGTTTGTTAGCCAGGTTTAGCCTCAGGGAGACAATTTCTTTGGCTGGTATGGCATTTTTATCCATGAAGGTCTAAAGAGCTTTTCAGTTACCACAAGTAAGTACTTGAAATTATTTTTGTTTCTTCCTATTGATGAACCAAGAAAAATTACATTCTTAATCTACATACATAGATACATTTGTACCACATTCACATAAATGTTACATATACAATGCATACACACACACACACACACACACACACACACACACACACACACACGGTTTTTATAGTGTCCCATATTCAAAAAGTTTAAAGAATTACATTATTTAGAAAAATTCTGAATTTTAGTGAGATTATGGCCAATGTATTATCTTCAGCAGCTTCATGCTATCTATTTTCCTCCCCGTGTCTCACTTTCATTCGACAGCTTAGATGAGGATTCCCAGGATTAGACTCTGGGGCAGAGGTTGGCATGCAGGAATTTCATCCAGCACATGCTCATAAACACAGGAAGGAAGCAGAGAGCAGGGCGGACAAGGGCGTGGGGATGCAGTGAACTGCATCAGGCTCACTGACCCTGAAGATTTCTGCAGCTGACCCCTCAGAGCTGTCCCAAGTAGACATTAATCCAAACCCCTTTACCAGCCAGGCACTATACCCAGGTTTCTGTGGAGATGAGAGATGATCTTGGTAGCACACACATTCCTGGCAGCTGGAAATGAGTGCCTCCAAACTGAAGGAGGAGCAAAGTGGTATAAGATAGCTCAGTATTGCTTCTTTTACAGGATAGATAACCCTCACCAAAAGTGTGAGATCTGAAGTGCCTTAGATTTCATAGCTTTTCATCAGGTGAGAGTTTTGACTGTGTTGTGGTGACAGTGCTGCCACCTCATTATTATTATTCCTGCAGCAGGTTTAAAGTTATGTCCAAAGCACTCAGCAAATGCCCTTCAGAAACAAATCCTAACCAGGCCCACCACCCCTCCTATTCCACCTGTAACCTACCTTGTAGCACAGTTTGGCCTTGAACTTAGAATAGTCCTTTTCCCTTAGCCTCCTAAATGCTGAAATCATAGTTGTCCACCACTGTTTTAGTCACAGTTCTATGACTATGAAAAGACACAATGATCAAGACAATTCCTATAGAAGAAAGCAAGTCATTGGCAACTTGCTTATAGTTTCAAAGGGTCAGTACATTCTTATCATAGGAAGGAGCATGGTGGCATGCAGAGAGAGACACTGGTATAGGCTTTTGAAACTGCAGTGTTCACCCCATCAAGGCCACACCTCCTCCAACAAGGCCACACCTCCTAATCCCACTGAGCATTCAAATACATGAGCCTGTGGAGGTCATTCTTATACAGACCACCACAACTACAATTCCCAGATAAGTCTCTGTATTTTAAACTGTCTAAATTGCCCAAACTGTTCATAAAATCGAATTTAAGTATGCTGTAAAAGCTAAAAGACTGCAGATTGAATCAGAATATCTTGTAGTTTCTAACAAACATGTGAGATTTACCTTAGGTCTCTGTTCCTCCTGCCATGAGATGGGGACACTTAACCACTTGGGCCATTATATCCAGATGTTTGTTCAAACCTTTTTCTCAATGGTTCTGGAAGTGAGTTCTTTCAAATGAGATCAAGCTTTAATCCAGAGCTTCTGAGTCAGGTGGGTGACTGCAAATTGCCAGTGAACCCCATTCACTGGGTTGAAGCTTCTCACAAGGATGGCGAGGTCCTTCCCGGAGGAGACCAGGGTCCACAGCAGACTGCTTCAGGATGTAAACTTAACTCTTCCTGCTGCTTTCAGAAGCCAGTGAGTCAATTCCTCCGTGTGTGCACATGTGTGGAAGCCTAAGACTAATGGTTAGAATCTTCCTTAATTGAGGTCTGTGGTGATTTGAGTGAGAATTGCCCATATAATCTCAAATATTTGAATATTTATTCCCCAGTTGGTGGAACTGTTTGAAAAGAATTGTGGCCTTGTTGGAGAAGGTGTGTCACTGTGGGTGGACTTTGAGGCTTCAAAAGAATATTCAGAGTGATTCTCCCTTTCACTCTCTCACCTCTCTCCTTTTCCCTTTCTCCTTCCTTCTCCTCTTCCCTCCCTCCTGGTTGTATCTGAAGATGTGAGCTCTCAACTATTGCTCCAGCACCATGCCTGTCTGCCTCATTGTTATGATGGTCATGTACTCTAACTCTCTGAAACTATAAGCTCCAAATTAATTCCTTCTTTATAATTTGACTTGGCCATGGTGTCTCACCATAGCAATACAAAAGTAACTGAGACAAGGTCCAACTTACTCACTGAGCCTAGACCTCTGGTTCACAGAGGTCATACAGCTAATCTAGCAAGCCAGCTTGCCCCGAGGACTCCCTGTCTCTCTATACCCACTTGACATCTATGTGGATTCTGGATATCCAAACTCTTGTCTTTGCATGTGAGCAGGGAGCATTTTATCCACCAGTGTATCTCTGCTGCTTTGCTTCCTCCTTATTTTTTGCTCAGGATCCCATAATATCCACCACTGAAATAATCTGACTAGCAATCCTTTGTTTAACTCTGTTGCTGTGACTGTCCTTCTGCTGGCACTTTATGTTGCTTTGTAAATATTCTTTAGTTGTTCCGATTTTAAACAACCCTGCTCGTAAACCTGTCTCTGTTTCTTCTCTGATTGCCATGTGAGCTGTGATTTTATTCTCTTTTTACCTCTCAGACATCTACAGCCTCTTCCTTATCCTCCTGCTCCCACAGACCCTCTCCCCAGGATCTCTGGAACTGCTCGCTCTAAGGTCACCAGCTCCCTCCCAGCAGATGGGCCTGTGGGATCAACTAAGTATTGGAGCACTTGACTTTCCCGACCTACCCTCACCTTCGACTTGGATGCTTTTCTTTACCTGGGTGGATTTTAGCATGGTGATACATGCTGCTGGTTTACCTGGTATTTCTGTAGTCTTTTCCTTCTGCCAAACCCTTAGTAAACAGTTCTTCCTTCCCTTTTTGGGCTTTCTTCTTTTGGGCCTTCACTTTCTTTTATATCCTGTTACCCCTTTGTGCTGATCAGCCCTCAGATGCATCTGTGCATACCCTGTCTTCCCATTATCACAGCCGCCAGCCTGGCAGGCTGCAGGACATTTCCAGATCCTTCTCCTTGCGCTACCCACCCAGCTACTCACGTTCTCTGCAGACCGCCCGTTTCCACTATGTCTTGGTAAATTGTCTTTGGTTCCCTCAGTTTTGGGGCTTTGCTTCCTTTCCATGGAATTCGGCCATCTATTTGGCAGCATGAACTTGGGAGAGTGGAGCCTAAAAATGAGGTGCACTAAAGTCAGCTTTAATGAGAGCATCAAGTAATTTATATTCTGGGGATGTTCTGATATTAGGCAAAGTCATGTGAGCAAGTTCACTTGAGTTCAAATTGTAGGCAGTCACAAAGGCAATGCCATGTTGAATAATAATAATGGTGAAATGGGGGTAATCTGGAATAAAACTCACTCCTATTATTACACCTGCAAGGAGCAGGAAAGCCCACACCCAGGACTGTTACAGAAGAACAGAGGCTACCAGACTCTGGCCTTGCTCACTTTTTTTGTTGAAAGCACTCCAGAATCTCATGCAGCTTTGTTTATGGACTGTGTTCAGACAGAACAATGTTAATCCCACTGATTGAGAATAAGACCACTACCAAAAATTTTGAGGCAAATTTGAAGCATGCTTTTAAATACTGGTCAGGAAGATGGACAGTGACCGGGTCCATACCCAGGATTCTCAGAGAATGGCACCAAATTATGCTAGTCAGATGCTTATAAAAGCAAACCCCACAAGGCTACATACTTTCCTCCTTTGTCCAGTCCTGACATCCTTCCTGCTGTGGGTCTATGTATGTATGGTCAAGCACATCCTGTGCAGTTGGGCAACCAACCTTGTTTATGGAAGTGAAAACACTGTGACTTGTTGTACCTCAATGGCCCTCAGCATTCCAGGAAGCTGTCTGTACTTGGGCAAGTGGGGCTTACAGGTTACAGACTTTTTTGTTGTATAGATCTCTTGAGCACAGTAATTAAAACTTAAAATATAACATTAGCCTTCACAACACCTTCCTTTCTCTCCCTTTTCTCTGTCATCAGGCTCTGGTCCCCACCAGCACTGTTTCCCCCACTTTAAGTCTTCACTGTGGAAGACCTGGAGGAACAAGATGGCCCAGTCATAGATGTTATCCATGCTTCCTGAAACTCACTGTTTCCTCATTTGCTGTCTATCTCCTGCTGCCTGGAAGCAAGGGCAGGTTATCTTGCTGTTCTGGACCATTGACAGAGGAGTGGTCAACTGTAGGTCCTTAATAAATACATGTGGAGAGGAAGACTGCATGGTGACAGTGTCTAGCATCTCAGTCACAGGACACTTAGCAACAGCACTACCATGCAGAGTGGTGCTTCTCAGAGAGCTGTGGGCAATGAGGGCAGCATCGCTCATCCTGGTCCAGGACTGACCTGTGTATTGTTAGATGTTCCATAGCCTACCTACTCCCAGTTGTATGCCAGGAATGATCCCCAGGGGTTAAGATAGACATTAAGAATATTTGCCTTTTCCACCTTTCTCAGTTAGGGTTTTACTGCTGTGAATAGATACCATGACCAAGGCAACTCTTATAAAGGACAACATTTTATTTGGGCTAGCTTAGAGGTCCAGAGGTTCAGTTCATTATCATTATGGTGGGGAGCATAGCAGGATCTAGGCAGGCATGGAGCTGGAGAAGCTTAGAGTTCTACATCTTGTTCTAAAGGCCAACAGAAGAATGGCTTCCAGACAGCTATGTGGAGAGGGTCTCAGTGACCACCCCCACAGTGACACAGTTTCTTCAACAATGCCACACCTGCTAATACTGCCACACATTCCCTGGAGCAAGCATATTATAACCACCACAACACCCTGTGACCTCCTAAGCTGAAAGTTGTTATTAAGAATGTGAACATACCTTCCTGCCCCCTGTTCTTTTAAGTTTACTCACCAGCCAGTATGTGTTCATAGTTAGTATGTGTTCATGCTAAGAAATGTTATCACAACAAAGCCCCAGGAGCACATGAACTGTCACTCAGAAAGCACACAGGACTTTGAGTGACCTTCTAACTTTGGACATGGCATTAAAATTGTATCTAGAATTGCATTTGGTGTGGAGCAAACTGGAAAAGCTTTGGGAAATGATGTTGGGCCTATGAAGATCAACCATCTCTATGTGAATTATTGATAATATCAATACATTCTTAAAATGGAAATGGTTTCTTGGCCTTAGTATCTGAAGAAGCATAGTACAGAAAGAACTGATAGATATGGTGGCTTAAGTGTTTGTACTTGGCCCATGACAAAGAAAAAATAGATGCTATTTTGACTGGTGGGAGCAATTGAAAGGCCCTTGGAGGCAATAAAGAGGGTGAATGTGTGTGTGTGTGTGTGTGTGTGTGTGTGTGTGTGTGTGTGTGTACGTGTACACATGCATGTGGGCACGTGCCTGAATGTGCATTCAACCTTGCAGGTGAGTGTGGAGGCCAGAAGTTAAATTCAGCTGTCTTTCTCTATTGCCCTTCAGTTTTGTTTTTTTGAGACAGTTTCTCAGTGAACTTAGAGCTCACCAATTATATCAATAAGCAGGCAGTTAGCCTGAGGGACCCACCTGTTTCTTCTCTCCAGAAACCAAGTTTACAGATGTGTACAACCATACTTTTACATGAGCATTAGGAAATTCCAACCCAGACTAGCATGCTTGTATGACAGGGACTTTAACAACTACCACCGCAGTCTTAGAGTGATGTTTCTGATGTTGAAAATTGGATTTAGGGGAAGGAGAGCTCAAGCCTGGCATGTAATCCCCGGGTCTTACATGTGCCTTCAAAGTACAGCAGTGATGTTGGATGTTTTATGCCCATCATCACATTCATTCTCATAGAAACTGTGAGAAGCAGCCAACTGCACATATACCCAGCATCACACAGCTGGCATCTGTCCCCTCGTCCATTATTCTCCCCATGGACCAGTTCTCTGTCCACTCGGCACTCATTCCAAAGTCCATCTCTGTCTGAAAAGAGCAGAGAAGTGTTGTTTCTTAGACTCCCAACCCTAGAAGTGAACTCTCTGGAATTAGAACAGCCATTTATAAGTGACTCACTTCCTGAGGCCTTGGGAAAATGATTTCACTCTGCAGACCCTTGGCCAAGCCTTGGGTGGGATCCCTGCACAGCAGCACTGAGGTCGCTGAGGTGAAGGAAGTGAGAGGTCAGACTTAGCCCCTCAGGCTGTCTTCAAGGGATCAGGAATCCAGTGCCAAAGCTAAAGCAGCAGAGTGGGTTGCTGAGTGTTATGAATCACTTCAGACAACCAAAGAAGCTGACCAGGAAGATCAGCAGTCTGTCTCTCAGGGCCAGTTAGTGACAGGATAATTGAATTTATGGCATAAAAGAAACCATGCACTTAAAATATGCAAAATTAATAGTCTATTGACTTCTAAAGAGAAGTTTATTTTGTGTATATTTCAGTCTGGTGAAATCGAGCTTCAATTGTAGAGGTATATTTTTCCTAGTTACTTTTTTAATAATTTTTTTCTCAACAAGTAATAGAAAATAAACATTCAACCTTAGGGTGTTTAACTTCAAATAAACTAATGTGTGGCCTGAAAATTAGACACTTGGTCAGGTGTGTATGCTTTGGAAGAATGTTGCGAACTATAGCACATGAATTGATATTATTTGAACAATAAAATTATTGGTAAGATACTGAAAGGTTAAACCTTATAACAACCTTAACTTTTCAAATTTATGGGTGAAACAAAATATAAGCCCAAACTTTAGTCCCAAATAGCTGTATCTGTGAGCCTTTACAGATGGGCTAGGGAAATGGCACCAGGGGGTAAAAGCTCTTGATGAACAAGCATGAAAACCCCAGCACTCAAAGTATGGCTGCTTATGCCTGTAACCCCAGCACTGTGTAGATGTTGGCTAGATCAGTGGGGCGTGCTGGCTATCACCTTTGGTCCAGGTTTGGGAAAAGACCCTGTCTCAAAGAAATAAGGCAGAAATCGATAGAGAAGGACACTTAGACAACCTCCCCTGCACAAATACACACACACACACACAAGTGTATGCATATATACCCACACAAACCTTCCTCATGAAGCAGGAATTCACTTCTTATAGGCTACTGAGAGCTGTTGACTCCAGCTCATTCTCAAATGTGCATCTCGAACTCTGACTGAGAACATGATTGCTCCAGAACATGGTTGAGGAAAATATTTTAATTATAAATGTGAGGAAGAGTGTATAGCCAGAATCATCTTCTAAGATTCCAGAACAGGGAAAGAAAGTGGTGGACAGAACATGGCCAGCAGACTTGGTCATGAGGAGGGGTTAGAGATCAAGAGAGATAAACAGAGAATGAGGGAGGGCAAAGGAGATCAAGGAAGAGGGGCCAGGAGAACACAAAGCTAAGGAAGGAGAAAAGGGGATGAAGCTAGAGGAGGGAAACCCACACACGTTGGTATGCTGGTAGCACCACAGATAGCACCACAGTATGGAGTTTCTGACAGTAGCGTTGATGGTAAGATAGTAGTCACCATTCCTGGAGTAAATAAGTCTCTCTGTAGCCAATGTTCTTACACATTACATTGATTTCATTTCTCCCTTCTGAGAACTGGTTCATAGTAGATCATAATTTGAGTGAATTGCTTAGAGAAAATAATAAAAATATTCTAAATAGAGGTTCCAATGTGTAACAATTCCCTTATTTGCTGAGGGTTGTATGACTCATATATTATTTGGGAAAACAAATGGATCAACAAGAGTAATTAACCTTTAAACACCTAAGAGTACAAAGGTTTTTTGTGTATGAGTGCATGCACACGCATGAGTGCATGCGTTTAAGAGAAAGGAAAAAGAAAGGAGGGAGCAGGAGGAAGAGATGGACTGCTTAAGTTCATCTTTCCCAGGTTCCCTTTCCTGAATGGTAAACACTTTGTTAGGAATTTTAAATGATCTGACCTATGAGAAAATGCTTCAAAACACAAAATGCCATTTGCATTAACACATGTTGGGGTGAGCGTTGTCTTGGCCTTTTTGCATTGAAGGCCTGTTCTGTGGGTATATGACACTAGCCTGTTAGCTTTTATGTCCACCCCAGAAGGATCAGAAAGGATTGACTGCATGTTGTTTCTACCATAATGAATGAAAGATGGACTTGACACCCCCACTCCCTTAATCTGGGTGAATCAGTTTGCTGAAGCATACTCTACCCTGTTTTTATTTCTTTTGAATTTTAGGAAAGCTGACTTTTATTCATTGCATGTTAAATTTTGTGTCTGAACTATTCTCAAGATTCTAAGAACTGTATCAAGCTAAGTGGAAGTGACAGAAAGTGGGGAAAGGGTCAGGATCCGGTATTCTTTTATGAGGAGATGTCATGTGACTTCCATCCTTTCTCAGTTGAAGTAGTCTCAGATTCTGATCCAACGATATTTGCAAAGATCCCTCCTAAAGAGGACCTACACCAGCTGTAAACATTGAACAGGAACTGGTGGGCTGTCAGACCTCAACAGATAGTTCCCACCAGCACAAGGAAGATCCCTTGGCAGAAGGTGTGTGTAATCAGCCTCTTAAGGACTAAAATTCATTTACTCTTGTAGATTTTTATATTCTTTACTCTTTAAATATTGGGGTTTATTTCCTTAAACCTGAGTTTAAAGGATTGCCTTCTGTTGTTTTTATTTAGATGCCTTCAGCTGCAAAAGCACTTGGCCTTTAAGATATGACCCAGTCACTCCATTACAAGGAAGGCTTCAGGGTTCATTTAGGCTGTGGCATGCTTAAAGTGCCAGTGTAGAAGTCTGAGTTTAACACTTTGATGTTTCCAGGCTGTACCCACGCCATGCAAGTGCACTGAACAACCTTGGGACACTAACGAAGGACATGGCAGAAGCTAAGATGTACTACCAAAGGGCACTACAGCTCCACCCACAGCACAACCGAGCACTTTTCAATCTGGGGAATCTCCTCAAGTAAGTAGACTGGCTTCTGCTGGTGAGGCAACCTGCAGAGTTCCAGAAACACCTCCCTTATTTCATTGTGTTACTGATGCCCTTCCTAGGGATGAGGTGTCTGCACACTCTCATTCCAATTAATTCTATTTTTCATTAGTCTAAAGCAATATATTTCAGGGTGTCTTTATGAGATCAGTCTATAGTCTGTCACAAGATGCCAAGAAAACTTTGGATATGCTCTGTTGCACAGATGGGGTGCTGCAGATGGCTTTCCAGTGCTTCTAGTCCCTGGTAAGTCTTTACGAAGGATTCTAAGGCACTGCCCTTCCAAGACTAACATTCTATAATACACTTCAAAGAAAGCAGTGTTCTCCGAAGGAAATGACAGCCTGACCAGGATTCATGCTCTCAGCTTGGGTTAAGGTTAGAAACAAAGCCAGGCTTGTTTGGAGTAGAACAAACTCAGGAAGGGCTGCAAAGATGGCTCACTCCTGAGTTAAGAGCAAGTACTGCTCTTGAGTGGACCAGAATTCAGTTCCCAGCACCCACTTTGGGCAGCTCATAGTTGCTTATAACTCCAGCTCCAGAGGATCTAATGCCTCTCTGGACACCATAGGCACCCAGACATGTGACACATATACAGACACGCATAAACCTACACATGAATAGAAAAATCTTAAAGCATAAAATAACAGATCAAAAGGCATGAGAAGGGTGGGTCCTAGTTTCTGAGACAGCTAGCTTCAGGCAGCAATTTTACTTTAGAATCTCTGTGAGCACCATGTGAAGTTATGAGGGCTCAGGTTTAAATGGCACTACAGTGTCTGTGTGCTTTTGTTTATGGCTCTAATCACTGAGTGGGTAGAATACCCCACAGATGTCTCTATAGGGAACTGGGTTCTATAGCCCTAGTTTCAGAGACCTTTTCAGTGCATATTTCTTTTCTAAGAATCCAAGCTGAATGGCTGACTGCAGAGTGAGACTCCTTGTCAGGAATGATGTCCAGAGCTCTGTGCTCAAACTGTACAGTGTGACTCTGGGGCAGGGGTGGGGACCAGTCTGTCTTTACTGATGACACCTGTGTTACTCTATAGGAAAGTGTGCTTAGAGCATGGCTAAGGCTGCTGGGCAGTGAGAGAAGCTCTTGACTCAGCAGCACAGGCTTCCCCTTCCTACCCAGCAGTTCCCCAAATTCTTGGTTCAGCTTTACATCTGTGTAAGACTGCACTGTCTTCTGGGCCCTTTCATTTCATGTTGCTTTTCCTGATGTGAGCAGGGAAGAGAGTGTCTTAGTCAGGGTTTCTATTCCTGCACAAAACATCATGACCAAGAAGCAAGTTGGGGAGGAAAGGGTTTATTCAGCTTACACTTACACATTTCTGTTCATCACCAAAGGAAGTCAGGACTGGAACCCAAGCAGGTCAGGAAGCAGGAACTGATGCAGAGGCCATGGAGGGATGTTACTTACTGCCTTCCCCTGGCTTGTTCATCTTGCTTTCTTATAGAACCCTGGTCTACCAGCCCAGGGATAGCACCACCCACAATGGGCTAACGGGCTGGGCCCTTCCTCCTTGATCACTAGTTAAGAAAATGCCTTACAGCTGGATCTCATGGAGGCATTTCCTCAACTGAGACTCCTTCCTCTGTGATAACTCCGGCCTGTGTCAAGTTGACACAAAACCAGCCAGTACAGTGGGCATCCTAAGTTGCTTGCAAAGGGAACAGCAGCCACGTCTCAGTGTGAGTCTCAGAATCCAGTGGATAAAATCATGTTAGTAGCTAACTTTGTAACCGACAAGTAAGTTATACTTGTGCGTGTATATAGCTGCATTACGTAATTCTTAGAACAACCTGTGCTGAGATGTGTTACCATCTCCATCTCATTTCACAGGTCAGGAACCCAAGGCTCCTGCAGAAAGCTCTGTGATCCTGACCTAGGCTTGTCATTGACCCAGGACTGAACTCTGCCCTTTGACTCCTTGTTTAGTTTACTTTCCTTTCCCGTTTTTTCCTAAATCGCTCCCCAGCTCCCAAGATGACATAATACCAAGCTGTGTAAGAGCTTAACTTGGCCTTGTATAGACCTCCTAATAGCCTTTCTGAAGGAAACAATTCCATTTACTTTCATTACCCAGAGGTTGCATTGCTAAATGACAGAGGAAGGTGACAGAAAACTGCAGGGCCATTCTGCATTTAGATGGCGCTGAGCGCACCTCTGCCTCCCCTAATAGGCTTCTGAGTAGCAATGAGTAGAAACCAAGAAAAGGGTAAGAATGTTACAGAGTGGGGCAAAGCAAAGGGTCTACTGTTCTTAGCATCTGTGCCCTGCTTCTCTCTTGAGCCAGCTTTTGAGGTATTGCAATTTGCTTTATAAAGCCATGCCTCTTTCTGTAGTGTAGCATGTAATTCATACTCTTTGCATATGGCAAGCACAGATCTGACCATTGCTAAGGTGCTAACACTCCCCATTCCTATTTGATAAATGAGGGCACTAAAATCTGGGCTAAAGGAACCTCAGTCCTTTTAACTCAGCAGACTTGACCCCACTGCCTCCTAGTGTTCGGGGTGGAAAGTTCCAGTCAGCTGTCAAGTGGTCATCAGCTGCCTGGTAGAAACAGCTTCAGAACCATGTATGCAATGTCAAGAAGTCATACTTTAAAGCATATAGAAACGAACTTTAATCATATCTTTAATTGAACCCTAATATGTCTAAATTATTATTTTAGTGTGTGATTAATATTTTATAGTACTTTAAATTTTTAGCATACAACTTTGAAGATACAAATATGACATCATGTCTGTGGGATCTAATACAGATTTGCCATTCTGAGCCTGTCTCAGAGCATCTATACAAGTGTGCAATAATGATTTTAGAGACGGTCTTTTCTTGGCTAGCACTGACCTTGACTAATAGTCATGACTTTAAAGGAAACATGGATCTTTGTTCAGGTCTAAGTATCTCTGTCAGAGGAGGCCAGAGCTCAGTACTAGTCAGTATGATTCTTGGAATTGTATGAAGCCCCCACCCTGACTTACCTACCTGTGTGTGATCTCTTTCAAGCTATTTCTTGAGATGTTGTACCTTCCCTGTTGGGAGTCTGTGCAACACGTTATGGTGGAAGACTGAGAATGAGCAGCTCTCAATTCATATTGATTAATAATGGGTTTTCTTGAGACTTAAAATATGAGAAAAAATGAAAAGAAGAAAGAAAGAAGCGAGAAAAGCTTGTGGTTTTTATGGGCAAAGATTGCAAAGTCCCTGTGTGTCAAGAAGACATCAGAGAGTATTTAAAATCAGGTGATGGGGAAACATTTATATGAATGCATAATTAAAATAGATGCTGGCACCCATTACTGAAATGAAAAAGGAAGAGATGTAAGGACCCATTGCTAAAGCAACCTTTCACTCATGTCAGAAAGTGGAGGGGTCAAAGTGTTCCCATGGATCTGATGGTGGAAACATTACAGTGTGTAAGTGCCCAGAGAGCTGTGTGAAGATCTGAACAGCTGAGTGTGCTTGCCTTCTCAAGTCAGACCCTCCAGGAAGGAGACTAAAGAGTGGGGCACAGAAGTGTAACTGTTACTTTGCAATAAGTTTAAATGTTTGGGGCATACTTCCTCCCAGCACCTTCATCAGCTACACACCTTTAACTTTAGGAAAGGAAGCCTGTGAACAAGATGGTAGACCACTACTTCTCGCTGTTTCCTGTTTGTGGTTTTTCGAAACAGGGGCTCTCTGTGTAACAGCATTGGCAATCCTGGACTTGCTTTGTAGACTAGGCTGACCCTAAACCCACAGAGACCCACCTGCCCCTGCCTCCCAAGTACTAGGGTTATAGTCACAAACTATAGAAGAAAAAGTCTGCACACTTAAAGGTTTGTGGCACAGACATGTTGGAAAGCACCCATGGACAGTGGAGATGGACAGCCTTGGAGAAAAGGATGGATAGAACCTGCTTGCTGGCATAGATGCTAAAGTTTGTAGGGCTGGGGACGCTGTGGAGTCATGGGAAGCAGGCCTAGAGCAAGAGTGGGGTCACAGCATGTCTAAACCCCAGAAATCTCATCCTGAGACCAGCAAGAGTAGGACTCCTCCCTCCATGCCCTGGGGCACATAGACCTGTGCCCCCACCTTTGCCCCACCAGAGGAGGTCATGTAGATGATAACCAGGTTAAATTTCTTTCACCATATAAGGTCATTCCCAGCAGCACGGGGAATTCCTCTTTATGCAAATGAGGCATTTCCAGCACCCTGGCTGGACCAATGATGTGCACTCACCCTAAAGCTCCTATGTACCCTCCAAAGGTTTAAATAACCTTTGTTCCCCCCAACTAAATGAGCTGCTCAGTGAAGCTGCCTCCCCAGACATCTCTCATCCTGCTCACTTGCTACCTCCTTCTCCATCATCACCTCTGGCTGGTCCGCCTCCCTTTCCCTCACAGGCCACTGGTCTGAACCAGGGCAGCATGTCATTAAGAGAAGGAGCAGAGCAGGAATAGACAAAGTTCACTACTGATGATGGCAGAAACTGTGGAGGAGCAAAAAGTGCTGCCTGGTGCTCCAGTCAGTGCTGACACTGGAAGACTACAGAAAATACTACGGAAGGCAGAGATAACTCATGGGCTAGGCTAGCTGGCCACTGAGGCCCAGAGCCCCAGATCCACCCGTCTCCATCTGCTAGGGCTAGGAATACGTGTTTGACATCACACTGACCTGCTAGGAGTGAGCTCAGATCCTTGTGTTTGTGTTGTAGGCTCTTTACCAATGGATTGTCTCCCCAGCCCAGCAGTGTGGTCTGAACTGATCAGAGTTTTCCAGCTTGCATATAACAGGACTGTGTCTTGTAGGATGTTGTATATGAAGTTTTTAAAAGTCAAGCAGAAAAATAAGTGTGAACTGCAGTCAGGCAGATGCTTTTGTCCACTGCACTAGCCATGATTACTCGGCAGTCCTTCCCACCCTGTATAGGAAGGCAGAGCCCTAGGAAACCCATGCTTACAAAGACGTCTTCTGCAACATCTGTAGCTCGACTTTTACATACCAGTTCTTCAGAAGAGCTGGTACTGTCTCCTGCCATAAAGTAGAAATCAAAATCTTCTTCATTTGTGCGAAACCTCATTTTTGATCCTGTAACAGTAAAGCACAGTGATACAGCAACAGAAGTTCAGTGAGGCAGAGGAGCTCCTGATGTTCACCCTCACTCCATACAGAGGAGCTCCTGATGTCCACCCTCTACTCCATACAGAGGAGCTCCTGATGTTCACCTTCACTCCACACAGAGGAGCTCCTGATGTCCACCCTCACTCCACACAGAGGAGCTCCTGATGTCCACCCTCACTCCACACAGAGGAGCTCCTGATGTCCACCCTCACTCCACACAGAGGAGCTCCTGATGTCCACCCTCACTCCACACAGAGGAGCTCCTGATGTCCACCCTCACTCCATACAGAGGAGCTCCTGATGTCCACCCTCACTCCATACAGAGGAGCTCCTGATGTCCACCCTCACTCCACACAGAGGAGCTCCTGATGTTCACCCTCACTCCATACAGAGGAGCTCCTGATGTCCACCCTCTACTCCACACAGAGGAGCTCCTGATGTCTACCCTCTACTCCAGGAGCAGGCTGGGTAGGGTGCCTTTTTTTTTTCTTTTCCTTTTTCTTTTCTTTTTTTCTTGCTTTCTTTTTTTTTCTTTTCTTTTCTGCTCAATATACTTTATGCCCACTTCCCTACCTCTGTGCTGAGATTTTGTCTGGCTTGAGTTTTCATGGTCTTGTGAGATCTGATGTAATTATCTTGAGTTCGTGATGCATCTATCCTATTGTGTTTGGAAAACACTCTGTCCTTAAAATTATCTAACACCTCCGACTCTTACAGTCTTTTTACCCCTTCTTCAAAACAGAGCCCTGAGTAGTAAGGACAAGAGTGTGATTTAGATGTACATTTATGGTTGAATACACAGAAGTATCTTCACTATAAACTGACCAGATGTGGGTCTCCGTGCTAATGGTCATCTGCTCTTGAGGTCTCCAGTGCTGCCTACATTTTACCAGTGTTGTATCTGCTGCTGACACTTTCCAAATTCATCCCATGTCAATTCTTTCTTAAAGCAAGCAGCTGCTTCTGCTGACATGAATGTGGAACTGTAGATAGGAATCTAGAAAATTTTGTAAATTAACAAACTTAACATGTCTCTAATTACTGAAAGGAAAAGTGGCAAATCTTTAATGCCTTTGCTAAATACCTCTCATTGAGTTGGAGCCAGGAAAGCAAGCCTCTGGGCTTGCTGTCACTTGATGGGGAGGAAGCATACCCGCAGTGAAGTTCCCTGTGAAACTCAGATGTTGAGCTGCAAGATCTTCACGTTCTGAGCAAGATCTAATTTCTACTTGGTATTTTTCTTATGAAATCCATTCTGAGGAAATTACTGGTCTAAAGAATCCATTCTGAGGAACTTTAGCCTTTGAAAGTTCCTCCAGAAGGGGTAATTTAAGACAGCTGAATCCTGCTGCAAAATGTCAAAGCTTTGTATTTATGTTTGATACATATATGGTGCTGAGTAACGTGCATGTGACTCATGGTTGAGGGCACTGTAGTAGAGAAAGCGGTCTCTATGGTGTGACTCATGGTTGAGGGCACTCCAGTAGAGCTTCAATAGAGAAAGTTGTCTCTACAGTATGACTCATGGTTGAGGGCACTCCAGTAGAGAAAGCTGTTTCTACAGTGTCAGGGTCTCATTGTCATTCCTCCTATTCTATCCATCACTAGGGTTGGCTTTGAGAATTTTTACCATCTGCAGGTCATTGGAGATTAAAAACAAACCAAAAGATTAGTAAGATTATCATAAGTGGTGTTCTCTTGCTGTGAAGAGGTCTATGACCACAGTATGTATGTATGTGTGGTATGTATGTATGTATGCTTCTGTCTCTGTCTCTCTCCTCTCTCTCTCTAAGGTTTCTCTGTATAGTCCTGGCTGTTCTGGAACTTACTCTGTAGATCAAGCTAGCCTTAAACTCAAAGAGATCCATTTGGCTTTGCCTCCCCTAGAAGTAGCTCTTATAAAAAGAAAGTGTTTAACTGGGGCTGGCTTACAGTTTCAGAGACTTAGTCTATCATCATCATGGTGGTCAGTAGGTAGACATGGTGCTGGAGAGGTAGCTGAGAGTTCTCCATTTAAGTCAGCAAACAGCAGGAAGAGACACTGGGCCTGGCTTGAGCATCTGAAACCCCAAAGCTTACCCCTAGTGACATACTTTCTCCAACAAGGTCACACCTCCTGATAGTGCCACTCTCTGGTGACCAAGCATTCCAATCTGAAGGCCTGTGAGAGCCAGTCTTATTCAAACCACCACAAAGATCCAAAGTGCACTCACAGTGGAGGTTGGCATGTGATAAAGAGAGCACATACTCTGAGTGTTAGAATCCTAGTGTTCAGTGCCTCACTAAGCTTGAGGGAAAAGCCTATCAGGATCCCCTCTTTCCCAGAATTCCCTTGGAGAAGCTCTTTTTCCACTGCATCACTCAGATGGACATTAATGGAGTCCTCAAGGACTTACATTCACAGGCTGTGTTAAGTGGTAGTTAATCTCTCTGTGTTCACTTATGAAAGGTCTAAGTTTCCATTCTAACTGACATGAGTTATTACAAATGAAAGGCACTAACCCATTATTATAGAATTATTGTGGTTCCCCCCCTTCTGCTGATTTTGGAGAATTTTCAGCTAAATAATGTCCTGTAGGGTCTAATTTTCTACCTTAATTTTCTAAGTCTATATCTTCCCTTAGATTTAAGTAGCATTTCTAAATTAAACTTAGTGAAGACTCTTTGGAGTTCTAACCATAAAATTAGTGGTCAAATTACTAGAGCTAAAAAAATGCTGGCTTACAGGCTCAGAGGTTTAGCCTATTATCATCACGGTGGGAAGCATGGCAGTGTACAGGCACATATGGTGCTGGAGAAGGAGCCGAGAGTTCTATGTCTGGATCAACAAACAGCAGGAAGAGAGAGTCACTGAGCCTGGCTTCAACATTTGAAACCTCAAAGCCCACCCCTCAGTGACACACTTTTTCCAACAAGGCCACACATCAAATAATGTCACTCCATATGAGCCTATGAGAACCATTTTAATTCAAAACACCACATCTACCAAGCTGAATGCCTAACTCTAAGGACTTTTGAAACTGTAACTTTTTACTCTCAGGTCTATGATAGGTGTCTACCTCCTAGGTTAAGGCAACTGGTAATGAGCTGCTTCTTACAGACCCTGGACCTGTAGAGAAGAGAGGGCTGGTATTAGTAATGAATGACCTTGTCCCCGAGAATATATGGTGTGCATATACTAAGGTCTCAGTTCCCATAGAGATGACCTGGGAAGTATGGGTGGAGCCTGAGGTTCTATTGTGCAGTAAGCTGCAGGTAACATTTACAGAGGTTCATAAATCACATTCTGAATAGCAAGCTCTTATAGGTGAGAGTTGACTTCTGAGAGTTAAAATAAGCAGCCATGAGTAAATCCCAGTGCTCAGGATTTGTAAGAAGGATTGTAGGAAGTGTAAGAACATCCACAATGATCCAGAAATAAAATACTAAAACATGCATTAAAAATAATTTTCAGTAAGCCAGGTGTTGCATGCCTTTATTCCCAGTACTCAGGAGGCAGAGGCAGTTGGATCTCTGTGAGTTTGAGGCCAGCCTGGTCTACAGATAGAGTCCAGGACAGCCAGGGCTTTGTTTCTCTGTTTCACAGAGAAACCCTGTCTCACAAAACAAAACAAACAAAAACAAAAATTTAATAATAGTAATAATAATAATAATAAACATTTTTATTATTATTATTACTACTACTATTATTATTAACCCAAGACCTAACTGTCCACAACTTTCCATAAAGCACCTGCACATGCCACCAGCTGGGGAACAAATGTTCAGGTTCATGAGCCTGCAGGGGCTCACCACATTCAACCACAGCAGCCAAAAGCAGCAGGTCAGCGACTAACCTCCAGTATCTCCTCACTGCCTTCCAGTGAGAATCCAGACATGAGGAGAGACTGTTAGACCTCAGCACAGCTGGCATAACATGTAGGCACTAACACAGCAAAATCCAAGATGAACCACATAATCTTTGCTAGAGGAAATGATATGTTGACGTCTAAGCAGAGGATTGCAGCAAGTGCTGATGAAAGGTGCCCTCCTCTGTCATCTGCAGATCCCAGGAGAAAACAGAGGAAGCCATCGTCCTGCTGAAGGAATCCATTAAGTATGGTCCAGATTTTGCTGACGCCTACTCAAGCTTGGCTTCCCTACTGGCTGAGCAGGTAATTGTTTCCATTGAGTTTCAGAAATGTTCCTTTAAATGTTACTTTCAAGTGCATCTGCCAGCATCATCACAGAGTTTTCTAGAAACAGCATATATAATTAATAATTGGCAGCTCCTGTCAAACTCTGGGTCTCATCTCAGTTTTTCCTGATGAACACTAGAAGCCCAGTTTTCTCACTGTACAAGGAGATGGTGTCAGGGGAAGAAGGGTGCTATTGCCCCATGTGTGTTTGCTGTCATTTGGAGAGAAAGTGTGTCAAGAATAATACATTACATTTCCTATTGTTTTTTAAAAATGTTTTTAATTTAAAAAATTACATAAAACTATACTAACCCAACCCTTTATGAGCTCCATTCTGCTCTGTTCTCCCAGTGCTGCCTGCTTCTGAGATGTACTGGGGTAGGGGCTCCCTTCCGTTCAGGGGTGTTCTCACCAGAACTTTGCTTCTGAGATGTACTGGGGTAGGGGCTCCCTTCCATTCAGGGGTGTTCTCACCAGAGCTTTGCTTCTGAGATGTACTGGGGTGGGGGCTCCCTTCCATTCAGGGGTGTTCTCACCAGAGCTTTGCTTCTGAGATGTACTGGGGTGGGGGCTCCCTTCCGTTCAGGGGTGTTCTAGCCAGAGCTTTGCCATTCCTTCGAGACTGTACTCTGTGTGGTCCCACATTCCATGTTTTTATTGCTCTTTACTTGTGATATGATGACTTTTTGTCTTAAAACCAGCTAGGGAAGAACAGATGGCAAGATGGGCTCCTAGGAAACCATTTCTGGTGTGAATTGTGTTCTGAATCCCTGTCTCCTTTTCACTTGTCCGAATGACTTCAAACCAATTTTCAGAGTCTGTGGTGTTTGTCTCCCCCTTGCCCTAGGGAATGCACACACATTACCTTTTATAAACTGATGCTCTGCTTTTGTTGACACATGAAAGTGACCCTGCAGATGGTAGACTCTGCTGTCAATCAATTGCCAGTTCCTTTTAAAAGTCAAACTGAGATGCCTTGGAGCAGCCACTCAGCTTAAACCTAAAGAATGGTTTGACCCCACACATTAGTTACTGAGGCTACAATTTGCATTTTAAACAGTTCCAATAAGTAGCAAAATTAGAATAGTCTATGAATTTTCAACTTACAGAAGTTATAAACTATGTTTTAATATAGCCATTTCTAGACTATTCCTCAGACATAAAAAATCTGTGGATTTGTGAGTCCCAGATATGAAATGACATCATAAACAACTCCTGTGCACATTTTAAATGACTTAAACTTAGTGCAGTATACACTAGCTATAGAAATACCTGCTATACTGCACTGATTAGGGACTAAAAACAAGAAACTTCAGTGCAGGCACAGTATTTCTGAGTGAGGTGTGTGTGGGTGTGTTTGTGTGTGTGTGTGTGTGTGTGTGTGTGTGCGCACACACACACAGGCATGTGTGTACCAGAAAAGGATATCCAATTCCAATGCCTTTCTCTTTTGCCTTCTGCCTTTTATTCCTGTGAGACAGGGCTCTCACTGAACCAGAGTTTACTGTTTGAGCTATACTAGCTAGTCAGTGAGTTTCTGGGATCTACCTGTCTTACCTGAATATTTGACCACCGTCTGTTCACACCTCAGTGGTTCAGAAAGCAGACAGGAAGGAGGTCCAGCTCTCAATTTCAAGGATTGTTTCCAGTGCCATACTCTCTCTACTCAGAGCCCACCTCCTGGAGATTCTGCTTGCAAGCCAGCAACACAGCTGGGAACCAAATGGCCTGAGAGAGACATTTCACCCTCCAGTCTTGACATCAGCATACAAATTGTCTGACAGATAAAATGCACTTCCTTTGGCCCCTATCCTATTCTAGAGGGAAGGGTATTCTGAAATGCTTTAGGATCTTAGTATCTCACTGAAAAGTCTGAAGGGTTCTTCTACTTGGAAGGCAGTTGGTTTTCACACAAAAGGACAGCTGTTGGGCAGAACTCAGGGCCCCTACTCTCTCTGAGTCTACACATCTTATCTTAACCTCTGAAAGTCTTTTGGGATAAAACAAAGTTTCTGATACACAATTCAGCAAACAGGAGTTGAGGAAAATTCATGGATTTGACAGTCTTTGAAGCAATACCTTTCCACTGCCACCTTCAACAGCATCTTCAACTTTTAACCCCCAGAAAATATGGAAGCAATATTCTTAGACTTTGGTCAGCCTGCGCACACATGTGACATCTTCCCTTTTCCTTGAGTGGAGCTACCATCTGCCACATACTCAGCCCATGCCCATGATGACTATGGTTGAGGACCAGTGCCATACTAGAAGAAATGACTGAATGCAGGCAAGTTTCTGGAAACTATGTGAAAAGATTTACATTTATTTGTATTTATTTTCAACTTTACAAAGAGTGTGGCACATAGGCTATGAGGCACTTGACAATTAGCACATCTTTTGAATATGCTTGGTTTAGTCACATAAACATTCATTATACTGTTGTGCTCATATGAAGATTAAACAGATATCTCACCAAGCCAGGAACAGTTGATCAGACAGAAAATGATACTGCAGAGTAAGGACACTGTAGGCTTTCAGGCTCTACCCATGTCTGCAGGAAAGTCCTTCAGCTGTTGGCAGACTGGGATCACTGGTGAAAGTGTAGGAAGTCCTTGAGAGCGGAGAATAGTGACCAGGTCTGACAAGTAGGCCTGTGTGAGCCCAGGAGTGTGGAAGTGCAGTGGCCACTAAAGCCAAGGCTGTGCACAGAGTCTTAGGCCTCCTACTGATGCATATCAACGCAGAGACTAGAAAAGCTGTCTCTCTGGAACAGGGAGGTACAATCCTAGAGACCACCTCTAAAGTTACAATGTTTGTGAAGTTTCACTGGGCAGTAACTTTGCTCAGGTCTCACAGCTTGGGGCAGTTCAGTAGCACATCAGCACCTTGGGGGCCAGTCCTGGGCTTGCTTCGGAGGCCTGGTTATTAACAGAGCTTCGTGGCAAGCTGAGACATCCTTTTACTGCAAGTCCCATAAAACAGTGGTTAAGTTACAGACAATATTATGTTACTACCAAAGTCCTTTGTCTCTATCTGAAATTTCTGATTTTCTAGGACTTCTTTAGTCCTGACTTCTGCCATTCAAAGTATTGATTACCCTTTCCAGCTAGCTATTTCAGTGGGGAAATTAGGGAACAATTATTTGTTTATGTCTTTTAAAAAAGAAAAGAAAATCCTTATGCCGATGGGGATAGTGGCTTAGGCCTACAATCCTAGCATCTGAGAGTAGAAGCCTGAGAATCTCAAAGAAACAGAGGCCCAGCTGGGCCCCTCCAGGACAGATATAAGAGCCCCAGCCTGGCACCTTCAGGTCAGAGAGCCACTTATGCCCTGGAAAAGCCAGAGAAAGCAAACTTGGGCAAAAAGTGAGATCAGCTTTTTCTCTTATTACACAAAGAATGTGTGTGATGTGTTAAAATCAGAGAGTATCCCACACTCAGTGTAATATCTAGAAACAAAGCCATCCTGCATCATTCTGGCTTCTTATGTACAACTGTGTTAACACTTAGGTTTATGTGTAGTCTAGGTGGGTTCTTTCCCCTTACCATTAGCTCATAAGAGACAGTTTACAGTGTTTCGTGTATGTATATGCATGTACATGTGTTGCATGTTGGTAGAGGTCAGATGAGAACCCCGAGGAGTCTGTTCTCTCCTTCCATCTCATGGATCTGAGGATTAAACCCAATCATCAGACTGAGCAACAGGCTCTTTTACCTGCTAAGCCAGCCTTACCATATTCTACAAGTGTCTTGCTAGTTAATAATAAGGTATTGTAATTTACATACTAAGGCACCAGCTGTTAGTTATTTGAGTGGTGGTTCTTGTTCTCCTCCTCCTTCTTCTTCCCTTTCCTCCTCTTCTTCCTCCTCATCCCCCCTCCTCCTTCTTCCCCTTCTCCTTCATTCTCCCTCCTCTTCTTCAACGGTGAAGCCTTTTTTTTTTCCTGGTAGCTTTTTAAAAGCAACATTTTGAGCTAGGTATGGTGGCTCACACCTGTAATCACAGCACTTGGAAGATTGACGCAGTTAGAACCATCATGAGCTGCAGACTGAGGCTCTGTGCCAGACGAAACAGACATCGTATCTGAACCATCTCATGTTGATACGTCTGAGAAGTAAAACTCCATTCCATGAGTCCTGTGCTGTGCTCCTGAGTTATCTTCTCACAGAGCAGCAACAGTGTACTCTGCCACCAGAGGTCCACAGCCCTCAGTCCTGAAGGCCATGAAACATGTAAATGAGAATCCCACATGGGCAGGATGGTGGGTGGACACCCAGTGTAGGAAAGTGACTTTGAACTTCAAACAAATGAAGCCATATTAGGAGCAGATAATTTTTCAGAGTGAAGTAAGGAGCAGTTTTGGAAGGGCGTGTCATAGGGTGAGTTGAGTGCTTGTTGAACAAGCCTGAGGACCAGAGTCTAATCTCTAGAACCCATGTAAAAAGCAGAGAGTGAGGAGGTAGAAACAGGGTTCCTGGGGCTCACTGGCCAGGTAGCCTAGGTCTATAGGCCCCAGGTTCCAGACAGAGGAGCCTCTTGTCTCAAAAATAAGGTGGTCAGGACCTGAGGAAAACACTGGGAACGTGTCACTGAGCTGTTAGCACTGGAGAAAGTGATCACTTCTCTGTGTGCACACAGAAGGGTGGGGAAATATGAGGCCAGGAGAGTCTAGGGTGGCAGTGGCCTGACTTCTGCTTTGCTTTCTTTCTCCCTGATAGCCACCAGCATTCAGAGGTCGATGCTGGGCTTCTCAGGCAGGGTTGTAAATGGTCCAGAGCCCATAAGAACTTGTAGCCATCTAACTCATACCATAGAACATAGCTTTATAATAACTATAAAGGAAATGAATTTAACATTGTTTATGATGCAGAACTACCTACCTCATTTTGGGTCAATGTTCTTTCTCCTCCTGTCTTTGGGATTAACATAGTGATGTAAGTTATCACTAACATCAGGTTTATAGCCTACTGAAAAACTCAATTAATATGAAAACAGCTATGAAATAGTTTTCTCTCATGTATTTTGGGATGTGAATTTATTTAATACCAGAGTGAAAGAGTATTGAGATCTAACACATGAGTTAGTTAAGCTGCTAAGGGTGTAGAAGCTCCTGTAAGCTAATGCATGAAGACTGGGGGGAACCCTTTCTAGCCATGTGTGTCTCACACATGCAGAAGTACATGGGGCAAAATGGCACAGCTGGGATCGGACACTTGAGGTTACACATGTGGGTCTCCTCTCTCCTGGTCCCGTGTCACTCCGGTAGAGGTGTGCTCAGTGCTTTTTCCTTTGTGTATGTGTATGAATTTATTCTTGAGAATTTCATACTTGTATACAATGTAATATGATCATATCCATCCCTCATTTTCTCCTCTCTACCATCCTACCATTAACCCTAACACATCTCTTTCCCTTCTTCATGCCTTCTTCTTTCTTCCTAAAATAACCCACTGAGTTCAGTCAGTCTGTGTGAGGGTGAGAGGGACCCATCCACCAGAGAATGGAAATTCTCCCTAGAAGAATGGCTTTCCCTCCCCTAGGAGCTATCAGTGGCCATTTTTTCCTCAGCTAGGGGTGGGCTACCAGCTGACTCTTAGGGAGGTATCTCATGATTTTACCACAGTTTTCTGGAGCTGCTCTGTCCACTCATGAATGGCACCTCCATTTGAACTCCTTTCTTAAAAATCAGATTTTGAAATTATTTTGCATATTAGTGGGTTTTCATAAGGCTTATCATTGCCTTACTTTTGTAAGGCAATGTTTAATCCATTCTTACCCCTTTCCCTGACCTTACCCCCCACCTCTGACCCTTCCCCTGACTTGCTCCTTCCTTCCATCCCAATTTAGTCCTTAAATCCCTGCACCCACCCTCCTCCTTCTGTGTGGCCCGTGTTCTGCTATTCCTCCCGACCACCATGTTCTCTTCATTGTCTCACTGTCTGGCTTTCCTCTGAAGTAGCCATTTCTCTTTTACTCAGTTCTCTCTCTCTCTCTCTCTCTCTCTCTCTCTCTCACACACACACACACACACACACACACACACACACACACGCTACTCACACTCTGATGAGAGACAAGAACAGGAAGCATTAGAAAATGCCAAACATTTCCTCAGGGAGGAAGATCGCCAAGCTAGTTGATTCATTTCAGTTGGATGTGAAAGAAATGAAACATTAAATATTGATAAAATATCTTTCATAAATGCCCTGTGATTACTTGAAGTTGATCATTTACTGTTTGGTAAAGAAAATAACAGTGATGAAAGTGAAGAGGCAGGAGGCTGGCCCCCGCTGGGCAGCTTCAGCTTTGGAGCTGCTGTGTCTTGAGTAGTTTCTTAGCAAAGTCTGCAGGAGGTTATGAAGCCACAGGATGGGAGACTTGTCAGCTTCCCAGAGTATCCAATCCATGAGTCCTCAGCTCCCCAAGACTGCCAAGGACACACACCTGGAGCTTCCCAGCGCTTCACTAGTGAACAGTTACTTCATGGCTGCCTTGTTTTGTGGCTTAGAGCAAACATGTATCTGGGTGGGGTCTAGACCTGTGGCTGTGTCAGAGACGGCTTCCTGTTGTTAGGATGCTCTAATGTGCTCCACCTGTACATTCAGTATACCGGGCCGTGGGCAGTGCTCTAAGCGGCTTCCCCAGTGATGCTGAGGGAGACCCCTGGGTCCACAGTGATGGGTTCAGAAAGGTGCCTAAATGACAGCCCTTTCTGCTGTTCATTGTGTCGGGTCAAATTTTCTTCATACGTAACTGACAGTGAAAGAGACACTTAAATGTAACCACTAACCACTGTCACAAAAGCTATCCCAAGCATCCAGCCAGCTTCAATGGTCAAACATTAAAGAGATCTGTGTATGAGGCTGTGATTTCTGTCTGCAGTATTCCCACAACCAAAATAATATAATGTAATAAATATCTCAGTTAATGCCACTATCCTTTTGCTTTGGAAGGTACTTTATAAATAAATGCAGTATTTATGTTAGAGTTTTTTATTTTAAATAAGCTATACCACTGAGGAATAAGTGTCTTCCTTCCCGAGCAACCATTAACTGCCGATAGCTCCTCAAGAAGGGAAGAGGCCTTATAATTCCTTCCATCCATGAGGGGACCTTGTAGGTACAAAATTTCTCTTCTAAAAAAGTATATGTGTGCATTGTTATGCATGTATGTGTACATGTGTATGTGGGGGGCATGAATGTGTACATACATGTGTGTATGTTTATGTGTACATACACATTGTGTGGGCATATGTATGTGTATGCATGTGTGTGCAGGTGTGTTTGTGTGCATGTGTATGTGTCACCATGTGTACAGTGTAGGTCTAGGACAGAATGAATTCCAGGACAAGCAAGATTACACAGAGAAATGCTTTCTTTCAGAAAAAAAGAAAGATCTAAAGTACCTACTTTGAGATTTTTATTCATCTCCTCTATGTGACAGTTTTTGTTCTTGGCAGTTAGGTATCTGAGAAACATAAATCTCCATTTTGCTGGCCTGTGGATCTGATTCAATAAGTAAATCTTGTCACCCAGAAAATTTCCTCTTTTCTCAGTGGTGCTGAAATAACTAGCATTCAGTCAGGACTGGTGGCTCCACGTAGATGAAGAGCCTGAGGTGTCCACCGGGCTGCAGATCTCAGCCCGGCTTGCTGAGCAGCATGAAGGATAGTCAGCCCACACCCCTTCCTGACAGGCTGACGTGTCCCTTTTCAAATGTCTGACGTGATAAACTTAGTATACTAAGGAAAAGTTGCAAAGTGCTCTGAACTAAATTGGCTTCTTTTACCTGACATTAGCACAGTACTAAAAAATAAAACAGTTATTATAGTTTTTGGATAGTTCTCTGAACCTGTTGCTATTTATATAATTTTAATCTCTGTGTTTTCAAAAGAAGGGTTGATATAATGATTTTAGATGACTATAGAAAAATATCTGTAAGTCATTGGGTTCTGAATTAAAATTTATTAAATTGTAAATAATTAAAATATGTTAAGATGCACAGAGCTGAAGGGAAGTTAGGAAATGGTTCTTTGGAGATGCGATGGTTGGTGTGGGGTGTGCCATATGAGCTGGAGGTATGTATGCCTCAAGAGACAGATAAGGGCTTTGTAGAGGGTGACTCAGAAAACATGGATTTATCTTACTTTTTAAAATAAATTATATCCCTTTAGTATTGGCCATCTTTTTAATTTATTTAAAATTTTTAATAATTATTGTATGTGTCTTGGTGTTTTGCCTGCATTCGTGTTTATGTGAAGGTGTTGGATCCCCTGGCACTAGATTTACAGACACTTTGTGAGCTATCGTGTAGGTTCTGGGTACTGAACCTGAGTCCTCTGAAAGAGCAGCCAATGCTCTTAACCACTGAGCCATCTCTCCAGGCCCCAGAAAGCACATATTTAATAAGGAAAGAAGTGGAGTGTTCAGTGAGCTGTGGAATATTTCAGGAAGAGGGGGGGTAAGACAGAGTTCTCCCTTCATTTGTACCAGCCTTTCCTCATCTTTCTTAAAACCTGTCCCCAATCCCAGCACTCATGAGGTTGAGGCAGAAGGCTTGTAGTGAGTTAAGAGACCAGCCTAAGCTATGGAGTGATGTTAGGTCTACTTGGGCTATGATGCAAGCAAGGCTCTGACACACATGCATACACAAACATGCTCTTAAAACTTTCCCAGCAAATCTTGGAGGCAGGAAAGAAGTTGTGTTTTCTCTGTCAAATGCAGTTGTCAGTCCCTGGTACTCTGCCTCCAAGCCCAGCACCTATCTCTCTGTGCCTCAATACCTGCACTGATATTCAGCATTTCCACTTGAGTCACCAAGGTGAAGAAGGAACACCATTTAAAAAAATCGTTCTCAGAGCTTTGTCACATACAAGTCTGGATGCAGATGCTTCCTCTTAGTATCAGCATGTTTGCAATGGTAGGAACTAAGCACACCTGTGCCTGTACACAGTTAGTGTAGACTTGGATTCAGGCAAAGCCCATGATATCTTTCTTAGCCTGGCTCAGTAGGCACGTTCTCTTTCCCCTGCTCACTCTGAATCTTCACTGTATTGTTAATTTTATAAAACTTTTGTTTTTCTGTGTTCTCTGCTAAAGGAAAGATTTAAGGAAGCTGAGGATGTTTACCAGGCTGGAATAAAGAACTGTCCGGACAGCTCAGACTTACACAACAACTATGCAGTTTTCTTAGTTGACTCTGGTGAGTGAGACGCCACTCTGCTGAGGTTCCTTTTGTTTCTCATACCAGTGGCAGTCACCAGCTGTGCGGGTGGCTCACACTTCAGACCAACCTACATTGTGAGGGTGTCATTTTCTAAATCTCCAAGCTCAGCTCAGAATTCTGTCTATAAGAAAGCTCCCCAGTCCAATAAGTAGCTTTGCATTAAGCCCAGGTGTCCTGCCTTTCTTGTCACCACATCCACAGGGCTGTACTTCCTCAGTGGGAACAGACTTTGTTAAGCCTCCAGATTTTTTCCTTGATGTTCTAGCAATTGACACGGTGGTCTCCTGTGGTGGGTGGAACTGGACACAGATTCAGTTCCTTTGTGGTTTGTGCAGAGCACCGTGTTCGCATGTAATGAATCCTCAGAAGTAATGTGATGACTCTTGGCTTTAATGCTAAAGTGCCATTCTGTCCTATTGGCTCAGAGGCTGTTTGTCCTACAGGAGAATTCAGTCCTGGTTATTATTTTTTTGATATTGAGTTCTTGAAAGAATTTTCATTTTCTAGGATATGTGAAGCTTTTCTGTTTAATAGAATATAACGTTACCTTTGGTTCATCTAAGGAAAGCAAGCTTATTTTTACATATAAAGTTGCTGTGCGGTGCCCCCTGCTGGATCATTAGACACATGGTAATACATCATTTAAGTCGGGACACCAGAAGAGCACCTTCTCACTTGCCTGAACCAAAGCTTGTCCTTTTGTTCCAGCAGCAGTCTCGAAGGAGCCTCTGCGAGAACCCTGACAAATCACTGAACACCCTATGACATGGTTCTAGATAAGCCTGTGTTCAAAGAGCATAGCTGGGAAGATTAGCGTGAAGACCAAGGATTCAGAGTGCTGCCCTTTGAGCCATTCTGAATTCAGTCACTTAGCTAGTTTCCTGGACGCTTCTTTGGGACCTTCTTAGACCAGGGAAACCTGACTTTCACTCTGACTTTTGTTATCAAGTCTCTTAAAGTTCATATATATATAAAATTTTGTTTGGGTGGTTTTAAAAAATACTTCGTGCATCTCAAGAGTCAGCTAAATAGGATCCTAAACATCTGTGGAGGCTTTGTGAGCATAAAAATTTTAATGTACACATTGGGCAAATGCAAAGTGACATTGTTGTTATGTTTAAAGTCACATTAAGTGCATACCATGGAGGGGTAAGTGCCCATGGGGTAAGCTTGTGTGTGCACACATATGCACACATGTATGCACACACACAAATAACATTAAATAAAATGTTTTCAATGTTTCAATAAAATGTTTCAATAAAAGGTTTACAAGAGAGCCTTGCTACACACCTTAAAGCAGGCTTTTAGACTCTCCGAGGCCTGTGTTCTTTCTACAGTGGCCTGTTTGCCTGTTTTTTTTTTTTTTTGTCTAGAGTGGGAATCAGTGGTGTCTTAGATAAATAACATGACCAGTTGCAGCTCATGCCTGTCATCATAGCATTTAGACCGAAGCTGTGGGTTTCTTTGAGTTATGGGTAAAACTCCATCAAACATACAACACTGCTGACATGTTACTGATTTCTTTGCATGTGTTGTTGAATAATGAAATGGTCCAAGGTTAGGTGGTTGCAAGCACACACAGCCAAAATTCAAGCTTATCACAAGCTGCATGCCTGGCAGTATGATGCTGTCATGCTAGGAAGGATGGCATGTCTCAAAAGGGAGACTGGTAGCCCTGCCTCTCATCCCTGCCGTCTGTTCTCTTCTCACTCCACCATACTGCAGGCTCTCCAGAGAAGGCCGTGGCTCATTACCAGCAGGCTATCCAGCTCAGCCCGAGCCATCATGTGGCTGTGGTGAACCTGGGCCGACTCTACAGGTCCCTGGGAGAGAACAGCATGGCTGAAGAGTGGTACCGACGGTACAGCCCTTTCTCTATCTCCACTTTCTCAGTTCCCACAGGCTTCTTGGGTGCCGGGACAGACCGGGTTTCAGAACAGGAGGACAGACATGTTACTAATTCAGGTGACAGAACAGCATGACCGTGTAGTTCTGTGTGGCAGCTCTGACCCCGACTGCTGAGGCCATGGTGCTCATCTGGGTTGGAGGGAAGTTTCCTACTTTAATTAGCCCAGTTTTCTGGAGCTATGGATGACAACACAAAATGAAGCAGCAATTTCAATATAGAAACAGATGTAAGGCTGCCACTTTGTCAGAACCTGAACAGGTCATTGTTGCTAGTATAGACTCTTGAGACCTGGTTGCCAGGTTAGTGGGTCACAGGCATTCACCCAGGGTACGTCATGACCTTAATCTAAACAGACTGAGTTCAAGCATGTATCTAACTGGGCAGTCCTCCACCCAATAAGCACAGACCTTTGGGAATGTGTCCACAGAAGGAAGCATCTGTCTGTCTTTCTCCCTGTAGTGCTCTGCAGGTGGCCCGCACAGCTGAAGTGCTGTCACCTCTGGGAGCACTCTACTACAACACTGGCCGACACAGGGAAGCATTGGAAGTGTACCGGGAAGCTGTCTCACTCCAGCCTTCCCAGAGGGATCTCCGCCTGGCTCTGGTAAGTAGCAAGGAGAGGAAGCCATACTAGGTGTAAGCACAGCTTGCAGACAGAGCTGAGACTGCTGAGCCGGAAGAGAAACACTGTGTTGGCCACTGTGTGATGCTCACATTATTGAGACGCCTTGTCTCCAGTAACTTCAAACTGACCAAAGGAAGTTGCAAGGGGGCTTTGGGCACTGACAGAGTACTTGCCTAGCATGCACAGAGCCTGGATTCTAGTCACCAGCACAAACTAAACCAAACCAAAGTAAAATTGTCTGACCCAGGTCCACTAGTTCTGGGCCCTCTGATGTTTATCACTCCCACTGGTGTGTGAGTGTAAGCAGACAGGTATGTTTTTGCAGATGTGTAGATGTATCTGCACACTTACTAGTTCACAGCATGTCTTTGCTGGCACGACAGTTTGTTGTAGATGCTACTACCCTCTCTAACTCTCTAACTGACGCTCTAACTTACTTCCTATGTCATTCCTGTAAGGGTATTCCCTCGTGTAACTGCAGTGTGGTATCAGACTCAGGACTGTTAACACCACCAGCATTTTAATCTCAGTATTTTGAATTTCATGCTTCCTTCTTCCTCTATCAGTCTTGTCATCTTCTTACAAACATCCTGTTTTGTCAGGATAGTAGGGAACTACTTCCTGGCATGTTTAAACATCTTAAGACTCAAAACCACTTGCTGGGTCTCTGTGGTACTTTCATCGGTGGCAACCAAATACATGCATGCATCAGCACCCAAATACTGAACCTTCTGCTGTGGCCATTCAGCTTTCTCTAAAATGCTTTGTGTTGGATGTGTTGTCCGACTCTCTGAAGAGGTTGCACCATCTGCTAAGGCATGACCAGGTGTCTTCTAAGCTCAGTGCCCTCTTGTTTTACAGGCACAGGTTTTAGCAGTGATGGGTCAGACCAAAGAAGCCGAAAAGATAACCAGTCACATAGTGTCTGAGGAGCCCAGGTGTCTGGAATGCTACCGCCTCCTGTCAGCGATCTACAGCAAGCAGGAGCACCATGAGAAGGTAACCAAGCACTCAGCCATCCAAGGCAGGGATGCCAGGACAAGGTAGACCATGTGGGGGTCTCACACAGAAAATAGTGCACTCCTTACGCTCGTCCAGCACCATATTCACAAGGCCATGACATCTTGACATTAGTCTCCACATCCTACTGGCTAGGACACTTTCTCAGACACCCTCTTCCTGACACATCTTGGAACAGCACACCCTTGGCTCCTCTTCAGTATGCAGATTCTATATCTCATCATTACAGTTTGTGTCCAGCTGCCCAGCCCCTGTATGCCTGCTGGCTCTCCAGGTTCTCATGTTTGATGAAGTCCTCATGTCAGCCCTGACTCTCTATCTACCTATTTAAAAAAAATATATGAAGTATATAGTATATATGAATATATATACTATAAAGTTCATGAGCCTACTCAAGAAACTACTTGTTAAATACCTGCAAAGTATGGAAGACACTGTAATAGATTCCAGGTATAAGGTAGGATGGGGAAAATGCAGCTGTGGTTGTCTGAGAGCTTATTTAGAAAGAGGGGCAAAGGTTGGTCAAGAAATCACAAGAGAAATGCAATTGGTGCAATCAGAAAGAGGTTGCCAGGCCTCCCATTGAGAACAGAGGGCCTGGGTGGTTAAGGTCATGTCTCCATATGGCCCGATGGGAGGGGAGGGTCAAACGGGTATGCCTAAGGCACAGGGGTGAGGAGAGGAGGAACAGGCCACACAGTTGAAGAGTAAACATGACTAGAACACCGTCCCCCACCTTCAACACAACAGACCTGGGGAAGGTCATGATCCTAGAATAAACTTGGAAGTTTTACAGAAAGGCAGAATTGTGCTTCTCAGCAATGTTAGTGTGCAAAGGCAGGGCAGGCACATGGGCCAGGAGGTCCAGAAGGACATGTGATCAGGGCAAACCCCACTGCAGTCATGAGGCCAATCAGCATGTTTCTTCTTCATTATCTGTGAATGGGGAACCTGAAGTATGAGGAATGATTTTTGGGAGCTATTAATTCCCAATGAGAACATTGTTGGCTTTGTTTGTCAGGTGTCACACTGGCTGACAGATATGGGCCAAGGTGTAAATGCCACTCCTTAAGTTAGGGCTCCTCATCTGGCCCTCTCCGTCCCTTCCTTTTCCACTGCTGCAGGCGCTCGAGGCCATAGAGAAGGCTCTTCAACTGAAGCCCAAGGACCCAAAAGTCATATCTGAACTGTTCTTTACAAAAGGAAACCAGCTAAGAGAACAGAACCTTCTGGACAAAGCCTTTGAGGTAAAAGGCACAAAGCTGCCATTCAGTTTACAGGGTTAAGTGACTGCAGTGGATAGAGAGCACTCGCACAGCCCTGTCACTGACGGGCCATCACTGTCACTCACTCAAGCCCCTGTGTTTGATGACTCGTTCACACGCTACCTCTGCACTTCCTTTTGAGTTATTGGGGTAGAAAGCATTCAGACTGTTCCATATTCTCGGATTCTGAGGAGCCAGTCTACTCTTTTCTGCAAGAACCTGTGTCACTGCTGGACTGGAGCCCAAGTTGCTTTGGGCAAGTACATGTATGTGATACTCCCAGCACCTCTGGATTTCCTCTTCTACCTCAAGAGGCCCCTCCATATCACCCATTCTTGCAGTGACTTTTCTTCTGAAGCTTAATAATTACCACATCAGGTACTTATCAGAGATGGCAAGATGGTTCACTGTGTAAAGCCACTAGCCTCCAATCCTGACCACCTGGAACCCACAAGTTTCAGAAATCCCTGAGTCCCCAAGGGCGAGTCAGACATGTGTTGTCACAGTAGTCCCTGCCCCCACCCCATTCAGGAACTCCACTTCAAAACCATCAGCTCTGAAAATATAACAGACTGAATTTGCCACCTGCCAGTGGCTGCCACCTATCAGGCTCTCTGCAGCACCTCAGCTAACAGGGCTCTGCACAGTTCTGCAGCGTCTCAGGTGCTTCACGAGCCCTAATATGGAGCTTTTCTTCTTCACTCAGAGCTATGAAGCTGCTGTGACCCTGGACCCTGACCAGGCACAAGCGTGGATGAACATGGGTGGCATCCGGCACATCCAGGTAGGTGTGGCACTCACTGTGTTCCTGTCCACCCTGGTTCTCTTTGAAAGGATTAGGATACTTAAAACAGGCATTTTGAAAGTAAAACAAGAGCTGTATTTTCTAAATAGCAGACTTCACAGACCCATTATAAATGTTTCTAAATTATAAACTCTATGCTCTGCTGATCATGAGGACAGTCACACGGGCTGGGAATAAGAGCCATCAGACAGTGGTTGAGGTCTGTGTGTGACCCTATGAAGCTTGCTGACTCCCCATCAATAGAGACTGTTAATTTAAATACTGCTTTACTCTTTCCTGTTTTAATTGTTTATTATGTGTATGTGGGTATGGGTTTGTAATTTGAATGCAATACCATCAGAGGCCAGAAGAAGGTGTTCATGAGTCCCCTCAAGCTGGAATTACAGGCCCTTGTGACGTGCCCAACATGGGTGTTAAAAGCTGAAAGTGCGTCTTCTATAAAAGCAGTATGCACTCTCCACTGCCAACCCATCTCTACTGCCCCTTTATTTTGCATGTTGAAAACATTTTTTATTCCCTAGCCTTTTAGTGGAAGGCACATTTGTCTGCTATGGTCCACAATCCCTGAAGCTAACTTTGGGTGAGTCTTTCTGCCAAGAATGATTGAAAATGACCCTGGGTGGGATTGTTTCTTATAGCCAATGAAGTCAAAGGTGTTTCATGACTCATTCACATCTGTACTCAGTCATCTTACCAGCATCTCTGCTGAGCCAGGTGCACATCGACACTGGGCAAGTAACCGCAATCAGACAAGACAGAAACTACTGCTCACTAGAGCTCACGTTCTAGTTTGAGATGACAGACAACAAATACACATGTGCACACATCCATATACACATGCCTAGAATATATCAGATGGTGAGAAGCATATGAGGAAGATGGAGAGACGAGAGGGTGTTGGCAGGGCTCTCAGAAGAAGGCGCCTGTAGGATGCAAGAAGCTGAAGGAAATGAGTCATGTGAGCAAACCAGGGCACTGCAGAGGTTTGAGGCTGAAGGTGCTTGGGAAATGGTCAGCAGGAGCATGGCTGGTCAGAGAAGAGAAGGCAGCAGCCAAGGCCTAAGAGAGTGAGGCCTACAAGAGCTTCCCAGGAAGCTGGTCCTTGAAGGACTTTTCACAGATGCCAAGGTCTGACTTGTTGAGCTAACTTACCCTCAGGCTTCTCTCAGACTGCAGACAGTGTGGTGGTGAAAATGTCCAGGAGGCCTGCCAGGGTTTTCCTTCCACAGGCACTGAGCTTTAAGACAGAATGAGACAGGGACTCATGGCCATGTGAATAAGATAGCAGACCTCAGTGTGGGGATTGTACGCACATTGCTGCTCAGAGTCACAGACCTATGCTCTGGTCTGCAGTACTGTGAGATGTCCAATACCTCCTAGTGGTGAAACTTTTGTTAGCATAGTGCAGCTGTTTAAATATTTAAGTTGTATATTTAGTAGTTGTTTTTAAAATGATGTACAATTTCCTCAGGTGTTAATTTATCTATTGAGTGTATTATTTCCAAGTGCAATTGGTATCCATTTAAACTAATTGGTGTTGTTACTGCAGACATCATGGATTAGCCTGAGCAATAGGAAACTCGCACATTCATAGCTTAACAATCCTGTGGGTGAATCCAAACACTGTGTAGGGGGCACATAGATTGGCAGTATGACTCTGGGGCCACCATAACAGTCCGGGATGTTATCACTAGGCATGCAGGAGCAACCCTGGACTTGCTGTGTCTTTTGCAAGGAGTGTTCATCACAGGGCTGCTCACCTTGGCCCTGGCTTCTGCCCTGTGACCGGGGAAAGTGAAACTGGGCCTCCAAGGGTTATGGAAGTGAAGGGTCTTACATGGAAGTGGTACAGATGGGGAGAAGACCTGAGAGTTGTGACTGCCCTAGGAAGGAAGGACACTCATCGCTCAATGTGTCTAAGTCAGTGCCTGTGATCTGAAGTGCCTCAGGCGTGGATAGTCAAGGCTGAATGCAGCATTCACTCCAGCTTTCACGCCGATGCTGCTGGTAATTGTAGAGGGTATTTTTAGTGTGCATATAGTTTGACAGGTGAGCCACTCCCTGAGGTCAGCTGCAGAATCTTCCATTTATGGTATCTTGTCTGCTCAGAAAGTGCCAAACTTTGAACATTTTGCACTTTTGGGGTTAGGAATATTCAATGCCTTTCAGCATTGTCAGATGTGTCTGTCTGCACAAGGCATTAGTAGCACCCAGGGTTTAAGTTTTTTCATATCATTTCAACTTTTGCTTTCAGCAGATAAACACATAGACACCATGATAACCAGAAAGTGAGTCACAGAAACTGAACAGTCCACCCAAGGATGACTACAGCATCCTGTGGTCTCACTGTATAAGCTCTTTCCACACAATCACATGTGAGAAGATACTTAGATCGTGGTAAACATTAACTGCTATCTTAGAGAGGTGGTGTTTTATATTGTGATGGAAATTTAGACCCTCTCAGGTTTTGACCCACATGGGAGCTACAACTGAGGATGATATAAAACCAGTTCATAACATTAGGATGGGAAGAAATTGGGCAGCTTCCTGGGGAAGATGTAAACATATATGCTCTAGATAGAGCAGACCACAGAAAGGCTCCTATCTAAGGTGAAGCAATGAATTTCTAGTGGGGTATCTTACAGGAGTGTGGGTGACTCGAGAGCCTCTGAAAGGAGCCTCAGCTGTGTCTCTAGAGTCTCCTACCCGACTTTCAGGAATCTCCTTCCTTAACTTCCAGCAACTGTTTGCTGCTTATGTAACCTCAGGGAGGGGGCCTCATGAGCTCCCTGGGCCTATGAGCAGATTAAATGGACAACAGAAGCTATAGTCTTGGAGTCTTTGGGATGCAGATCCACAAGGCTGTACCAGATTAGGCAGGAGAAAGGGGAAAAGGAAAAAGCTACTAGTTCTGCCCAACTGTCAGTGGCCATTTAGACCCAGACACACTGGTCTTAATGGTATTACACAGATGAGTGTTGACAGAGTGTGCTCAGCAGGTCAAAGGTCATCCTTCTGCCTTCTGCAGTGGCTAGCTGGTGCTTTTCACCAAATACTGTGGCTAGGAGATAAACCCAAGTCCACCTTTAACCTTTTTTAAGGTGTTACTTATTGTGCATGTATGCTTGTATGTGCACCATGTGCATGCAGTGTGAACAAAGGTCAGAAGAGATCCCTGGGATCCCTTGACTGGAGTCACACAGTGGTATGAGCCATCATGTAGGCACTGTGAATAGTACCATCCCCAGGGCCCTCTACAAAAACAAGTGTTCTTAACCACTGAGCCATCTGTCCAGCTCCAAGTCCATCTCTTTACTGAAGTCTTCATTGTGTAAAGCTTCCATTAAGGCAAAGGCTTTGTGTCTCAAGCTGAAGATTAGAACAAACTAAGAAGATAAAACGGGTGTCTGTTTAATTATTGCTCTCTATCCCTCCCCACGCCCTCCCCAAGCCTCTTTGCTTAGAGCAGCAGACCAGTGCTAAGCAGCCGAGAACACTATGAATGACAGTCTTCTCCATACTGAGAAAGCTGAAACTGTTGCTGGAACCGTCAGCCTCCACATTTCCCAGCCTGGATGAAAATATTCATGGATAAGGTTAGCAGTCCATATTCAGAGGGTTGTGCTAAGCAGTCTTGGTTTTTTTTTTTTTTTTTTTTTTTTTTTTTTTTTTTTTTTTCCCTGCAGGGAAGCTATGTGTCTGCAAGGGCCTATTATGAGAGAGCTCTGAGGCTGGTTCCAGACAGCAAGCTGCTGAAGGAAAATCTGGCTAAGCTGGATCGCCTGGAGAGGAGATTACAAGAAGTCAGAGAACGGGATCAAACATAGATCAAAGAAAGGACACAGTCACATGGGACTCAGCAGGCTGGAAGAGGACAGAGTTGGGGAGGCCTTGCTTATATACAGCAGGCTCTGCCAGCCAGGCAGTCCTCTCCTGGTGGCACAGTGGGAGATAGCCTCTGGTGACTGTGCTTAAAGAGTTGTTTCCATGAAGAGACAGAGAGCAGAGGAGAGCAGACTGTCTGCAGGAAAGGGAGATAAGCAAGCACACTTTGCAGGCCCCTGTGTGACTCCCAGTCCCCAGGATATTAGCAATGCTTTGGTAGCAGACAGTGACCTCCATTCTTACTATATCCCAGAAATACAGAAGCTCGGAGTCCTGTAAACACAGCAGCTGTTCCTAAGAAAGGATGTGTTCTCTGAAGTCAGCCCTTGGGATACCTACTCATGCAAGTTCAGTTAGTTCTCAAGAATCTAGAGCTGGTGAAGAGCAGTGTAGAGTCCTGTGGAGCAGGGGAGCAGAGCACTTGGTAGCTCGGCTTGGCTAATATCCCCCAAGGGCATCATCACTAAGCACCTTTGGAGAAGTACATTAAAGTCTACTCTGGTTTATGATTTTTTAGTGCCTAAAACACCAAAATGGAATCTTCTAGAACTGTATATGTGGCTATGTTTATCTCTACAGGAAAATCAAAGCTCAGCATCCTTGATTCTTTATGGAAATGTTTTGAATGTCTGAACTGTGTTCTAAGTTTCACTAGAGTCGTGTCAACACTTGAACCTTCTGAGTGTATTAACCATAGGGTTGGGACCCTGAAATGTGTTGCTCAGGTGTGGAGCTGTAGTCTGCAGAGAAGCGTTAAAGGAGTGATCCAGATAGGGCTCTACTTTATTCTCTTAAGGTCAAGGACCTGTAAGATTTATTGTTTTTGAAAGATCTATTTGAGCACTGAAGAATCTTACATTGTGTTACAAAATTCCTCACAGACTCTTTTAGGTTGAGGGTAGAGAGCTCTGTCACTGACTTTTGAGGTTTAGTGAGAATTCTTTATTTAAAACAGAAGTGAGTTTGGAGACTTTGTAGAGAATACTCTAAAACTAGAGGATGAAGTCTAAATTCATAATTTTTTAAAAAATATATTTATATTTAAAAGTAAGGAAGGCAATGTTGAAATCACAATTTACATTATTTTAGTGTTATTTATTGTGTAACTTATAAAATATTTAATATATATCCATAATTCTTGTTTTTCCCCCCTCTGTGCATAGTTATTTTGATAGCAGCTCTCAAAACCAAGCATATGAAAATTGCAAAATAGGAAAGTTTTCAGTCTCCCCACATCATGTTGGTTATTTACTGTAAGAACTAATGGGCTTAGGATTGGCTCAGTGTTTGGGGAGTGAAGGAGTTTGAAGGGCTCATCACTAAAATCAAAAGCACCACAGGCCATGCAGGTCCTGATGCAGAGCCGCTACCACATAGGCTTGACAGCTGGAAAAAACATCATCTCACCAGTGCAGCCAGGCCCGAGGGAAAACCCTCTGCTTCTTACAACCCAGCATCAGGATGCAGTGCCTCTGTGTGTTATTTTGCAGCAGGTAAGTTGAAATAAATGGCTGAAAATGTATTTGGAAATGCATGGTTGAGGGAGTTTGATCCAACACACACCTGCTCTTTGGGGGCAGTTTTTGTTACCTGGTTTCTGTCAACATTATATAAATTATAGTATCATAAATTGATCTGGAATCCTATTTTCTTCCATCTAAGATAAAAATCTTCAGTCCTAAAGTAAAAAAATATATACTATAGTGTTTATTATAAAATAATTCCTGGCCCCTAAAATGGATGGTAGGGACCCTTGGTAAAAGTCACTTCTTTGTCATAATAGTATTTAACAAAATGGATCCATTAAAAAGTAACGGGAAATTGAACTACAGCATTTGACAGGACTTTGCCTTACTGAGAGTGCTTCAGAAGGTCTCAGTATACACTTGTTAGAATAATTTAAAAGGCAATTACTACGTAAACCTTTTAGAGGAGAAAAGACCACATGGTGTCTGGGAGACTGCTATATCTGGGCCTCTCTTCTTGTTTGTCTGCCCACTTTGGCATCTCCTGGAGCAGTAAAAATAAGCACTACTTAAAAAGGAGAGCAAAGTCAGCTTGCTTTGTTGGCACAGACATTTCAGATCCTTTATTGAAATGAACCAATGAGGCAGTTTCCATGGTTGAAATGTTTCCTGTGAGAAAATCAATTGCAAACTGTTTGTATTTTGTTGAGGGTATTTCACAACATGCTGTTTGGTCCTTGTGATGTGGAGTAATAAGTGGGAGTCTTCTTTATTACACTAGAAACAGAGCCTGGCGAGTCAGGAAACTGTGTCTGGTTTGCCATTGGCAGGCTTGTGCTCCATAGTGACTGGAGAGCTGATTCTGAAGCCGAGGAGCAGAGCTGGCTTTGTCCTAGCAGTGGTGTCTTATCAGCGGTACTGAGACCCAGACCAGGAAACACTCCCCCTCTGAACTCTGTCCTCAGCTAAATATATCCTTAATGTTTTTCCTTTGTTTGTGTCCAGTCCTGTGTCTCAGAATTCTGAAACATGCCTTAGTAGGAAGGAGTCAAAGAACAAATCAGGATTTGCTTTGCCTGTTCTGAACCCCCAGCACAGCATTCCTAAAGTTCTTTCTTCTGTTAGACTCAGAGCCCTTACAAACTTCTTTGTAGCCCCTCCCACCACCACCATTCCTTATCAGGCCTGCCCTTCTTCCTACCTAGACCCAGCCCAAGTCATGAAACCTACCTAAGTGGCAGTCCATCTGTGTGCCTGTTGACACAGAAGTTACAGGAATGTCTTGGGGATTATTCAAAATGATTCAAATGATACCAATGTCATTTATAAAACCTGATTTGGTGGTGGAATTCAGGTGAATGGACCAAAAATGTGGAGACCACGAGGCCTGGGGGCCCTTGTTTGTGTAGTTCTGGGGTTGGAACTTCATGTCAGGAGAGCCTTCTGTCACTGGCTACCAGTGACGTCTCTGCCCCAGAGTTGTTTCTTCTGAAGTTTGTCACAGTGAAGAGAGATTCCAGTTGGTTGACAACAGTATGCAAGTTCTCATTTGAAGTCAACAGCAGAATTTAACAGGCTTTTTGCAGCTTTTAGCCAAGACTAAATAAAAATTCCAAACCACAATGTAGAAGCCAATCTGAGGTGACTGAACCGAGGGAGAAAATAAACTAAATGTCCCATTCCTTGTGGTCGTTAGCAGACAGTTCATATCCTTCTGATCACAGTGCAGCACTGGCTGGTAGTGAGGTCCTCCCTCCAGCACGGGGCCTCCCAGCCCTGGGGCCTGTAGAGAACAAGTAGTACCTTTCCATACTCCATAAGACCCAGCTCCGTGGTGCTAGCAAAGTCCTGCAGAGCTGAGCACTTTAACCAAGGGGATGTCAGTAAAGTGGCAATTGTATTTCTAGACTGGACTAAAATGACCCAAAGAATTCTAAACAAAGAGTCCTTGCCCCATGGGTTGGTCAAGGCCATTACTCCTAGACTGGTAGATGGCTGAGTAGGGTGGTTTATGCTTGTCTCAACTGGACTATAATTTCTCTTCTATTTAGGAAATGCTTCTGTGTCAGATGGAGAGACACAACCTTGGCAAGTGTATGTACCGGGCAAGGTGCCAAAGATAACAAATGAAAACAAAAAACAAAAAAAACCTGGTTTCTTTGAACTCTTAGAAGGTGCCCATGGCTCTGTGTTTGCCGCTGCCTGTCGCCGTCTGTCACAGACACTGGGGCTTTGTTTAGTTCTTGATTATACTTATTCAGACCTGTTGTTTCATGAGCCTGATGGTGCTGGTGTACACCTTTAATCCTAGCAGTTGGGAGGCAGAGGCCGGCCTGCTCTACAAACTGAGTTCCAGGATAGCCATGGCTACACAGAAAAAAACAAACCAACAGCAACAACAACAAAAACCACACACACACTCATACAGACTCTTCAAAAAAAGAGTCATAAGAAAAAGTGCGTTTCTTTTCTGTCTGTGGTGGGTCCACCCAGGAGGATCAGCCTTCAGGAGACTCTGACAGGGATGACACACAGCACATGATGTGCTGAGGAGTTGGTTTGTTCTTGTTGTGTTTTCATGTCATGGTTTCGGTTGTAGGTAGACAATGCCCAAATACAGCAAAGCCCAGATATCTAAATGGCATCCTTTACCTTCCTTCCAGGCAGCACTTGTATAAGCTAAGGCTATGGAATACCAAACACAATGTCAGAAATATAACAATTCTTGCCGTTACTCTGAGTTCTCAAAGCAAAGCATGTTGTATAATTCTGAAAACACTTCCAATATTTTTGTTTCTGTGAGCTCTTTGTTCTGAGAGAGCAGATAAATAACTGTAGTACAAACCATGGCTTCCTATCAAAGTGGGACCACTGGATAGGAAAAAAATCGTGAAGCCGTCAGTTGGCTTATATTTACATACTCCAGTTTGATTTCCACAGACTTTTCTGTGAAAGCACCAGGGCATGAAGTTTTAAAAGACAGACAGCACCACACCTGGTCTGATTGTAAATGTAGGTCATCAGCTGTTCCTTACAGGAGACATCTTCATGCAGAGATCCAGGATATCTTCTCATCATCAGGGGCACACACTCTGTATCTGTACTGAATCTGGATGTTCCTAATATGCACATCCTTTGGGGGTTCTTTAGCTGTTGGTCCATCGTGGGGGCACACCAGTTCAAGATGAGTGCTTTGGAGTGCTAATCCTAGCGTCACTGTGAGGTCTGTCTTAGTGGAGTCTGTCTCCCATTAAACCCTGTCCTGTCCAGTGGTTCCAGGAATACCATGAGTCTCTTCAGTGTGTTGAAAAGCACTGTGTAGAGTCTGAAGATAATGATCTTGTCCCTCCCTTTGTTCTTGGTAGTGACACCACAGCCACAACACACACAGCCCTTGGAAGGATTGGGTTGCCCAGGAATGTAACATGACAAGAGTAGTAACTCTTACTACTTACAGTCTGTGTGCATAAAGTTCTTGTAGTGACCCTGTCACTTTCCTGGGAGAAAAGGTCATGTTTTCTCTGAGGGAACTGAGGTGTCTGCAGAGGCCAGGACTTGTTTTGACCGTGTGGAAGTCACTGTGTTTGCTGCCAGGACCTTGTTCTTTGTTCCCACTGCTCAATGTTCCTATTTTGGGTGATTGTATATAAATGTACACCTGCATTATTTTTGCTATGCTGCTTAAAATATTTCTCCATTTAAGTCTGACTGTATACTTTGCCTAAGTCTTTCAAAAGCAAATTTATGTAAATGTCTATTTTATATAAAATATGGTAAAAAAAAATACTGTGTGGCCTCAGTCTCTCAAATTCTCTGATTAGAATCTGTCAATAGTCTTTTTGCTTGTAAATCTGGGCTCCAAAAGTAAAGATGACCTGTCCTTACCTGTCAGACATCTGCTCCACACCATGACTGCCTACTTTTCCTCTGCAGAAGACTCTGCCCTGTCTCCTTTGGCAGATACTTCCAGGCCAGACTCTGCCCTCTGCCGGCTTTGTGGGTCTCTCTCTCTCTCTCTCTCTCTCTCTCTCTCTCTCTCTCTCTCTCTCTCTCTCTCCCTCCCTCCCTCCCTCTCTCTCTCTCTCTCTCTCTCTCTCTGTCTCTCTCTCTCCCCCTCTCCCTCTCCCTCTCCCTCTCCTTTCCTTTTCTCTCTCCTCCTCCCTCCTCTCCCTCTCCCTCTGCCCAGGACTTTACCTCATGCAAAATAATCATCATACTTTATCCTCTCCATTAGCCTGTGTTACTCTCCCTGTCCCTCTGCTTGCTAGTTCTGCTGATTCCGTCTTACAGCTCAGTACTGAGTGGAGACACAAGCATCCCATCACAAGCACAAAAAGGGTGAAACACCACATTCTCCATCAAAACTCAGAAAGACAAAGGTGACATCGAATCAGGAAGATCACGAGGGACACCTGACTCCAGACCTGTGACAGGTGCAGCCCCCAGTGCCTGAGTGGAATCAAACAGCACTTTCAGCCCACCTTCCTCACTTGGTGCTGGCAGTCTGTAGACAACAGAGGCTGCAAATACCAGGGAAACCATAGGGCCTCTGCCAGGGGTTGGACTGCTCCTTGCTGCTGACCCTTAACCCCCAGAACATAGGTAATGGAGACCCCTAGGTTCTGCCACCAGGTAAGGATCACATCTCTATGACTTACTCTGGATTTCCTGTGGTTCTGGCCAGTATGGGCCCCAGATATGCCAAAAGGAAGGCCTGCTTGCCTCAGTGAAATGCTTTGAGCTGGGAGTTTGCAAGCTTCTCCCTTAGAGCCTGGTGGCCCCAGAGATTTCAGTGCAGTCCCAGTTCTCTAACCAAATCTAGTGCCAGAGGCAGGGCTGGTTCTCTTCTGCCCTGATCCTCTCCTGTTAGGGCAGCACAGGGGCAGATGGTGGGGCTCTGAGCAAGCTGTTAAACCTGAGTTGGGTGTGGAACATTCTTTTAAGACTCCTGAGAAAATTAAGGGGGGGGTCTTAAAGTTGAGTGATTTCAGGGCCTCTGAGCCAGGCAGGGGAAATCTGACTGAAATCTTGACAAGTAAAGCCTTAAATTAAGCAAAGATTCTGTGTGTGGGTTTCTGCAGCACTGAGGTATAGAATCCCAGAGGCTGATGTAAAAATCAGAAAAATGGCCTGGAATCTGTCAGTGTTCCCCAGAATAGAAGTTGGGGAATGTAGATTGTCTTGAAGCTGTTTGTATTTTAATGTTAATTCTACTTCCCCAAGAAGGGCTGTCTAGTCACGTGACTCCAACTGAACCTGAATCCCCAAGCTCCTTATCTTCCACAGCTGGCCAAGGTGTTTGCATGCAGGGTTCCTCGCTGGATGATGGGTGCTCTGGGGCACAGCAAAGGGGCATCATGGATGCATTCACAAACCAATAGGTTAGATGTGGCTGTGTTAGAGATTTTATCTGTAAATGCTCAGTTTCCCCCTGAAGGAACAGGGATAGAATAAACAAGAGACAGATCTGCCCCTGAATGGGCCAGCTGAAACGGGAGACACGTCCCAGTGTGTTCAGCAAGCTGTTCTCTGCCAGACTTTAACCATGGGCTCCAAATCTAATCATTTCTTCCAGCAAGACAGACGGCTGGCTGGCTGACTGAGGCTTCAGGGAACCGTCTTCAGGGGCCTGGCAGCTCAGCGGCCGTCCTTGTCTCAGTCTGTCCCTTGTTTTGGCTCACAGTTCCCACTCACTGTCCACTAGTGAGAGGGTCAAGGGAGCTCTGAGCAGCCAGTCAACACAAACACATCAAGAGCATAAAGAAACTGATGAACCATGCTGCCCGCTTGCTTTTCTCTTGTCAAGCTTTTACTTACACAGTGCAGGATCCAGACAATGAAACAGTGCTGCCCTTATCCAGAGTGGGCCTCTTGCCTTAGTTGACACAATTCCTCAACTGAGGCTCTTGTCTCAGATGGTTCTAGGTTGTGGGGAGATGACACACTTATCACAGGAGCACATGGTGAAATCCACTGTGCCATTTCTGAGAACATTTTGAATTTCCAATTTGATTTAAATTTTACCACTGTAATTCTCTCAAGAAATCAAGAACATGGGACAAATTAAACGTAGTTTCCAATTTCACACAAGAACCTGTATCCAAGTAGAATAAGGACTGATTCTCTCTCTAAAAGTCCAGGTCATTGATGCTCACAGCAGTGACTCATTGCTCTCTTTCTTATTTACATGGTCTGTGGCTTTCATATGTTTTGAGTTCCAGAATTTTGAATTTCATATGTTCTGTAACTGGAGCAAAGCTAGAAGTCCAGAACATTCCTGCTGATTACACCGGTGCTGGGTTATAGAGAAGAGCTGGAGTGTTTGTGGGTACTCAGAACTGCAGTATGCATTATGAAAGCCCTCTTGTTAGTTTGTCCTATCCTGGGTCTTATAGAGCGCTGGCACTCAGTTCTGTTTGGAAAGCCATAGTGAGCAAGGAGAACAGATAAACAACCTTTCCTGGAACTAAAGCTTTTTCTCTAGGCATTTTCCAGGAAAGCAGCTCACATATGATTGAAAGTGAGTTTTGAGGGAGTTAGAAGCAGGGGATCAGGAATTCAAGACCAACCCCCTTCTGCTACACACCAAACTGAAGAGCAGCCTGGGCTACAGGAAGACTGTGCATAAAGCAAAAATAAGATGCTTGGCCTTTGTTTTCCCTAAGCTCTGTTTCTGCTTTTGAAATAGGACTTTACAAAGAAATAGGCACTAACTGTAGAGACTTCGAGGAAATAGAGAATTGGGCCCAACTTCCAACACAGTCTACCAGGATGCTAGAAGAGACCATACGGTAGAGAATGGTTCAGAAGATGGTTCAAAGGGGAGCAAAGAGGAAGGGAAGAGAAGATGGATGAAAAGAATTAAATAAAACACACAGGCTTTCTCAAAGTGGTGTAACTACAAAAGGTTACTAAGCATCTCCAGCCTGCCTTCATTCTTCAGCATGCAGGGGCAGACATGTTTCCATCCAACAGAACAGGCTTACGACTACCAATGAAAGTTGGCTTACAGTCAGGAGAGAAGTAGGGGAGACCCTGGTTGATAGGAAGACCTAGAAACATCTGCAGATGTCTTTGTGAGCCTGGGTGTATACCTGATTCAGAAGTGCACATAGGCCATTAAAGAGCTTTGAGGCTGAGATTACTTTTGAGGATAAATTCCAAGAGATGAAGTCAAACTCATAAAGACATAACATTTATCGAAGAAATCTTTCTAAGTGTAGCATCCATTTAGATCACTAACTAGTCCAAACTGTGACATGCTTTGCTCCAAGTCAGATTACTACCTGCCTCCTAGAATACTGCCAGTCAATCTTTCTCCTTGCATCTTGAAGTATGAGAGTAAAAGGGTCATGGATTCTTGCTCTGTGGTTCCAGAGTCACTGAGGCTGGGCATCTTGTGGTAGGGAAGTCCCTATATAAAGGGCCCGAGAGGGCAGGAGGCCCTAAAGTCATTGAATAAGGCTATAAAAGTGAAGTTTGGGCTGCAGTGCAGAAGCTGAGATGTTAAGAGTTGCCAGAGCCATGAGAGCTGCCAAGAAAAGCTGCATAAAAGCAGAATCACCCCGAGAGGAAGGTGTGCTGTAGGCAGCAAAGCCATAGGAATTTGAAATTAAAGTCCCAGGCATTAGACATGAAGCTACACGGACATGGTGCTTGCCCTGATGGGTTTTGGTCTTCCTTTGGTCCACTATTTCCTATGTCCTTTTCCTTTCTTTTGGAATTGCAATATATATCCTGTATCTTTTTATTTTACACGGAGTTACAATTAAGGATTGTGTCTCAGAAGAGATTTTAGAACTTGGACTTTGAAGATGGACTGAATAAATTTTGCATTATGACCATGAGCCTATGTGGGTCAGGAAGTAGCATGTGGTGGTTTGACTGGAAACACCCTTCATAGTCTCAAGCATTTGAACGCTTGGTCCCAAGTGGCAGCCCCGTTTGGGGAGGTTTCACTGGTCCTGCTCTGCTGTGGGAAGTATGTCTCTGGGGGTGAGTGGCCTTGTGACTAAGTGCACGGTGCTCTTCTGCTCTGTTCTATAGTAGAGATGTGAGCTTCAGTTTCCTCCTACTGCCGTCATGGCGTTTTATCACCGTGACCAAGAAGTAACCAATACGTGCAAAATCAATGAAAAGTGAAACTATTCCATCCCTAACTTAGCTCTCTGAATATTAGATTCTTATACAGAAAGATGTCTTCTAGAAAATACTGTCTTTTGAAAACTCTGATTTGTTGTAGTGCCACTGAACGTGTCCTGTAATTTTCTAACCTAGCATTTCTGTGAGGTGAGATTGTCAGCTAGAGCCTTATGGGATTGCTGTGTCTCTTCAAATTATAGCTAGCAGACCTGCACAGCTGTAATGTAAGTATTACCTCACCCATGCTGTGTGTAACGTCTGTAATATAAAATGCCATATTTCTCTCTGTGGGAGATAACGTTTCATGCAAGAGTATCAGTTTTTTTTTTTTTTACTAATTCAAGGAAACATTTGATCATTCTTCAACTAAAATTTTAATATCAATGACTAAAATATGTTAACTAATGCTTTCCTTCTTTTTCCTCCTTGAACATAGTTCCCTTCCTCCCTATAGATATCTATGGGGCATCTACTGTAAGCCAGGGACCCAGTAAAACACCAAATGGACTCCAAACCATAACAAGGTTACAGGGTAACAGGAATGAGGCATTATAAGGTACATCAAAATATATGTGGGATGGAAGCACCAAAGGGAGTGGAGGGCGCAGAAGGAAGATCCCAGGACTGAGGGCCCCAAAGCTGTGCATGAGCAGGGCGGTCCAGAAGGAAAGGCTCATTGCTGTGTGTATAAACAGGGAAGGAGAGATCCAGGGTGAAAGCCCATAGCCATGTGTGTGAGCAAGGAGGGAAGGCAGGGGTATGAGGGTGTGACACAAATCAGTAAGATCTTTCTGAACAGGTGACATTTACACGTCATATTATTACAAGAAATTCCAAGCCCTCCCTAAGCCTGCATGTATTGAGAACTAAGATGCAGCTAAGAGTTAAACTTTCAAGCTTCTGATTCATGAAATATACCTCTAGGGAAAAAAAGCCCCATGTAACTCCAGGGCTGGGGAGATACCTCAGTCTGTAAGTGCTGGCCTTCCTTGCAAGCATCAGGATCTGTGTCTGATCCCCTGCACATAAAAAGCTAGGTGTGGTGGCACACATGTTATTCCAATGCTGGAAGGCAGAGACAGAGACAAGCAGGTCCACTTGGCAAGCGCCACGCCCGTGAGGAGCAGATAGCAAGGAGAATTGCTTCATCCCATGTTAAAACCTGTTTTAAAACACTGATAACTGGAATGGGTATAGGGCAAGGCATGTGAGTGGCAGTGGGCAAGGGGTGGGCCACAGGCAGTGTAGACTGTGGAGGCAGTGTAGACTGCAGCATTTGTCACAGCAGATCTCAGAGGAGATGCACACCACTATGTACAGCAAATGTTTTCATGTCCTTAAGAATAGAAGAAAATTAGCTATTTTTATAAAGGAAATAAAATCAGTAATTGCCTAATAATTTTTTTTTCTTCATTAGAAAAAAGTTGAGCAAGTAAACTTGGGACCTTCAATAGTTCTGAAAAATATTTATGACTTTATGTAGGATATTTGTAAATCAATGCTGGAAAAGCTTGAATCTAAAGATTATATCCTCCAGATGCTATCAATACCATATTGATCAGATTTGAAGTTAAAACAGAGACTCAAGCCTTTTATCTTCTGATTCTTTACCCAATAGCTGGGCAACTATTGGTGAGAAGGGTTTCTGAAAGCAAATAACCCACAGAATTAGCCATTATTCTCCTTTGATAAGAAAAGTGTTTATTTCTGTACCTGATACCACACAATCTAGACTGTCTTGGGCTGGGGAAGCAGATGCTCAGCATGCAAGAGGCCCCCAGTTTCATACTCAGCACCCCTACTCCAAACAAGGTAGCAAATGCTTCAAATGAATCTTCTCCTTTGTTTCTTATGGCAGTGAGACGAAGCCTCTACCCGTCCATCACGTCACAATGTTCCTGCAATGTGATCAGTGGCTGACTTCCACTGAGAAGCAGATCTGAACACTCAAAATTACAAAGCGTCCTTGACTATGACCTTAATTTATCTCTAACCGCTTTTAGTATAAAACACGAGAGATTCTTTTATATTGGAGAGTTCCTAAAATAAAAAAGGCTTATGAGTCGAGACCCAGCTCAGCTGGCAAGTGCTTCCCTGGGACACAGGATGCTCTGGGTCTCCTCCTCGGAACCATGGAAGTTGGCTGTGGTGGTATATTGCTTGTAACTGGCGATAGAGTAGCAGATCATAAGTTAAAGGATAGTTTTGGCTCCACAATGAGTTCAAGACCATAAAATGGTTTCTAACCAACGTTATTAATACAAATAATATACCCAGCCAGCCCCCAATAATCAAGTCACAGTCCTATGGATTTATTTAATCAGCTATGTGCAATTACTCAGGAATTACCTCTAATCTAACTTCCTATTTGCTAGACTGACTACTTTCCCCAACCGTGCTCCCTAAAGACTTGCTGTTTGTATCTTCCTGGGTTATTTCTGCTCTACCTGCCTGTCCTCAGAGTCCATTTCTTATGAACCTGGTCCATAACATTTAACAGAAACCTGTTCCCTCTGTCTTCTTCCTCCTTCTCCTCTCCTTCCTCCTCATGGTCCCTACCTGTGATTCCCAGCTAGGTAATGAAAACTGCTTACTGTTCCCTCAGTAGTTGGCCATAGCCATCTTTACTTTATTTAATCAATAGTTTTAAGTTGGGGAGCAAGGTTTGCACAACAAAAGCTGGTACATGGGAATTCTTGGGGCAACCAGAGCTTGGGGAACAGAATTTAGTATTTGAATGCTTATCAGCACCAGACCAATCCCCAACAAAGTCCAACCTGGGCTACATAAGACTATATGAAAAAAGGACAATGTGTGTGTTCGTCCTCTCAGATTAGACCCTCTAGAGAAACAAGGAACCAGTGAGGATCACTGGGACCCCGAATTTCACAATTTTAGGTGACCTGGAGTAAACTGTTTATTATAATAAACTCTCCATTCAACGGCTTCATGAGCCCCCATGTTTCTGAACAGCAGCACATGCTTATGATTGAGCTGCCCCAGTATGCAAAGAGGAGCCTTTCCTGGGAGTAGATGCTTCCCAGTGCAAAATAGCAAAAGGTTTATTCTATACATAAAAAGATGTGCTCCAGTAGAAAGTCAGATGTGATCAACACTTTCAGAAAAGTAGCAGTTACAAAATTAATATACAGAGGAGGACAAGTGTTTATCAGCATATTATCCACGAGATAAAGATAAAACAGTTGGGCCATTTATTTTCAAGTAATGTGAAATAAATAAAAGCAATCTATTTGGGTCTAGCAATATGGTTATTCCTATTATTGGCATATAAAACAGTTCAAGATTGCTTTCTTCCTTGGTCTTAGTAATCATAACAAGGTTACTAAGTAATCTTGTTAATTTGATTACTGAACACCTTGAAATAAACAAACAAGGGAACTGTTAACAAGATTACTTAGTAATATTAACAAGATTGCTAGGAGTTAAAATTCCACACAGTATCTTTTCAAAGAAAATAGATTATCTCAAAACATAGATTTAAGGGGCTTACAAGTAAGGAATCAGTAAGTATAAAGAAAGCCATAGAGAAAGTTGAAAGTATGAGAATTTGGATGAGGAAGGACTATGTAGCATGAGGGAAAGACAGGGTAACGAAATGTGTATCAAGATGAAGGTGCTTCTGAAAGCCTTCTTCATGCCCCATCATGCTTCTGATATCCAGAGCTTCTGACTGAGTGTGGATCTAGAAACTAACCTTCCTTGACAAGGAGCTGTTTTTGAAGAGTTTCAACAACAGATATGTGGCTGCCCTAGAAAATGAAAAGAAGCAAGCTCCTCTAGGGTGTCACCCTCCAGTACTAACAGTGACAAACAGAGACTTTTCCAGGTGAGGGCCCCAAGGCCCTGGCATGAGGTCCCTCAGTTACCAGCAGAGCTGGGATGCACCAGGTTGTTTTGTGAGCAGCAACATTAGAAAAGGGAAATCTCAACATCCCCAGAATGAGGAGGTATCAGGTATAAATGATTTCTATCAGCTGCTTCTACAGACAATGGAGACTGATAAGGTCAAGCATCTGTCTGTTCCCTTTTAACGCTGTACTGGTTGGTTTTGTTTTTTATTTGTTTGTTTTTGAGAAGTCTTGGGTTATCTCTTATATATCTAAAGAGAAACCTGGGGTTTGTACTCAATACTAGAGCAACATACTTGGTGTTGACTGTTTAAAAGACATCCTCTGCAAGTGGGAATGTGAGAAGGGGAGACTAGATAGTCCCTTGGGTCACTGAAGCAGGCTGAGAGGTTTCAAAGCACTTACTTCTGGTGGTCCCTGAGTGCCCTAGTCCAGTAGCAGGAAGAAATCTATTAGAAAAACTGGGGTAACCGTAAGTCTGTAGTATGATAGGAAGGAAACTGTTAGTCATCATTTCATTTCTGTGACCAAGTACCTGAGATGAACAGAGAAAGGAAGGAGGATTGATTTTGGCTCTCAGTTTTGAAGGTCTGAGTCTAAGATCTCTTGGGCGTGTGATGGATCCTTATAGCAGGGTGGAGGGACCAGGTGGATTCGGTACTTAAGGCTCCACAAACCTGGCAGGGAGGTGCTGTGATCAGGAGGTGTTTTCCCAGCAAGAAGCTTATCCATTGCATTTGGATATGTTGGCCCCTGAGGTTTCCCCAAATGTGGAAAACTCAACTGTATAGTTCTCTTCCGAAAAAACTAAAATTAAATCTTAAAGAAAATACATTCCCAGAGGAATTTCTTCATGGCTACTTCATCATCTGATAGTTAATAGACTTCCTAGCTGTCAAATTATCTACTTACTTTTTTCTCTCAGCTTACACAGGCATTACAAAACACTTAAGTGTTTCACTCAACTTGGAATTCATTAACTTTATTCTGCTCCCCCTAGCCACCTCATAATTAAATCTTCTAAAATGAAATTAGGTTAATGTAGTGTGGCATGTTAAGGATCTTGTGCTGGCTCCTCATGACCAACAAGTCCTTTTAGTATTGAGATACCATCTGCCTAACACTTTGCTTTCACGATGTGCTTTTATTCAACAAATAGCTATGATCTGCTATGAACATCAATTGGTTCAATCCTCACTGAGTAATATATTACATTATAACCTCAAAAAATTATGTAAAAGGAAACAGGCAGAGCATGAGGTGAAGAAATATGCCAAAGCCCACAGATTTAAAACGTGGCAGGTTGTGAGTCTATGAATCAATTCATAGACTACCTTGCACTGTAAGGGGGCAGTGGGGAGCTTGTCCTCTGAGAAAAGCAGCGCACCCTACAGTGCATGAATGAAAGTCACTGAGCAAAGACATAAGGTTCTGAAACCACTGGGAAACCATAACGGAACCATCAAAATGTTGACACCTCTTGTTTTCTGGTTGGCTCCTACAAAACTCATAAGACAGGAAAGATTGACAAATGGAACTAAACAAAACTGATTTTCAAAACCATTTTTGCACAACAAAGAAAATCATCAGAGGAAAAAAAGAAAACACAATGAAAGAAAATCTATACATGATTGGTGACTGGGTAGAAGTGAGTAGAATCCAGCTGACTCTAACCACAGGCCAGTGACTATGGAAAAGGCATCTAAATCTAATCTGGTATCAGGGAGAATCTTGAATAACTTCTAGGAGTTAAGTCACTTCCAGATGTTCTCGAATTTCTTTGTCAACAATACTCCAAGAAGTGTACTGAAACAAATCTGGGCTTTGATTCCCGGCTAAAAACAGCAACGGTGAGAACAGGCAGCAAATCCCAGAAAATCTGCACCTGGTGCCATCTAGTGCTAAAACAAGGACATGGCAACAAGCTCTGAGAAAAGCAGCCTCCCTCAGGACAAAGGGGCTCAGTGGAAGTCCTAGGGTAAGGATGTGACCCCCGCTTGCATGTGTGTCACACCAGCTTGCACCAAGAGCTTTTAGGGAACCCTGAGCTCATCTAGTACTCAAAGTACCAGAAGATGATCAGGCAGTAACTCACATGGGCAAAGTCCCAGTGAGAAGTTGAAATCATTAAAGGAAGTTTGATTCGCTTAAGGAAAATACAGCAAGGTTTCAATATCTTATCAGAGAATCTCAAAAAGCTGAGAGCAACTAAACAATTTCCAAGGTTAAAAACATTCGCAGTAAAACTGAAAATGCCATGGGATACATCAAAAGCAGGTTAGACAGAACTAGTGAGCTTCAAGATGGGCTACTTAAAATGCATGTTTGGAGACAAAAAAAAAAAAAAAAAAAGATGAGGAAGGAAAAAGGCTTAATGGGAAACCTGGGAACCACTGAAACATCACGCACCTATGTTCTTCCTCATAGAAATAAGAGAACTCCGATTTTCAAGCTTCAAGTTGGTATATGGAAAAATGATGGAAGCCCATAAATGACAATGTTGGAAATGTATACCAGCTAAGTGTGGTGGCTCACACCTGTGGAGTCATATGTAGACTCCTTCATCACAGATCCTTTCATGTGTTTGCTATAGCAAAACATCTTTTTACATGTGTCTGCTTCAGGAAAACATCCTTTCATGTGTCTGCTTTAGCCAGACATCCTTTCACCTGTGTGTCCCAGGACAACATCATTTGATGTAACTTTCCAAAGAAATTAGAAGTTTCCACTTCACACACCTGTGATCCCAGCACGTGGGAGGCTGAGGCTGAAGAACTGCCCCAAGTGCAAGGCCAGCCTAGGGTGTAAGTAAAGTCTGTCTCGGCAAACAAAAACTAGTTAATACAAACTAGGAGTAGAAAATTAGTAGTTACCTATAGCTGAAGCCTGTGATAAAGAGGCTCTGTGTACAGCTGATTCAGGACAAACTAAACACCGAGATTGGCAGCTAGAGAGAAGAAACAAACGCAGAAGACCCCGATCCAATCAAATTTGAGGCTGGTAGTGATTTTTTTTTCTATATATAAAGCTCATTTTTCTATATATAAAGAATGAATAGGTTTGGATTAGGAATTAAAAAAAAAAAATCCTCTTGAGGTACATGTGAGCCTTACAGCATAATACCAGTTTATCTTACTTTTGTTAACTAGCTAAACCCTGTACCCAGCCCACAGAGAAGTAAGATGTCATGAAAACACACTGTGAGCATTTTCAGCCCTACTCTAAAACCTCTCTTCAGTGAGACATAATGGGATGGAGTTTCTCAAAAGCAGACTGTTCCCCAGATATACCACCACTAACATGGGAATTACCTATGAAGTCAGGCAGGTTGTCCTAGCAGCATTGCTCAGTCACAGCTTCCCTTGTACCAGACCCACATCTGATCCCCAGGACCGAACAAAACGAAAAGACAAAACAAATCAAAGAAAAAAAAAGCATGAAAGAAAACCAAGGGAAGCAAATTATTGTTTGACTGGTTAACAGGCTTCACTCTCTGAGAAAAATTGTTATGCTTGTTAGTTTTAGAAATTGTTTAGACAAAGGATAGGGTGTAACTAAAGGAACAACAGTCCAGCCTCTATCCAAGGAAGTTGGAGGGAAGAGCTGCTGACAGATTACAGTTGAGGTAAATTTGCATTCTAGACATGTATTAACACATTACTGTGCCCATTTCACAGGATAGGGAAACCAAGAAATTCGATATGCTCGAAGTCACAAGCAATCAACATGTTAGATTGGAATTTTAATTTAGGAAACCTTGGCTTGAGGCTGTGTTTAACCCCATTCAACCTCGAACCTTAAGTAGGAATTTGATTAATTGGAGTAATCTTGAAAGTCTGAAGATTAAATTGCCACCAGAGGGCATGCATTTGTCCTTGGAGGGATGAGGTTCCCATTTTCAGAAAAAGGGTATACACAAAGCGAAACGCTGTGATCTGAATGGTTGGTGTACAGTTTAGTACTTTCCCAGCCGGTTTCTCTTTGACAGCTGTTAACTACTCTTTACCTCCCTCTTAAAACTTAAATCCTTACCTACTAAGTATATAATGGAATTTCTTTGCAATAGTATTGTTGGGATTAAGTAGAGAAAAACCCAAAGCGTTTCAAACAGTGCTTTCTGTGTAAACATTCGTAATAAATACACCGTTCTTATAACTGGGTTTTTATTTCTTGCCTTCTTTTGGGTAACCCCTAGTTTTAAATGACAACGTGTGACTGTAAAATTTGGTAGCAAAAGGGTGGAAAGGGAGCTGGAATGGGCATCCTCTCCAGCATTTCCAAGCCAGCTTCTTTACCAAAGACCCCCTATTTCGTCCTATGCTGTGAAGGGCCACGAGCAACACTTTCTAGCTTTCTTGCGTAGCTTACATTTAGGGAAACGTGAAGCACACTGACCGAACAAATGAAACCGTTCCCCAAGCCCAACAAACGACGTTTAGATGATCTTGACCGGAATAAATGAAGAAAAGCCAGAGGCCGCTAACCACCTGAACCACACAGCGATGCCTACACCTTAAGGTGGCTAGTGATCACTTCCGGTCTGTAGAGTTGCGAGCCTTTCTACTCCGTTTGTTTAGGCGTCAGGCGGAAGATAACGTTTCTCTTCCTGGAAAGGGACAGGCCTCGTGGTTTCACTTCGTTTCCACGTAGCCACGCCCCTTTCAGGTTGACCGCGCCGTTTGATTACGTCACACACCGTCCACACTGGAAATATCGCGAGTTTCTCCGCTCGCGGTCCCTTCGGACATGGTCAGCGGTGAGAGTTGCTCTTGTTCTCGCGAGATCTTTGTGTGCGCCGGGCTCGGGCGACCCGGGCTTCTGTGAAACATGGCGGTCGGCTGGGACCGTACCACTGGGTAGGATGCTAAAACCCCGCCGGGACCGTTTCCTTAGGCGGTTTCGGGTGGACCGGGACGTGGGTGCGGCTGAGAGGCCCCCAGGCCTGGAGCTGGCCTGTGCTCACCGTGGCTCTGCGGAACCACTGCCCGCGGAGCCGCTCCGCTGCCTGGGGGCGTTCCTGCCGAGTGCCGCCGGCTTCCGTGCCCTACGGCTGGGGAGCTTCGGTGCTCGACTCCGCTCGGGCCGGCCGCGCCCTCCGTTGTCTCGTCCGGGCTGTCGTGGACAGTAGCGGCCCCGCCAGTACCGTGCTTACTCTCGTCCTTTAAATTAAAAACCAGGCCGAGAGAGGGTCCAGGGCGGGTGCAGACGCCGAGGCAGGTGGTGTGTGTTTTCCGTTTGTCAGCTGTTGACCCTTTCGGGGAGGTGATGGCTCAGCTTCTGCTACGGGACAGCTATGGGTATCTTAGACTGATCTCATAGATCCATGGACAAACGTTTTATTAACTTTACGTGTGTAATTCACACTGCCCTAGACTATATATAGGCAAGTAACAGCTGTTTCGGTGGGGCTTTCTTTCGGAAGCAATTAAACACAGTCAAAATAGGCATTCTTCATTGGTTTGAAGTTGTAATTCCGAATTTTAGTTCTTCAACCACCAGCGTACGTACATACTTAAAGAAACGGGTCTGCTGGTTTGCGGAGGGCCTGTTTGCCTACCTTTCTTGTTACCTTAAATTATTACTATTCCAGCATGTAGAGGAAGATCCCGAGAAATAGGAATTCCATGTTTTTGTAGTGAGGGTCGTGTGGAGGAGCTTTCTTTCTGATAGTAAACTTTACTGCGTTGCTGAGTATTACACATTATTTCACTTCATGGAATATACATTACGGAAACATGGCAAGTTAGGTTTCTGAAAGGACATCAACTGTAGTCTAGGACAAGAGCAACAAAGATTTAGAAAAAAAGCATTTGTTTTCACCAGGGTTTGTCACTTAAATAATAAATTCATTTATAAACGGAAGTTGGTTTTAGACTGTGTGTGCTACAAATTATTTTTAATAGTTTTCCTAGGTTTTAATGGCAGAGAGCTTATCTTTTGACTTTTGTGCCCTAGTTTCCTCAGCAATAAAAGGAGAATCATATAATACTTATCTCAAAAACTAGGGAAGAACTTAAGTAGAGACTGAAGAAGGTATTAAAAAAAAATAGTTTCTAACCCCTAAACTTGACTAGACATTTGAGTGGGTGTGTTTGGAAAACTGCTACCCCTCTTAATTAGTAATGCAGAGTATTTTTTTCTGCTTCTCCATGTACAGTCTTATTTATATCAGTAATTTCTCCTGACTTGTTAACGATTCTCTTGCTCCTGGAGAACATTATCTTGTAAACTATTTCGTGTGCTGTTGATCTTTGCTCTCTATTTTATATCTCCTTGTTTTAATTTTATGCACTTTGATCGAGTAGCTTCTATCTTCCTTCCTACCTGTTTCTGGGGAGCACTACCAGAGTCCAGCTGGAAAGATGCTGATTGGTTGTCTCTTTTAACATTTATCCATCTTCAGCTTGCGGAATTAACCACTCAGGCACTCACACTTTCTAACATCCTGATCTCAAATATCTTTTCTGAAAAGTATCTTTATTAAACACCCCTCTTCTATTTTAATAACTGGCAGCCCATATGCCCTACCCTTTTAGAATTCTCAGAAGTTGAGGACCTTCAGATTTGTCATAGCAGCCAGTTAAGAATTCTCTAGAAGAGAGTTTGCTGACTGGTTTGTGTGTTTTAGATCACAAGACTTGTATAACATATTACTTGCTTACCCAGGGAACTTTTTATCACTAAGAAAGTAATGAGATTAGATCTATTTACTACAAACTGGGAGGCTTAAAATAGTGGAAGTTTATTCACTTTAGATATTACATCTCAAAGTTCAAAACTGAGCTGTAGGAACGGTCCTGCCTTCTCAGAAGATGTTGTTTTCTGGCTTCTGAGCAGCCGATGAAAACAGGTCATCCTACACTCTGTCTTTGCATCTCACTCTCCCCTGTATGTTGGGAACTTTACTTGGCCTTGAAAGGTCATCAGTCTTTAATTGGGGATCATCCTAATCCATTATGATTTCAACTACATTTAAAAAGGCCCAGATATTTCTAGATAAGGTTCATTTACCAATACCATGGCCTGTGACTTTAGCATATCTCTTTGGAGACATAATCCAACCCACAATGCAGTGGTATACTAATCATTTACTATTATAAATAGAAGGTGACTCAAATGTTTGTAATAGGAGATAATTGTTCTTTAATGTCTACATGAGTGGGATGATACAGCTACCCCTTCCCCAATAAATTTCATTAAATAAGTTTCAAATTAAACTTTTGTTTACAGGACTAATCAAACTTAATTGAGCAGTTGTGTGAAGTGTCCTCAGTTCTGTGTCCTTTTCTCATCGTTTCAGCATGAAGTTTCTTACAAATCTTAAGCAGTTGTTCAAGTACTGTCTTACTGCTGTCATCATGTCTTTGAGGTTTTGTTTTTATTTAAATGCACAGGACAATTATGAGAGATAGCAAAGAAACTAGATGTAGTATTAGAGATCATGGAAGGGTAAATACAGTGTGTACCAGTAAACAGAAGCATTATGCAGAAACTCCCAAGTCTGGATTTTGTGGAAAATTGCAAATGCATGCAAGAGCAGTGCCAGGAAAGCTGGGTTTGAAGGTGGACATAAAGTTATAGTTAGTTTTGCTAAATAAGGATATCCAGCCCCAAAACGCTGTTATCTACTATGTCATTTCTGGAGGCAGGGGCACTGTAATTAGGAACAGGCTTTACAGCCAGACTGCTTGGGACTAAATCTCTGTTCTACATAGTATCACTTGTACCTTCTTGGGAAAAATGTATGACTTATTTATAAGAAGGAAAAAAGTGGCAGCCACAGTATTGAAGAATAAATTAGTATATAATGTGCATTGAATTTTAATGGGAGTTAGTTTTTGTAACTGTTAGTAGGGGAAGGTAGACGTCAAAGAGAAGAGGGAGGAAGAGAAATAGGACATGACTTTTTTACCTTGAGAGTCTTGGGAATGAAGTACTGAATGGAAATTACAACATGAGGATTTTATAAAGAGCAGGTTAATTTTCTTTTTTAAGCAATTGGATAACTTGTTCATGTCATAACAGTGGCTTTATATAGCGGCAAGTGTTAGAGATGGAATGGCTTTCTTGGAAGTAGTTGTGAGGTTGCTGGAATGGGATAGAAGTCAGAGTGACAGCCTGCTTCCTTCTAAAATAACAGTCCCAGAAAGGAATCGTGGCAGAGGCCTGAGTCTGGGTAGTAGACGGACCGCACTGCTTGGCTCAAGGGAATGGAATAGACTGTTTGGGGAGGTTTGGGAAACTTAACAGATGCTTACCATAGTATAAATTAGAAGAAACTTATTTACTTACTATGGAAGAATCCCTCATCCATTTTTTTCAATAGTTATAATAGAGTTGGTGATTCTAAATGAAAAGTGTAAAATTCTTCCTTATGGATAGTGTTTTTAAGTGTCCATTTACCTAAATATGACACTATTTAGATTTTCAGTCTTTACTACTGTATGTGTTTTCCTTCCTTCCCTCAGTACTTACAGGCTTTGGCACTGCAAAAGGTGAAGTTAGGGATGATGCTTTCCTTGGCTGTCCTGTGGAGAAAATGGAATGGGCAGTTCATGGCTAGAGACAGTTTTAAACTCATGAGGCACAGAAGAGTAAATGGAATGAGTCATTATGAGAGCTGGGGGAGAGGACAAGAACTAATTCTGGCAGAGAGGAAAGAATGAACACTGATAGGTTTTAAATGTTGCTAGAACTTATACTGCAAGACATTTGATTTTTGAATTTGGTTTGTGAAGAATTTGGTAAGCCATGTTAGGATGGTCAAGAGAAAGTAGACAGGAAAGTAGAAGACTGGTATTGAGTATTTTGGTGTTTGAAAGAGAAGTATATAGTAAAGCGTAAGGTGGCAGTTTTCTGAGAGATCAGAACTGAAATGAAAATCAGAGGAATCCAATATATAGATGGAAAAGGAGGGAATTACTTGGAAAAATGAGCATCATGTCTGTTTTCAAAAATGTGGGTTTTGAAGTGGTTTGGCTTTTCAACTTTTGGTTTTGAGATTGGGGTGGGTCAAGACAAGAGACTGCTTCTGTGTGTGTGTGTGTGTGTGTGTGTGTGTGTGTGTGTGTGTGTGTCTGTCTGTCTGTCTGTCTGTCTGTCTGTCTCTCTGATACACACACACACACACAACACGGGGTCAAGGTGAGAATATGAATATAAACAAGGCTATGGTATGAAGCATTTCTCCTGGGCTTAGTACCTCCAAAGATAACAGCCCCAAGAGCCAGTTTAGCCATGAGAGAGGAATAAGATGTAGAGTTCAAGTCAGTGAATGGAGACAGCACATTCCTTTAAGTTGTGAGCTAGGTGTACCATCAGAGATCTGTACTTCAAAGTTGGACTGAGTTTAGGGGACAGCTGTGCTTTTCATTAAAGATGCATGAACATTTTTAGTGGTTAAGGAGAAACCTATGGTGAGGCTTAACCTGGTGCTTGCTGCACAAGCTTGAAGGCTGGAGTTTGGATCCTTAGTGCCTGTGTTAAAAGCTCTGTGTGGTGACATACATATACTAGCAATCCTAACAGTGGGGAGACAGAGATAAGAGAATGCCTGGGGCTTGTTGGCTATCCAGGCTCCAGGCTGCATGAATCGATCAGGTCTAGATTCGTAGGAGACCCTGTCTCAAAACATAAGGTGGAGATGTTGAAGAGAATGCTTGGCATTGATCTCAGCCCTCCACTTGCACATATACATGTGTTCGTGCATGAGCAGATGCCCCCGTATACCATCACACACATAAAATATCCTGTCATATACAATGAGTAGAGATTGAATGATTGAAAGGTTAGTCTTAGGTTTCTGCTTAGGTTTGTAAGTGATCTAAAGATGACTTTAAAGTGTGTGCGAAGATATGCTGGATTGTTAGCAAGTGTGCCATCTTAGATGCCTGGAGTGCTGTGTATTTTCTTACCTGTGCAGCCAACTCCCTGTGGATACTGAGACACACCTGTGTTGCTAATATTAGAATAAGTGTCTGGGAACTCACCACAGCTTGTTTTGCTTTATAACCTCCTTCAGCACGCATATATACATATAATATATTTTTCAACTTAATTTTAACTCTTTAAATAACTAGAAATGTGAGTTTCCCACTTTAATGTGTGTTTGCATATTGCCTTTCATTAATTTTGTCAGAGTGGCATTGAAAAGAGTAAAATGTACAATGCTAATTTCTGAGAAAATTGGTCATATATTTATGTCTTTTTTTTTTTTTTTTTTTTTTTTTTTTTTTTTAGCATGACTATATGAAGGAAAAGGAAGGTTTTTCTGAAGATGAGGCGACTGAATCGTAGAAAAACCTTAAGTTTGGTGAAAGAGTTAGATGCCTTTCCCAAGGTTCCTGACAGCTATGTGGAGACGTCAGCCAGTGGGGGAACAGGTGAGCTCAGTTCAGACTCTGAACATGTTGGCACTGGCCAAAAGGAAGAACTCACTGCTGGATCTTACAGTGGCTTTGTAACTGCTTGTCTTGTGCCAGTTTGCTTGCCTTTGCTATCTGTTTTAACTCCATAGCATCCAGCAGGCCTATGCCTTCAGCGGTGTTTGTTAAAAGGCTAGTGAGCAAAGTAATGCAGATCACGCTTTGGTGCCGTCCGGCTGTGCATTAGTCTCCTTACAAAATTCTTCCATATAAGTGAATCTGAGCCAGAGGGAGTTAGGAAAGGCTGCTGATACAGCCTGTTCCTAGTCTAGGTTGAGTCATGGTAAATGTTTTCTGTAAGAAAGTCTTTTGAGTTTTGTAGGACCCAGAGCTAGTTAAGTTCTATCTGCCATAGTCCTTCCATGAAATGAGGTGACTGGTATTTATTTTTCTAAGATTAATGTATTAACTACAAAAGTTTTTATGGTAAAATGTTTAGAGTAACACTTGGTACAAATAAGAGTGTGTTAAATAAAATAAATAATAAAATATATAAGAGAAATCTATGCCTATAGTATAAATACTTCCTGTTCTTTCCCCATAGTGAATTAATACGGTAATATTTCAATGCTATTGAAACTTCATTGGGTAAAAAATGTGTAATGAATATTGCATATAGCTCAGTTGGTGGTGCTTGCCTACTGTGTGTGGAGCCCTGACTATGAACACCAGCACCACATAACTGGTATGGTATGGTAGCACATGATGGTAATCCCTGCACTTGCATGTGAGTTAGGATCTCAAGTTCAAGATCATTCTTGCTCACATAGCCAGTTATAGACTGGCCTGGCTGAGACTCTGACACTAGACAAAGTGCAATGAAATGTGGAGTTAGTTCTGATCCCTGTGGTTGACTCTTGTTAGTGGAAAGAGTGCCGGTTCTCCTTGCACAGCCTGCCTCGGATACTATAACAGATTTAGTGAATCTTTTTGACCAGTTTTCTCTTAGTTTGCAGTAGTGATATATTTAGGATATTGAATAAATTAAAGTGTTACAGTGGCTTAGAGAGCTTATTTGATGCAAGTTGTGGAGCCATTTTAAGTTGGTGCTATCAGCATGCTTACTTTTATTATCCTATCTGTGATTGCTGTGTAGAAATACAAACCTTGTGCTGTGTAAAACTGTGACAAGTCTATCTAGTGAGGGGCAGTTGAACTGAGAACAGGCCGTTTTTCCTCAGTGTACAGATGTCTGTATTCCTTCTGTTTAATTCCTGAGCTGTTTTAAAACGTCTATAACATTTTATGGTAAATCATTTATACTGTTTATTTAAATAATGTTCTGTTCGACACTTTTACGTTTAATTCTGCTTAAGATAGATATTTACTTCTTTATTGTTTTAATTCTCTTTTTTGTTATTTTTTTGTTGGATTTCTCAGTTTCTCTAATAGCATTTACCACTATGGCTTTATTGACAATAATGGAATTCTCAGTGTATCAAGATACATGGATGAAGTACGAATATGAAGTAGACAAGGATTTTTCTAGGTAACTAACTTTTTCTTCTTGATACCTTTAGATTCAGTTTTTAAAACGTCTTTTAAAAATGTCCATCATTTGGTTTTGGTTTATCTTAGTTTTGATGAAATAGTACTGAAAGGTCTCATTAGTTGCTTGCATAAAGTAAAACATTTTAGAATCATTTAAATACTGGTTAACTTCTAAAACATGTTCAGTATGAACTTGTTTAAACAAAAGAAAAGATAAACACACACACACACACACAAAACAAAAAACCCTTAGCTGGGGGTGTGGCAGCAATTATGTCTAAGCTAAGTTGAATTTTAACATAAATTACTTTAAACCTTTGAAGACAAAGTACTGGGAGACAAAAGTAGCTTGACAGTCACTCAGTTGGATTATTCGGATGTTTCTGATGGTCACAGATTATAGGCAGAGATGGGTTCACTCTTCATATCCCACCTCAGCTAATGACTACACAGTTCATGTCACTGAGTCTGTGTTGTGTGTGCTTTGACTTCCTGTTCTGTAAAGTAGAAGTAGTAAATAAAGGACTCTTCTCATGGGTGTGATGACCCAGACACCTCACAGCTCACTTGTTGGTCTTGGTCTGCTCACCTCTACTATTGCTCATCTGTTACTCAGAGTACTGGTGTCTTTTCAAGGACCTCATTGCTGGTCTTCCATTGGGGTTAAGGAATGTACATGGACTGACATTGAGTGGTTTGAGTTCCAGACAATTTTAAGACTGATTAAAAATTTTAATTCCTACTGATATCTGTTGAAAATAAATCATTAAAATCAAAAGAGTTTGGTGGGAAGCACAGCATTGAATGTGTTCATGTTGTCCTGTTAATAATGAGCAATAGTGACTTTTCTCGCTATGATAAAGTACTTTGGCCAAAGATAACTATAGAAGAGTTTGTTTTGCTGTGGTTCCTAGAGGCTACGGTCTGTACATTGGAGAAGGCATGGTATGCCTGCAGGAGCTAAGTAGTAGGTCACATTTTCATTCACACTTAGAAAACTAAGGCAAGTCTCAACAGTCTTGGACAGTGTAAATGTTGGATACATTGGTCCTTTAAGGAAGTGGGTATAGGCTATAGAAAGCTCTCCCCTAGTAATGCACTTCTTCTAGTAAGACTACACCTTTGAGTTTCTAAAACCTTCCTAAACACTGCACAAGCCTACTGAGGACAGTTGTCACTCAGACCACCACATAATGCATTCTGGTATTTGAATGTTAATTTTATATGAGCATAGTCATTTGAAAGTAAAGCACTGGTTGAATCTTGTTTAAAGGCCCTGTAAAGCCAGCTTTGGTAGTATACATCTTTAACCCTAGCAGTCACAAATGAATCTCTGAGTTCCAGATCAGCCTGACCTACATAGTGAGTTCCAGGCCAGCCAGAGCTGCACAGTGAGAGCCTGTCTCAGAGAGAAAGACCTGTAAATCCTTATCAGATGCTCTCATTCATCCTGGCCCAGGCTCAGTTTCTAAGGCTGGCATTTTCTGTTGGCTGAGTCTCTACCAGACCACGTAAGCTTCACTGAGCACTGATGCTTGAACACCAGGAGCATCTGCTGTATAATTCCACCCACAGTAAAGAACCAGCACTGAAGGACACCAACATAGTGTATGGTGGATGGATTGATGCTAAATGGAAAAAAGGAACCTGGAATTGCTGCTTCTTGATTCAAGTTTCATGTCCTTAAAGGACTTGGATTTGGTGTTTAGTCTGAGACTGTTGAAACATAACTCAGTTTCTCAGGATTATTGACTGTGGAGTTGCTGTTAACAAAGCTGACTGTTTTTGGAGAAGCAGAAATGTTTTGGAAAAGTCACTAAGTAGAACTTTTGAAGGGTTAGAGAGATGGCTCAGCTGTTAAGACTTGATATTCCTGCAGAGGTTTAGAGTTCGGTTTCTCATACCCATATCAGGCTGTTCACACAACAGAAATTTTTAAATGCTCTTGTTCTGATTTTAAGAACATAAGTGAAGTTCTAACTGTTGTGTTTTACTGTCTGAAATCTACAGTTTCATAGGTGAGTTGATTTATATTTCTGGTGTCCAGCTGATTGACAGGTACTGACAACTGCCCTTTTCTCTTTCAGCAAGTTGCGAATCAACATAGACATTACTGTTGCCATGAAGTGTCACTGTGAGTACACCTTTACCACCATTACTCTGTCAACTCAGTGACTCTGACCATGACTACAGTGTAAAGAAAACTTGTGCTTTATGTAGCCTTCTCCTGTGTGGAGAGTCCTACCCACACTCCACATTTCCCGGTTTCACCTGGTCCCTTTATATCTAAAGTTAAAGCAGGTGCAGTGTTTCTCTAAAGTGAGGTTAGTAAGGCTCCGTCCCCCTCCTGCTCCCAGCCCTGCTCTATTGTACTGATGAAGGTAGCAAGGTACCAGTGTCTGACAATCTATGCTTGTTTTCTTGGAAAGTAAAAACCAACAGGATGTTGGTTCAGGTAACAGTTGAATATGAACTAGTTTTATTGCCAAAGGGATCAGTTGTGGGAGATTTCATCACAAAACAACAAAGTCTCTTCACTTTGTAGTTTTTCTTATGTTAATGGTTTTATACATTGTAACTAAATTTTGAGTAGCACTGCCCCTGAATGTATGCCATATTCGAATATTTAAATACCATTGAACATGAACATTGAAATGTTTGATTTTTCAAAGAAAATTTCCCTCTTGATCTTAAGTCTCAGAATTGCCTTACAGTTTCTTTGAACCCTTAAAATAATTTTTGTGATTGATAGTGTGTTCTGCATCTTTGATACTTAGGCTATTTAACCGTGGAAAGTCCGTCAGCCAGCCAACCTTATGCTTTTTACCGTGTATCATCTATTTTTCAAAACAGAAAGTAGAAAAAAAACTTTAATCTACAGAAGCTTCATAATGCTACTGCTTTAACTTTTGAGTAAATGAAAGTCACATTGCATATTTTGAGTTTTCATCCTTCCTGTTTTGTAGCAGATGATAGTTTTGATTCGAGTGCAAAGTGTAAAAACTTTGTTTTAATGCAGATGTTGGAGCAGATGTACTGGATTTAGCAGAGACCATGGTTGCTTCTGCAGATGGTCTGGCTTATGAACCAGTAAGTTTGATTTATGTGGTTTTTAATGTTTACTGAAGACTTTAGACATTTGTTCTTAGTTTTGTCTGATTTTTTTTTTTTTTTTAATTTCAAAAAATGATCCAAACTAGAAGCTTGTGATGGAGAAAAGTTCTATCTAATATCAAAAGCTTGAGACCAGCACAGCTGGCATTTGGGCTCCTGTGGTGTCTGACATTTCAAGTCCCTGCTTCTATCAGGCCCCTTTCTTCTTTGTATGCGCCGTAAGAATGTAAGAGTGTGCTGTGCACTCTTTGTCTGGGGACCTTGTGACCTATGCTGCTCTCTCCAGTCCTCAGTCTGTAAATACACCTGAGCTATAGTTTTCTCATCACAGTTTATGGAAGCTCATGTGTTTACCTTTCTAATGTCCATACAGAGCACAAGCTGTTTAGAATGTAGCCAACAGCATGTGGCACAGTACAAGGTAGATGCTCTTGCAATGGTACCTGACCAGAGCTAGCTCTAAAGCAGTTTCAGAATGAGCATCGTGGCCCACTGGCACCATGTAGCTTATGTATTCATCTTTAAATTTGTTTTGTCATTGAGCAACTTGGAGATTAATTAATAAAGATGGAGGAAGAGCCAAATTCATTGACTGGGTTGAAACAAGCAAAACTTATGGACTAGTTTTGATTGCTAAATTAACTTTAGTTTACAGCACAAAAATATGTGTTAGTTTGAGTCTGACAAAACAGCTGTCAGACAACCTGTGGGGAGCTCTCCACTTGGTTCAGAGGGTTCAGGCTGTGGTTCCTTGGGCAGAACATCATGGATGCTGGAATGTGTGGCAGAGAAACTTGCATCCCATGGTGGGCAGGTGACAAAGAGACAGGAAGAGGCCAAGACAAGACACTGAAGTCAGTATCCCACAGTCCCTACCAGGCCAGTGGCTTTACTTCAGGTTTCAGTAGACTTCCACAGCGCACCATTTGGAACCTGAGAGGAACAATTTCGTGGCCCACTGGCACCATGTAGCTTATGTATTCATCTTTAAATTTGTTTTGTCATTGAGCAACTTGGAGATTAATTAATAAAGATGGAGGAAGAGCCAAATTCATTGACTGGGTTGAAACAAGCAAAACTTGTGGACTAGTTTTGATTGCTAAATTAAATTCTCAGACCAGAAAGCACTTGGTAAGGTAGAATGTTGACCAAATAAATAAATAATTTATTATTGCTACTCTCATCTCCTCTTTTGATCTCTTTCCGATCACAAAGTTTATTTTATGGTGATTTACATGGTGATTTATGTTACTTCTAAATTCAGAGATTGTTACAACAAATTAGAATGTGATCTGCAGATTCAGATCCAAATAGCTATTAGACACTGAGATATTTGTATTTTATGCTGTTCGGAGAATACTCAGTCCTAGTGCTTTTCATCGCTTGCATGTGCACATAGAGACCTGAGGTCAGCCTCTGCTGTTGTTGGGAAAGGGGCTGTCCACCACATTTTTTAAGATGAGAATCTTTTTCACTGTCCTGCAACTCAACCATTAGGCTGGGTTGGCCAGCGAGTCTCAAGGACCCACCTGTGTCTGCTTCGGTGCTGGGTTTACAAACATGTGCTACATGTTTGAGTGTCTGTTCTTCATGCTTGCAAAGTGAGCACTTTATCAACTGAGCATTCTCCCTGTGACCTTTACTCTACTATGCATAATTTTGTGGGTTTTGTTTGTCATTCTGTGGTGGAAGTTTTGAGGTTTCTTTTTCAGCAAAGGCATGTGGGCTTGTTTTGTGAACTTTTCCTATGAGGAAGAAAGGTTGTGGGTGCTTGGGTTCCACGGTTTTTGCTGTGTCAAATCTGTCATCTGTCCCCCATCCTGTGTGGACCTTTTAGTTTTAGTTAATTTCCCTTTCAAAATGTTGGGTGTAAGTGATTTTAATTCCTGAAATACCAGTTTTGAGCTTCTGATTGATTTCCAGCTTCCATTTGTTCCTATAAATGCCAGCAACTATTCACAGGACAATAGTTAATCATTAGTGAAGTTTCTTTGTGCTGTCTTTGAATAAAACATTACAGAAAATTAAAACATGAGTACTTGTTAGTAGTACTGTAAGTTTATGGGTTTTGTTCATAGAAAAAAACATTTACACTTGTGATACATGAAAGTCAAGAGACCCGTGTGGCCATGACGGTGTTCGCTTCTGTTACAGGCACTGTTTGACCTTTCACCACAGCAGAGAGAGTGGCAGAGGTAAGGTGTGAACAGTCCTCACCATAGAAATCTACCCCATCTTTGTCGACCAGAAGCTATGCATATGTTACACGTTCTCATATATAAAACTATCAGATCTTAGGAAAGTCACACATAATCTTTCCTGTAGTATATTCTGAATCATAAATAAATTTTAGGGTTTTTTAAATTTTAATTGACTTTGTAAAAACTTGTAACTATGCAAGTATATCTGAACATTGTTTAGAATTTGGTATGATGCACAGCTGTAATCCCACCATTTGGGGCTACAACTAGAAGATCACGCATAAGTTTACCTTCTTCCTGGGCTAAATAGTAAGTTCCAGGACATGTGTTAAATATGGAAACTGTCTCCGGATAAAATGTTAATTTTGACCTGGACAGCATAAAGGAAAAGCTTTCTCCTGGAAACCAATGAGCAGTTAGTGTGGCAGGGACCTCCTAGGAACTTTATATTTCTGTGTGAACCTTTTGTTTTCAATGACTCTCGGTATGCTCTGGAGTGTAGGTAGGTCTGTCCCTGTGTGGAGTGAGTTTTTCCTTTTTGTTCCTAAAGATGGCTTCTGTTTAAGGTTACCTAATTCAGATTATTACCAAAAATTATTACATAGGGTTCTTTTCCTCTTCAGACATTTTATTTTCTAATCCCTAGTATACTTAAAAGACTCTTTTTTTTGTTTAATTACCAATTTTCCTGGTTGGTGTGGTACATACTTGTAATCCCAATAATTAAAAAAGGCTGGGCAAGACAATCAATAGTTCATAGCCAGTGTGGACTGCAAAACTCTGTCTCAAAAAGCCAAAACAGAACCCCAGCAGTATTAACATGAACTATCTCCTTTTTAGCATTTTAAGATTTTTATTTATATGTGTATGCCATGTTGTGAACTCCTTGATGTGGGTGCTGGGAACAGAACCCCAGTATTGAAGAGTAGTAATGACTGAGAAGAGACTGTTTCTGAAAGAGCAAGGGCTTTTCCATTATGTTTTGGGCTTCCTGCATACCTTCATACAGCATTCACACTGGCTATTGTTGGTGTGTTCAAAGCACAAGTCTTACAGTTTCCTCAGACTTTGACCATTGCCATTCATTAAGCTGAACTTGAATTACAATATTTATAAAACATAGGAGCTTTCAGTGTCTGTTGGTCTGAGGTCTAGACATTTTATCTTCACATGTATAACTCTGAAGATGAGATCTGCTTTCTAGGTGCTTTTTTAACTTACGTTCTGCTTCTGAGTGGGTTCTCTAGTGTGGAGATCTGCATCGCCCTGCCACTTCTGACAACGTGAATACCAAAATGTTCTTTACCTTTAGAATTGGCTCTCAGGTGGCAAATTTCATTAAATAATTAGGGTCTCAATCCCTTTCTTTACAAAGTTTGGACACAAAGCTTTTTTTGGGATGTCTGCTTTCTCTTTCTAGATTTAAAGATTATTTCAAACTAAATTTATTGTATAAATTTGACTTTAAATTTAACAAGTCAGGCCTGTTAACCGAGTATTCTAGATGGATAGTGCATAAGTGCATATTTTCTGTCATTTCCAAATCTGTACAATACCTTACCATTGACATGGTATATTGTGAACTTAATATTTGTGGTTTTTAAGATTATATATTATGTGTAAGTTTTTCTTTTCTACTTTAAAGTTTAACATTTTTTAGGGTAGATTAGGTTTAGAGCAAAGCTGAGTGGGTACTAGAGTTCCCATGTCTCATCCCCTTTATCAGCATCAAGTACGAAAGTAGCTCTGTTGTCACAATCAGTGAGTGCACGGACCCAACGTTACCCAAGACTGGAGGTCACTCCTGAGTAAACAGTGGTGTAAGTAAGGTCATATGTCACCATTGAACCATCAAAAGCAGTTTCACTGCCCTAAAGTTTCTCTGTGTACCCACTCATTCTCCCCACTGTGTACTTTTAATGCTTGCTCATTGTGACTTGAGATGTTAATCATTTAAGATCATGTTAAAGGAGATGAATCTAAGCATTGTGTCTATTCTTGACTTTTAAGGTTTATTTATTTTACTCTGTATATGCTTGAAAACTTTAAATTTTTAGGTTTTAGATTTTTTATATGTATGAATATTGTGCTTGAGTCTGTGTCTGGGTATTATGTATCTCCTAGAACTGGAGTTATGAACAGTTTTGAATACCACCAAGTGGGTCCTGGGAAGCAAACCTGGGACCTCTGCTGGAACAAGAAGTGCTTTTAATCATTGAGCCATTTCTCCAGTTTACTGTGTATGCATATATGTATACATATATGTCTCTGCATACCTGTGTGTTTGGTGTCGTGAGAGGGAAGAAGGTTGTTTGCCACCATATGGGTGTTGGGAGCTACATCCATGCCTTCTGATAGAATAGCCAGTGGTCTTCGCCACTGCACCATCTCTCTAGCCCCTTGAGCATTATTTCCTAAGTGTATCTTTGCCTTCTAGAATTCTGTTGATTCTGTTTTAAAAGTTACATAAGACTATACTATTTTGCTTAGAACAGTCCTGTAGAATAAAATTTACTTTTGGGAAAGAAGACATCAGCTGAAGTGCCATAATCTAGTTTGTAATGAGCCTCAAGATTGTATCTCAATAATCTGTAGCCTCCAGCTCAATACCTTACTGTTTGGCCTACACTTAGCTTGTTCTTCATACTATAGCACTACCTCAGGGCTTGACGGGAATAAAAATGTACTTAAGAGTGAAAGGTGAGGTTAGACATTCAGCAGAGCAAAGGTTGCCTTTGGTGCCTCTGACTCTGTTCACCAAACTGCTAGCCATTTATATCACCTTTCCTGAGAAAAGTCAGCTCTGTTCTGGAATATAATCCTGTAGTAAATGCGTGGTCATCTAAGTCAGAAGCTTTGTTAGAGTTGAGCATGTCTTGGCCCAGTGTGTATTTTACTGTTTTCATCACATTTAGGATGTTGCAGCTGATTCAGAGTAGGCTACAAGAAGAGCATTCCCTTCAAGACGTGATCTTCAAAAGTGCGTTTAAAAGTTCGTCAACCGCACTGCCGCCAAGGTGAGATAGGTGCTTCCGGTGTTCACAGACATTTACTTTGGTCCAGCTGTGGTGTTGCTCTGCTGCTCTTTCTTAGAAAGTGTCTTATATGTTGAAGGTAGCAATGTTTTTAAGGTTTTCATTGAGTTACTTTACTTTTGTATATGTGTGGTGTATCACCATAGGAAATTATACTGTCTTTTAAGAACAAATTGTAAGACTGTATACATTTTGGTTAAGAATTTATTTTTACTCTTGTGTCAGAATAGGTGACAAGAATTGTTGTAATCCTGAAAGTGATTTTTCACATAAAAATATATGTCGGCTTTATATTGGCTAAGATAGAAAACACCCACTTTGCAAGTTTCCTGACTTCAGTGCCATTTTTATCTAGCCTGCACTACAGTACCAGAAGTACATGAGGGAAGTGTGTTGCTGTTGGACCCTCTCTCTGATTTTCCTAGTTCTTCAGAATTGAACTTCGTCCTTTGAGCAGACTTGAAGATATATAATTATAATGAAGATCCATAATGATTTATGTAACTATAGTAGCTCTGTAGAGCTAAGTAGATGTAAGCACTGCTTCTAATCCTGACATTTAAGACATTAGCTAAAAGTTTGTCTTTAGGGAATCTTTTTTTTCTCTGTGCCCTTTTTACACCACTATGTGGTTATAGTATCCAGTGTGCATTAAGACATCCGAACGTGTCTTGCTTTATAGGGAAGATGATTCATCACTGACTCCAGATGCATGCAGAATCCATGGTCATCTCTATGTCAACAAAGTAGCAGGGAATTTTCACATAACTGTGGGCAAGTATGTTCTTTTCACTTCCTGAAGTTCTTTAGAATGGGTATAATAAGTCTGATTAAAATTACATCCTTTCCTGACCAGGTAGTGGATAGGTAACCACAGAGGATCATTTCAAAGTGTTGTCTGAGAGTAAATAGGAATTAAAACCTTTTATTTGGTAACTGTTTATAGCCAGAGAGCCTACCCTTAGCTTTGTTGGGGTATTAATTTGTTGATAATAGTTTTGTTTAACTTTTTGGTAGTTCTCATCAAAATGCAGTCCCTGTGTAATTCTAGAAAAAGTCAGGGGTTACTAGTGTCTAGAGTGAAGTAATTTCGGTAAAAGCTCAGTGAAATTGTCACTTAAAAGTCTTCCCCCTGCCCCCAAAAAAAAGTCTCTTGGTAGAGTTCTTTGGGTAAACATCCCTCCCTAGCTTTCTCCTCCCACAGAGAGCTGATGAGTTGTTTTGTTAGAATATTTGCTTTGTGTAGAGGACTGGGCTGGAGCTTCAGGACCCAACAGTGAAGAAAGAGAAGCCATTATTCTACCTCAGTGCTGAAGCCCTGCAAGATAATTTAGACTTAGACTAGTAAATGCATTAGTTAGTACATAATAACAGTTGTATTGAAGCTCCAAAGGAGATTTATAGCTGATTAAAAAGTGTATAATCTGTAAGTCAGCAGATGCTTCATGAGGAAACCTTGGAACTATATGGAGAGTTAGGAGTTTATAAAGTAAAGGAAAGCATACTAGAGAAAAATACCTGCTCAAAGTGCAGCTTTGCCTTTTATTTATAGAGAGAGAATGTTAGATTTTTATCAGGAAAGACTTTATTACTTATAATGACCGTTTTTTCTTTGTTGTGCCTCTCTCCTACAAGTTCAGACTTTGTTGTTTGGCCACTGTTCAGTGCACATTTATCTGTCTGCAGCGTGGTCCTGGAGACGTTGAAACCTGGGCACCATAGAGGGAGCACATGATTGAGAGGGCTCATTCCAGCTTTACATGTAGTCAGTGTCCTAATCCAGAAGGGGGCGCCTTGTGAGTTTCTGTGTCATGGCCTGGACTTCATGTTCCCATTGAGATTCAGTTACTCCTCCCATTGCTGGGTCCCGTCTGATGAGTCAGACAGTATGTCAGGAAACAGGAAAATTGAAGCAGGAAAATTGAGTGTCTGTACTGGGGTGACATTAACATTTGTGGTCTTGAAGGGAGGTGCTTGTTTATGCTGCTAATTCATAACATTTCAATTTATGTTTTCTAACAAGGGTAATTAAAAAGTTCTGGGTGTGAGAGACTGTTGAAGTCAGATATAATGCTGTAGTTGGTAACAAGTTAAGACCTTTTGGAGCACACTAGAACTTGACAATGACATTACCAATCAGAAAAGATGTTCATTAGGAAGAATTTTTATTGTTAGTGTCTAGTTGCTAAAATTAGTAACGGGGTAAAGCATAGAGAGGAATAGTGTTTGGAAGTCTTCGTGGTGATGTTTTAAGTATATTTTAAAACCAAGAGCAGGAAAGGACAGTTATTATCTTAGTAGCATCAAAAGAATAAAAAAATTAAACTTGGGAGAGAGCAAAGCCTCATCACAAGTAACTAGGTGATAGCATGGATTTCAGGTGCAGCCTACTACCTTTTTTTTTTTGCATGACCATTAATAAGAGATAAACAATGTAATGCCTGAGATATACATGAAGTTTAGATTTGCATTTAATAGTGCTCAGGAGGCAGGGGCAGCTCAATCTGTGCATTTGAGGCCAGCCTGATCGTCATAGTATGTTCTAAACCATCTAGAGTTACATGGTGAGATCTTGTCTCATTCCCTGTCTTACTTACTGTTTTACTGCTGTGAACAGACACCATGACCAAGGCAACTCCTATAAGGACAACATTTGATTGGGGCTGACTTACAGGTTCAGAGTTTTAGTCCAGTATCATGAAGGCAGGAGCATGGCAGTGTCCAGGTAGGCATATGATGTAGGAGGAGCTGAGAGCTCTACATCTTTATCTGCAGTCCTCTAAGAGAAGGCTGACTTCCAGGCAGCTAGGATTGAGGGTCTTAGGCCCATGCCCACAGTGACACACTTACTCCTGTTGCAGTAATATTAAATATTAATATTAAATATTAAATATTGCAGCAATATTAAAAAGTGATTCTGTTGTTACTGGCCCCCGAAGTCTCACTCTGCAGAAGCCACACTATGAGCCGCTAGAGTTGCTCCAGCAGCTGCTCCATTCTAGAGCCGGAGCGCAATCCCCTAAGTGGTTAGTGCCCAAGCCTGGTACCCACATATCTTGTTCAACGGGCCTGTTTAAAACATGACTCTATAATCTTTAACTTAGCGAATAGGTTTAAATGTTAAATTCTCAATGCACACACCCTCTACACAATAAGCTTACAAACAGTAGACAAATATATAAACTGCCCATCTAGATAAGATAAATAAACCCATAGAAATCCTTAGAAATAATCATAACAACCATATCCATCTAGAGATGCTCTGAGAAACATCCATGTCTGCTTCCAGCTTCCCTCCTCTTCAGTCTCCCACTTTTCTCCTCTTCCACTTTCCTAGACTTTTCCCCGCCTCAATCTCTACTGTCCAATCATGTATTGCCTTGACATCAACCTACATACCAACAAGGTCACACCTCCTAATAGTGCTACTCCCTGGGCCAAGCATATGCAAACCATCACACTCCCTTACTACCCAAAAGATGACATTTTATTGAAAGATAGCTACACTTACTTGTACAGGACTGCTTTTGCATTACAGTGTCATATTGAGGATAGAGCAGTTGGCTTGAGACTCTGATGGTCTCAGTGCTTGGTGCTGTTGGCTGTGTCCTGTACATTGCTGTGCATGCAAAACCCTCTAGAAATACAGTCTCTAGGTGTCATATTTTTAAGTTGTCCCCTAACTTGGCTTCAGAGTGCTGTGGTAACAATGACACTGTGACTGCATTAAAAGAATACAGCATATGTTGATCCTGTTAGACTAGTCAGGCATTCGTCAGAGTAGTCCCAGCTCTGTAGAGAAGCAGTGGTCAGGAAATGAAAAAGTTTGAAGTAAAATGTCTGGTAGAACTTTTAAGTGAAAAAGTTAGAATCAGGTTTCTGCATGTATCAGTGGTGAGCCAAGAACGATTTTGTGCAGTTAATGAAGTATGTTTGATTGACGCAGCTGAAGAAATTGTTGAAAGCAGATTGTCTTTCGAATGACCATTAGCTTTCAGTGAGAAAGTGCTCCAAGAACTGAGGACAGTGAGCCCAGTGTCCAGTAGTCAGTCAAGATGGCAAGAAAGAGATGGAGACATGGCTCAGTGGCAAGAGTTCTACCTACTCTCTCGCAGAGGGTCTGAGTGCCTTTCCCTGTACCTAGATAGGGCAGCCATCTGTAACTTCAGCTCCAGGGTATCCGGCACCCTCTTCCCAACCTCCACAGGCACTGCACTCATGTGCACATGCCTACCTACGGCGCACACATGTAAACAGTACAAAAAAGCAAAAGAAGTGACCAGGCTTTCTGGGATCCTGGTGAGTGCATAGGTGTTACCAGTACTGCATGTTAGTAGATTTGAAGAGTCAATGCTACATTTAAAATGACAGTAGAATTGGGATTCGTAAGTAGTTAAATAGCTGAGGGAAGATTGGTTTTTAAAGAAATGGAGACCTTAGATTCCACAGCCTAAAGGGATGTCTGACAAAATGTATTGTTAACTAGCCATCATTTTGGTTGCTCTTGTAGACTTAATATTGTCTCTGACTTTTGTTAAAAGTAAACACTCAGCATTCCAGTTTGGCCTTCTGCAAGCTACTGGGCCCCCGGATGAACAGCTGTAAAGCATTATTGTAGGTTTTTTGTTGTTATTTCTTGCCCAGTGATTTAAAGTTTTGTGAACACTTGATAGAATGTTTCTTAATAGGTTTAACCTAAAATTATCAGGGAATACCATATTTGTGTTAAAATAGTTAAAATAGTACTGTGGCGGAGTTGTGTCAGGACATGTATGGTAGTGGCTCTGAGTGGCTCCAGCAGCCTTTGATGTCAGTGACAGAAGTAGTTGTCATGGGGATCAAGGCCTCAAGTGTGACATCTCAGCTCAGACTGTGACCCCAGTTGTCAGACATCAGGGCAAGTACAAAGGAAGGTTAAAAATCAATTTAGTTGTACAGTTTAGGAAATTCTGCATTAAGTTGGGAATTAACTGGTCTGCAACATAGAAAATATGAAGAGAAGACCTTAATTGTATTCTAGAGATGTCTTTAAGGGATAAAATGGGCTCAGTTGAAGCCTGCTTACAGAATTGTGTTTTCAGAGAGGAAATGTGAAATGTTATTTTAGGCCGTTACAAGATACATTTAAGTTCATTTTTGAAATTAGGAACACCAACTTCAGTAAACCTCAGTGAGCAGTTTTCCTGGAATGCATGTGGGAGCTACAAAATAATCACAATTATTAAGTTTTGTGATTCATTGATAATTGTTTATGAAATGTTCTCATTATGTAACTATGTAATATCCTCAGTTTCTTTGATTTTGGCTCATAAATACTAAACATATTTCCCATTTGGCTTTTTGCAGTCCTCAGCTCACTGCATTGCTGAGATGGCTTAGCTGCAGGCTAGATATGCTTCTCTTACTTGGTAGCACAAGCTGCTGAATATCACAGGGAAGATTGGCCTTCTTGTGAGTCATGTCTGTTTTCCTCCTTTCAGGGCAATCCCACATCCTCGAGGGCATGCGCATTTGGCAGCACTTGTCAACCATGATTGTGAGCAATTTCCAAAATTTTGTTTCAGTATAGAAAATATTTTAAGTAAAGTTAATTTTGTCTTTGTGTTTTCATTTGTTTTAGTGCAAACATAAGGTAGTGCTTTAAAAGTAAACAGTTGACTCATGGTGGTGGCACATGCCTGCTGTCTCCTGCCTTTAATCCCAACCATCCAGAGACAGAGGCAGGTAGATCTCTGAGTTCCAGGCCAGTCGGGAATCTACAGAGTGAGATTCAGTCTCAATGATAAGTAAATAAAAATGTTTGTGTTGTCACCTACAACACCCCAGCACTCAGGAGGCTTAAGCAGGGGGATTGCCATGAATTTGAACTTAGCCTATGCTACACAGTGGGTTAGTGGATGGCGAGATCCAGTCTCAGAAAGTCTCCCAAAAGAAAAGGAAATCTGTTTAAAAATTGATATCTAAAAGGAAAACAAAAACTTATCCACTTAGATGAGAAAAGAATTAAGTGTATGTGTTTAATCTGTTCTGTGAGTTCACTGTGTTTCTCTCTGTGCACTGCAGTCAGTGCTTTGTGCTATTCTACATCTGTGACAGACAGACAGCATTTTCACTTCAGTGTGTAGATACAGATACAGACACATTGCATGCGTTCACACAAAATTACTTTGTTATAATGATGATTGTAAAACATATTTTTTGGAGAGTGTGGTTGAGACACGTTTTCATGTAGTCCGTAGGGTTAGCCTCAGGTGACCTAGATCACCTGATGTTTCTGTGTCTACCTTCCAGATGCTGGGATTAAAGCTTGTACCACTGTTCCAAGTAATAAGTCTTAAAACTTACTTTCAGAGAGCAAAATATTATATAAAAATCAGTTGGTCATAGTAATCGTGTGTTTTAAAAATATCTGATCACTTTCATTATTTGACCAACATTTTCTTAGGTGTTGTGATGGCACGGTCTTGGGTCTTGTTTTTGTACAATGTTTAAGATCAGGAAGGGTGTATGTTTTGGGCATAAGGATTAGATGAGACGTTTCATAGAAATTAATTTGTATATAATAGGATTTGAGGCAGTATTCTACTTATTGTATGCGCCTCATATCTATTTTCTTAACATGTTTTAAGTCTTAAACTTGCAAAGTGTAGATGATTTTGACAGAAAGTGAGAATGTAAAGCCATTTGTAGTCACTTTGAAGAGTAATATTTCTTTCCCTTTTTTCTTTTCTTTTTTTTTTTATCTTAGCTTACAATTTTTCTCACAGAATAGATCATTTGTCTTTTGGAGAGCTTGTTCCAGGAATTATTAATCCTTTGGATGGAACTGAAAAGATCGCTGTAGACCGTAAGTATCTAATAACTGCTCTTAGAATTTACATAAAGGAAAGTGCTCTTAAAACCTTAATGATAATATGTTTTTACTCCTTCCAGCACTCTTGTGAGGGTAGTGTCTAAGTGGTAGATAAGTATGTGGTAGAAGTGAATGGAGTCTGAATGTTAAAAAGCAAGTCCTGAAACAGATTGAAGAGGTAAAAAGGGCAGGAGGGTTGGTATGTTGGTAATGGTGCAACTATCCTTTTCATCCTCACTAGAGGATGAAGTTCTCTTGTCACAGGTTTGAGTCTCTAAAAGGCCTGGATCTTTTGTAGGGAAGCTCCCTGCACAGTGTCACCAACACAAGAAACCCAGAGTCCTCCAGAGCTGCTTTGTTGTGCATACAGTCAGAGGTGTGTGCTGAGACAGCTCGGGAACATGTACTCATCTTAAGCCTCCACTTAAGCACTGAGGGTTATTTTCTTAGTTTTGTAGCATGTGGTGCATTGCCCATTCTCAGGTGACTGTTGTTATTGTGGGATAGTGTCTTATTTAGATTGGGCTGGCTGGGAATTAACTTTATAGCCTAAGCTGGTCTTGAACTCAGAACGGTTATTCTGGGATCACAGACTTGTTATCATGAGAGCTTGACTTTGGGCATTCACTTTTATAACTTGTTTTAACCCTGGTGATGTCCAGTGACACTAAAAATGACCCTAATTGCATAGCAGTCACTGAGTATTTTTCTTAGTTACCTTTCTGCTCTGGTGTCATCTTCAGAGTGTGACAGCCCCAGCTTATTGGTATATTTAGGGTTGACAGGCTGTTTATTAGTGTTTCTACTCTGAGAGTTGGTATCTTTGCCTTGTATTCTGTGCTTGCTTGTCATTGTCTGAGCTAACACATGTGGGCACTCTCACACCTGTTGTGTCCTATCTGGGACTTTGTTTTACCAATTATGAGCGTATAGTTTTTATCAGCTTTTCTTTCCTCAAAGGTGTCTTTATTTCATACTAAATCAAATGGTAGTATTAAATTTCAGGTTAATGTTGTTAAATTTAGTAGAATAGCTTTGGTAGTACTTTATTGCTACTGAATTGCTGAGAAGGCATATTTTGTTTTTATTATAGACAACCAGATGTTCCAATATTTCATTACAGTTGTGCCAACAAAGCTACACACATACAAGATTTCAGCAGATACTCATCAGTTCTCTGTGACAGAAAGGGTAAGTGGGACCTACCTGCCAAAATGATGAACAAATTGTTACAGTTCCCAACTGCAAGATAAGGGTGAATATTTAATAGGTGCCCACTCTGTCAGATTAGGGTTTCCACTGCTGAAAAGAGATACCATGACCAAGGCAACTCTTACAAGGACAACATTTAATCGGGGCTGGCTTACAGGTTCAGAGGTTCAGTCCATTATCACCATGGCAGGAAACATGGCAGTGTCCAGGCAGGCATGGTACTGAAGGAACTGAGAGTTTTTGTTCTGAAGGCAAACAGAAGACTGGCTTCAGGCAGTTAGAAGGATCTTCAAACCCAGAGTGACACACTTCCTCCAACAAGGCCACACCTCCTAGTAGTGCCACGCCCTGGACCACCACATTCCACTCTCTGTCTTGTTCAAACACCTGAGTCTATGGGGGCCATACCTAGCCATAGCATAACACAAAATGCATTTGTTCAGCTTCAAAAGTCTAATCGTCTGTAACAGTCTCAACAATGGTCAAAGTCCAAAGTTCAAAGTCTCTTTTGAGATTCATCCCATCCCTTAACTGTAATCCCCTAAGAAATCAGAATTAAGGAGATCACATACCTCCAATATCATCAGATATACCTGCCATTCCAAAATGCCTTAGTGAGAAAATACAGAACCAAAGCAAGACCAAAATCCAGCTGGACAAAATCCAAACTCTGTATCTCCATGTCTGATGTCAAAGCACTTTTCTACAACTCCTTCCATCTTTGTTGACTACAACATACTTTTTTTCTCTTGGACTGGTTCCACTCCCTGTTAGCAGCTTTCCTCAACAGGTACCCCATGGCTCTGACATCTCTAACATCTTTGGGTTATCTGAGGCAACTTCAACTTTACACCTTCTTGTTCCAGTGTCTGGGATCCACACATGATCTTCTGGGCTCCTCAAAAGGTCACATTTCTAGCTCTACCCTCTGTATCACTAGAGTTGATCTACTCCACTGAAGCTGCTATTCTTGGTGATCATCCCATGGCACTGGTATCTCCAATTTGCCAGAATCTTGCAACTAGGCTTCACCAATAGGCTCTCTTCATGGTACCAAGCCTCAACTCCTTTGCATGACCCCTTCAGTCCTGTGCCATCAACTGCAACTTGAATGCTGGGATTAAAGCCATGGTCCATCACACCTGGACTTCAGCTTTCCTGTATTTGGAATTTCTCTGTACCAGGCTGGCTTTGAACCCAAGAGAACTGCTTCCCTCTTTCTCCTAGGATTAAAGGCATCTACCACAAAGCCTGGACCCTACTTCTCAAGATCCAGTTGAAAAGCCTATATCTTTCAGTCTCAAGAGCTGGATCACATGTGTGCCCTCTATTTCTGGATTGTAGTTTATTCCAGATTAAAAGTCCAAATAAAAACAATAGCCAGTTCATAGTAATACCCAACAATATATAACTATCCCTTGTTCAACTGCAAACACATAAACGAAAAGCTTAGCTGAGTGGGATCCTGCCCTGAGGTCACCACTCCTTTAATTTTTCTTCTTGAACACAGGACTCAGCTCCAGTTCACTTCCCTATGCCCTTTATTCTTTGAACAGTACATCTTGTATGTTTCCTCTCTAAGCTTGCTACACATGATCTAAACATTCTTCTAGAGAGCAGAGGGCAAAGTCTGTGCTGTGCTCTCAAGAGTTCAAATTACCCTCAGTACCAGTGTCTTCATTATTCCTACTAGGATGGCTTATTAAGCCCCACTTAAAGCATTCCATGACTTTTCACATCCAAAGTCCCCAAATCCACATTCCTTCAAACAAAAATATGATCAGGCCCTCCCTGCTCCTGGTACCAACTTCTGTGTGAAGAGACACTGACCGAGCAACTCTTATAAGGACAACATCTAACTGGGGCTGGCTTATAGGTTCAGAGATTTAGTCCATTATCTTCAAGGCAGGAGCATGGTGCTGGAGGAGCTAAGAGTTCTACAACTTGTTCTCAAGGCAAGCAGGAGAAGATTGACTTCCAGGCAACTAGGAGGAGGGTCTCTAAGCCCATGCCCACAGTGACACACTTGCTCCAACAAGGCACCTCGTAATAGTGCCACTCCCTGGACTAGTGTATTTAAACCATCACACTCCATTAAAAAAATTGTGGAAGTTTTGAAATGAATTAGCATTTTAAGCAAAGAACATATCAGAAATGGGTATTAGTATGTGTGTTCTAGAGGGAAAGGAATTTGTTGTAAATGTTAGAAATGAGTTATTACAAATTAAACTGTGATGGCAGAAGTTACTTAGAGTTTCCATTTGTAATCTCCTGTATTAATGTAGGCAGCTTGTAACCTGCTATAGGTTTCTGCTTTCTTTGTTGTTTTGTTAGTCTTCCTCCCTAAATGTGAGTGTTCTCTGCTCCCAGCCTGTCCCAGTTAGTGTCCAGTCTGACTGGAAGTGTGCTCTCTAGCTTCGAGGTGGATGAGTCTGAGTAGGTGCATGGAGATGATGAGCAGGTGTGAACAGTGTCTGTCTGTGTGTCCTGAGTTGTATCTTCTACTGTAAATTGAGTGTAAGGTTGTAATACACAACCTCACAACAGGTGAATGGTGGGCATGTGAAAGCTTTCCACTCAACTCTTTATCTGATAGTGGATCCTCACTGGGGCTTCAGCGAGAATGGGGCTCTCCTTAGTCTTCTGAATTAGAGTTATTTCAGAAGGTAAATTAAGTGCATACCTTTCAAATCATTCAAGGAGCAAAAACTCTCTCTCTCTCTCTCTCTCTCTCTCTCTCTCTCTCTCTCTCTCTCTCTCTCTCTCTCTCTCTCTCTGTGTGTGTGTGTGTGTGTGTGTGTGTGAGTCTTATCTATGTGTACTATATATGTTATACTTCCCAACATTTTCATTAAGGGCAGTACTTTATTTCTCACCAAGTATATTGACAAACACCTGAGAAACACAGTATAGGTTTAGCAAGACTTTGGGGCAAGGAAAAAAGGTGTATGTAATTTTAGACTTGCCATGGGATGCTGAGTGCTGCAGTCTTATGAGAGTGTCTGGCTCCATTTTCAAACTGATTCTGTTAACAGCTTTTCCTATGTTGGAAACTTCATTTCAAGACAAAAAGGGAAAAATAGAAAGATGCTGTGTGCATGAGGTTTATTGTGTTGTTGCAATGGCAGAAGACTAGAAACAGCTCAGATTATAAATTGACAAATGACTAAGAAAGAAGGAGCTGTCTGAATGAGAGTTATCTCCAAAATCAAAATCAAAAAGAAAAATATCTGTATATAAGGAGTGTTTGACAAAGGTGAATAAAGGATTAGTCACTTACTGAATTTTACAGTGTAGGGTGGGCAAGGAGTTGCTACTCTCAGTTTTGGAAGCCTAGTTTAATCATTCTTAATCTCCTCCAATGTTATTGGGTGCCCTGATCCCCAAAGTAGCTTGGTATGTTAGAAGTGGTCATGGGGTTTTCATGCCTTCAACATGATACTGAGCACTTGAGAATTGCTGAATGAATGAACTGTTGGAAACTTGATTGGTGGCTCATATATAAGGTATTCCATGTTAACAATAAGGTGATTTTGACCACACTGTATATGTTTCTGATTCTTGCAGTTTAATTTCAACTTAGACATAAAATGGTAAAGAAGTACATGCAAAGAAACAATACACAAGCACGTCACAATGTAAACTTGGTTTTTATTCCTTGATTAGTTGTAAGCACGGGTATGTCTATAATGAATGACCATTTCCACACAGTTAAGAGTAGTTGGGTTCTGGATTCTGTTTTTGTTTTATTTGAAGTAGTACCTTGGTCTGAACACACTGCCCACCAGCCTTTCCTTCCTAGTGCAGGATTACAAATGTGCCACTAACCCCAGCAAGAACCTCGGTAGTTGTCCTTGAAGAGCGTCTGTGTGGTCCAGAGCAGTTCATCCTACAGAGAGTGTGGGATGTCCTGTGTGAGACACTATAGCTTGGTAAGGAGTGCATTTTAATAGCCATGCCACATGACGTGCATTTTGTTTCTTCTCCCTCTCAGGAACGCATCATCAACCATGCTGCAGGCAGCCACGGTGTCTCTGGAATATTTATGAAATACGATCTCAGTTCTCTCATGGTGACAGTGACTGAGGAACACATGCCTTTCTGGCAGTTTTTTGTAAGACTCTGTGGTATTATTGGAGGAATCTTTTCAACAACAGGTTAATATTCATTTCTTTGCCTAATTTTTTTTTATTGTGTTCTGTTTTGAGATAAAGTCTCACCGTGTAGCTCTCACTGGGCTTACAGGCACCAACTGTCATGCTCTGATACCTGATTTATAATAGGGTTTGTTACTTTATATTGTGAAGATAGTTCATTGATGAAGTATGCCATAGTGTGGCCCTCACTTTCTGAAGGCCTAGCACCAAAAACAAACAAAAAACATAAAATGATGCCTCTATTAAAAACAAGAATCATGTTTTAATACTTCTTTGAATTCTAAAGCTCTAAAATATATTTTATATCCTGTAAACACATTCAATTCACAGGAATCAGTAATGTAAGGAAGATTATGTGGTAAGCCACACAGATCCTGGGTGTTAATCACAGGCACAGCTACAATAGCATCTGTGTTCTACATTGACTAGGGAGTCCTTAACTAGTTCACCTGCCTTTTCCGAAATGTGATTATCTGGTTTGTGTGTTGTAGAGTTAAATGAGAAACTGCCCAGGAACCATCACAGACGTATTAAAATTTCTTTCCCTACGCACTATATTAAGTCATGTTGTCTGGTATATTGATTAAATCAGTAATGCTTTTGTTTTTTGTTCACGATTCTGTAATTTTCTGGGTGCTCCCTCTTTTAGCCTTTGGTTCCTCCAAGCTCGATAGTTGTGTGCTTGGAGCCTGGCCTTGTCTTTATTCATATTTCCAGTGCATGAGAGCAGCTTTCCTTACACAGTTCTTTTGCTTTTTCATTTAATTTCATTTAAATCTGTTGTTTACAAAATTCTATGAGAAGGTCTTGGATAGGGTCTATCAGGTGTGGATTGTGTGGATTGTGCTCTTGATAAAACGTTTTTAATGTAACCTTTGAGAAGAGTACCTTTAGCCTCAGAAGCAGCCACAGACAGCTTGACTTCCTTCTGTGGTCTAACCCTCTGCAGCTGGTGCAGTTTTTATTCTCACTTAGCAGTTTCAAAAGCAGTTTAATTTAAAACTTAAACTTATTTATTGCAGGCATGCTACATGGAATTGGAAAATTTATAGTGGAAATAATTTGCTGTCGTTTCAGACTTGGATCCTATAAGCCCGTCCATTCTGTAAGTGGAACTGTACGTGGTGCTGTCCTATGGCGTGCTATTGTCATTCTGTCTAAATAGAAAGGCTTGAGATCAGAGACGGCGTGTAGAGTGGAACTAATCTGGTCTTGTCTTCCTTTCCTCAGGTCCCCTTTGCGGATGGCCACACAGACAACCACTTACCTCTTTTGGAGAACAACACACATTAGCACCTCGTGGGTACAGAAAAACTTTGCCTGAGACATAAAACCTTTTCTAATAATAAAATGTTGTGCAATATATTCAAAGAAAAAGAAAATGAGAACCTGGAAACATACTTATTTAAAAAAGAGAAATAACAGCCAAGGAAAATAAACGAACTGAAGTCGCCTTGTATATGTTGTGTCTGTTACAAATGTCCTAGAAGAAGTTATGCAGCTAACTGGAGAGTCAGCCCAGCCAACAGTGCCAGGTGAAGACAGTGCCTCTGATGCTCTCCCAGCAGACAGACAGTATGGAAGCAGAGCCTAGAGGATGAACAGGAACCCATATTTAAGGAAAAGGGCATTGATAAATGCAAATGTGTGCGTCCTTTGTTTTTAAAGATGTCAGAATAAAATGTGTAAAACTAGTCTAGACTGTAAAAACTGTAATCAGCTCATGTGGTTAATAAAGGAAACAGGGACTGGCCCTGTGTTACAGCCATATTAATGTTAGGCCATATTGACAAGGTGGTGTTCTCCAGTCTGGGGTTCTGATGAAGGTCACTGCTTTCCTTAGAAGTCCAGTTGCTGACTCTCCTGGTTGTTGAAGGTTGAGTCTTAGCAGACTAAGGTGACGTTTCCCGAGGCCAGGTCTATAAGTGCTATTGATGTATAGCAGGTGTCACTCACAGCTTTTACAAGGAACACTGCAGGGAGAAGAAAGCATAAATGCTGAAAAAGATAAATGTTAACAATTTGTAAAATGTGACGAGAAGAGTCCAGTGTTGTGTACTTGTGAGGAGTGGGAAACCAGACAGCTCACTAAGACGGGTAGGCAGTGTCCATACTCAGTGTCAGGCCTGAAGCAGCCTAGGCACAACTGTTATATGGGCAGGGTGCTTGCCCTCTGGGCTCTGCACGGAACTGAGGAGGCTACAGTCAGCTGCTGTTAGAAACTGCTGAGTGTGTGTGCCAGCCTCTTCCTTCTGTGATTCTGAAGGGCTGATGTTAATCACCGGAGGTTAAGTCATTGAGCAAGAAGACTGAGTTTCAGTCCCTATCAGACACATTGGCTTAGGGTGTGGCCTGTCACAAATTGGTGTGTCAAGTGAGTTTTTTTTAATTTATAAAATCAGCTTTCTTGAAAGAGGGTAGGCAATCAGGGAAGGAGATGGCAACAAAGCATTCAGCGAAACAGTGTATAAAAATGGCATTTTGTAGAAAAATAAGACATTAGGTTTAAGTATGAAGAGTATTAGGAGTCAAGAGGTTAAGTGACTGATACTATTATAATGTTTTCAAATTTTTAAACGAACCTAGGAAATTTCAAATAATGAGTCTTCTCTGAGGTTTTTGTTACATTTGTTTTGGTGTTCTTAAATTTTATAGTTGGTCTAGAAACAAAACTTCTCTCTAGAAGAATTTTGTTAGTAAGAACTGGAATGTTGATCATTTGAGACTGAATGTTGCTCTTTATGTCTACTTGCTACGGAATTCAGTCAGTTTTCAGGGAAGAAAATACTGATTTACAGTTATTTTCAGTATTACAATGTTTTTTAAAAAGATTTAAGATTATTTTAAATTATTTCAATGTTTTCTAAGTGCCACGTTAAAAATTTTATTGAGATGTATCTTTTCCATTAAAATTGACTCTACAGGAATTTGTTTAAAGCAAACGTTTCTTTGCCGTTATAGCCATTTTAAAGTTAAGACTTTGATTTTCAAATAATCAGGACACATATTTGTCAGTAAAAGAATGAAAATGCTGACCATCTGTCTGGGAGATGAAGGCAACTTTTGGCCTCCTTAAGGTTTCCTTTCCAGGTCAGAAATTTCTCACTGACACCCCTATTCCTGTGCGTGTGTGTGTGTGTGTGTGTGTGTGTGTGTGTGTGTGTGTGTGTGTGATGATTTTATACTGTGTTTGTATGTGGGCCTATAAAGATGAGTAAATAACAGGTGACTAGATTACTGTCACGTGTTCTAACACTGGACGGTTTTCCTCCAATACCCTGGCTCTATTACAATTGCAGATCCTCATAATTTCTTATCAGATACACAGAACAGTTATTTCATTATCAGAATTTGCCATCTGAAATGCAGTTACAGCCTTAACTTTCAGATGCATGTGAGACTAATTCAAATGTGTGATTCAAATGCTAGGAAGTAAATTTACCTGTAACTCCTTCATGTCAGAATTCTGTTTATACTTGTAGTCTAGATAATTTTTTGATGGTTTAAAAAAATACATCAACCAGACCCTAAAGATCCTTAAAAATTCAGCATGCCATTTATCCAGCATCTTCTTTGCTTGTTAAGCTTTTTAGACCCTTTTTTATAACACTCCCAGAATGATGATGGAGGCTGGTGTGGCATACATTCCTAATCTCAAAACTGGGGAAGCAGAGACAGGAGCATCCCTAGGCTTGCTGCCCACTCAGCCTGCTGAATCAGCAACTCCCAGGTTCCGTGGGAGACCCTACGTGAAAACATGGAGAGGGAGGAAGCCTCCCCACACGGACTGCTGGCCTCTACACATACATGTGCATAAACATGTAAACAGCATCTGAGTGTATGGAATACTGTATTCGTGGGCCTATGGACTGCTGATGGTAGTCCAGTCAGTAAAGCACTTATGTGCTTGGGGGCTCCTGAGTTCAAAGTTAATCTTGCACTTTTGTATAGTACCTTAAAAGAACTGCTCACAAGGCACAGGGAGTTTGCTTATCCTATAGTTGACCCATGTTATTTTACCCCACATCTCCGACCATTGGACTCAGATAAAATAGGAAGATACTAAACAAGTTCCATGTCAGAAGACATGGTTCTGTTTAAACTCAATTCCAGGGAAATGATGTTTGCCATTGAAGTAGCTACACTTTTTCATATATCAGAACCTAGCTATTGCTAATTTTGTTAACTTTTAACCATGTTTTTAAAGCTGATTTAGTCAGTGACTTTATGTTCATTGTGTTATAATGATGTGGTTTGAGTAAGAATGGCCCAGTAGACTCATTTGAATTATTAGTCGCCATGGAGTGGAACTGTGTGAAGGGATTAGAAGGTGTAGGCTTGTTGGGAGTGTATTAGTGGTGGGCTTTGTGGTCTCAAAAGCCTGTTCCAGGCCCTTTCCCCTCTGCCTGCAGATAAGGATGCGCCTTCGACGGCTCCTGCACCATGTTCCCTGCCATGATGATAAAAGTAAGCCTCTGAAACTGCATAAGAGGAAGCATTAAACACTTGCTGAGAGTTGCCTTGGTCATTGGTCATGCATCATAGCAAGAGAATAGGCTAAGACAATACTCTTAGGAAGTCCTCTACCACATTCTCCACTATTTAAATGAGTCAGAAGTGCTCAGTGAATGCACAAGTATGAGAGGTACTTTTCTCAGATGTGTATTAGCATTAGTTGCCCTAGTGACTCTTATCTATCTAGTGTCATGGCACAGATTATATGATATCAAGACTTCCAGTACATTTTCATTAGTTTAAATATAATGGTTCTTGTTGGCATTTTTCTCACATGTATAAAAGACACTGGTCATAATTCAACCCTCCCTTTTGCCCAGATTGTTGTGCACATATGAGGACTTATGTGGTTAACTGGTCCTGGTGTGGGCTTTTCAGTGGTGGGCCTTCCCTATAGTTGCCTACCTTTCCTGTTTTATTGCAAGATAAATGTGTGTCATGTCAGATCCTACAGAATACTCGTACAGATATGACCCATTTGATGTTGCAAGAAAAAAATGGAATCAGTAACGTTCCTCTAATAGTTACTCCTGTGATTTTATTTGGTTGAGAGTTGTCTGATTTCTGAAGACAGATTGCGGGAACAGATCAGCATTTATAACACTGAAGACAGTAATTCAGAGTTTTATTTAATCCGAAGTTCTCACTCAGTCGTTGGAGTTCTGGGATTAACGAAACAGTGATCAAAAGGTAGTAAGTCTTCAGAGCTGTCATTTAGTCTCTTCCCGTGTCTTAAGTTCCTGTTATAATTGTATCCCGAGCTGGTGTCTTTGATGTAACCCAGACAGGTCTTGCAGACATCTCTCATGGAGAAACCACAGGTGCTTTATTTCAGAGTTGAGTTCTCTGGCTGGACAGTCACCAACCTCAATCAAATTTGCAGAAACTGTGCCAGAAAGGGTTCTCCCAACATGTTCCTCATGGTTCTGAGGAGACCTCAGTACTAGCCACACGTCAGCCATCTGTAGGCAAACACGTTAACTGCTCGTGTGTAGTTTTCAGTAATTTGTGTGAATGTTGATTTATTTGAATATTTCATGTTGTTACCATGCAGAGACCCTGCAGTCCAGTGCCCTCATCTCAAATATGAGCAAAGCTGGGTGCCAGCCTGTGAGTATGAGAATTTGTGAATATACAAAGGTTTTTATTTGTATTTAAATGTGTAAGCAAAACCTTTTACTCTTTCTGTTTCTGACCTCTGTACATTATAGTTAATTAACATGTGACTGGGATGACTGAGGTAAGGGGGGCCTCGGGTGACTAGGAGTGTGCTCCTCCCAACTCCACACATGAAGACAGAAACTAGAGCTTAACATTTTATTTGAAGTTTTGCTTTCCTCACTGGCAAAGGTCAGGAGGGTTTTCATGGTTCTAGTCTGGGGACGTCTCCCTCCCATCATCCTTTTTGACTGAGGCCTGAGTGAAATACTTAGGTAGAAGGGCTTTGGCAACATCATTAAATAAGAGGACTTGAGAGGTTTTCAGGACAATGGTGATTAAAAACGTAGAATAAGGGATGTCCGAATCATGTTATAAACAAAGTACACAAGACGCCCTGGTGCGTGTGTGATTAAGTTCTTATTGGTGTGTACTTATCTACACTGTTCCTTTTAGGGTTAAGATGTGGACAGAGGTGAGGAACAGGATAGACATGAGCCCATTTTTCCCTCAACCAGGACTGTAGTGTTTAACACAGAAGGCTGCGTGTGCGGTACTGTGTGGAGGTTGAGCTGAGCACAGTTCACAATGGTTGGAAACAGCATGCTTCCCTGCTTGGTGCTGCCTTTCTCTAGCCTGTTTAGGCTTCTGCCATGTGTTCTATGCTCATCTGGTTGAAATTAGTTTTGTGGGGAAGAAAAGCTAAATGAAGGACAAGGAGTGCTTTCATGTTAGATAGTGTGGATGGTGGTGTCAGGACATAACCTGGAAATTACGTAAATGTATGCAGCTGGAGGCTGACTTTCCTCACTGAACCAAAAACAAAACCTAAGAAAAAACCAACCAAGCACACACACACTCATTCTCTCTCTCTCTCTCTCTCGAATAGGGAAGAAGATGGAATGGCGACTTCCACTGGAAGCTTGGGTGTGCTTCTTGTTACTTTCTAGCTGAAGACCCAGTTTACTGCCTTAGAGGTATCTGAGGTCCCAGATGACAGGCTGGTGTAATGTTCTTAGGCCTTGAGTGTGCTGGAGGCCCGGAAGTAGGAGATGAACTTGTAACAGAAGCTCACAATGAAGAACCAGACGTTCCGAGCCATCTGAGACCTTGCAATGAGTAGGCGCCAGATGATAAGAAACAGGGCAGTGTTAAAGAGGTAGTGAATGTTCCGGAGCCTAAGGGTCAGAGACAAAAACACAGTTAACACAGCACCTGCATCCATCTGTGTGACCCAAAGTACAAAAGTGTTCCTGTCTGTGACCAGCAAACACTAAGTTCTCAGAGCCCATGGCATGGCTTGATGCTCTTGTTTTTTATGTCTTTCGTTTCCAACCAAATTACCAGGTTTCCCTCATATTTTTGCAGCTGGTTACTCTTGCACCTCCTTCTCTGAAGGTCTTTTGAAACCATGATTCATGGATGAAAGTAATATTCTCAAAATCCACTCTGGCCTTTCAACACTGAAAACCATCTCTGACCAGGGAGACTGCTAAGTTCATAAGTGTGCTTTTGGAGCAAGCCTTGAACTTGAGGGTCAAAAGGAGGGATATTGACTCCACAGAGTTGTCCCCTGACCTCCACAGGTGCTATGGCATGCACACCCACACACCATGCACAAATGGTTTAAAAAGCATCACTGTCTTATCGGCTGGAGGGTAGGTAGTGGACTTTGAAGCCTTCTTTTCAAGTGTCCTTGCTAAATTTTAGAGGTCTGTCTTTCCATTTTAACCATCTGCACTACAGACTGAGCTTTTGCAGGAATCATGGCCCGAATCCTCTAACTTGTTTGTCAGGAATCTAAAGTGGGAAGGAGAGGTAGGAACTAAAGAGTAGGTATGTGATTTTCCAAGTTATGTAACGTGATCTGCCCTTTGGGTGGGTGTGTTTTAGGTCATACTGTGGTAAAGTGCACAAGGACAAACAAACTTGGGCTCAAGCCTGGCACCAGTATTTGTTTCCATGATTGACATCCCCCCCCCTTTCTTTCTTTGCTCATGTCCTAAATACTTCCAGTGTTAATGGGTTAACAAAAAGAACATCTTCCTCAGGAGTGCAGTGAGATCTCAATCAACCATGTATATTATAGGATAGTATGAATGCATGGTCTGTAGTGCTCAAGAAGTGTGAATACAGCCTCAGATTAGCTGCTGCATAAATGCTGAGTAATTCCTACACATTCCAGTATAAAGTCAGTCAGCAGCACCTCACAGATCAGCACCAATGGACTGCCTACCTTTTCAGGTGTTGCTTTGCTTTGGGGATACCAGCCAGATCCTCTTTCAGTAGATACTTCTTAACCCCCAGAACGTAGTTCTCAATGTATTCCAGCCAGTTCAACTGACGCACATCAAAGTTGAATACCTGCAAAACAGGAAACGTCGCTGCCAGCATGGCCCTGCCAGGTAGTCACCTCGTCCATTGTGGGTACCTGGAGCTCATCAATATGGCTAGAGTTGCTGACCAGTGAGGCTCGGGGGACCCAGCCGTCACCACCTTCCCACCGTTACCAAGCAGGCCACTATACCAGCAGCAATGAAGATCCAATCGCTATCCACAAGCTAGTTCTCTTAGCTGCACTGAGCTTATTCCTGTCAATGCTGTCATTTTGTCTGGTTTTCTTGGGGGGAAAATCCTCTGTCTACCAAACACTCCTCCATCATCTGGTCATGCAATTCTGAGTTCCCGTTGTGCTCTGGAGTCAGGGCCATGCTTACTCTCTGGTCCTCAGGGCTGAGCTCTGACAGAAGCATCTCCGTGTTGTTTGTGCTCCATTCCCAACTGTGGTTGATGAAATACTCCAGCATAGATATGGTTCTTAGCAGCCGGTTCATGAGCTTCAGCATCCTGAGAGAAAGACTAGTTAGGAGCTGGTGTGTGCATCCTGCCCCTACCTCTTCCTGCATGGGGGAGGGTGGCTGAGTGTCACTAAGGACATATGAGTGAGCTCATGTCAGTAATACCCAGGAGGTCAAGATCAGCCTGGACTTCATAGCAAAGTCAAGTCCAGTAAAACGATCTTTAAAGAACAAACCAAATAAGACTGTATCTCTCTTTGCTCCAGATTCTCAGAATTCTGAGTTTCCAGATCATTTCTCTCTTTTGGCTAGTTTACAATATAACAATTTCTACCACCAAGCTTCACATTTATCTTTTGTAAAGTACCTTATACCTTCCTTCATGTAAGTGAGCCCCAGCAACAAACCTAACAAACGGCTCATTCTCGCTAAAATCTACTTGTGGAACTAGGAGGGTTTTTATATGTTTCTGTGGAAGTTGGAATTCTTATTTCTTCTCCCCACTTTCCACTTGAATTCTGTTGAACAACTGAGAGAATGAACCCAACAGTGCCTACCAGACACTAACATCCTCCCAAACACCCAACTCTCACCACATTGAGAACTAAGTTACTCACCTGAAAGGATTCCAGTTTTTTGTTTGTTTTTGTTTTTAATTTTGAGTCAGATTTTTAGAAAGCTACTTTATTTTTATCACATGTTCTTAAATTTGTAAAATCAAAAGTATGGCCTCAGGTCTTGTATAAAAAACGCCAGGCAGCATCGTATCATCTTTTGGTGAAGCAAAAGCTGATCGTAAATCTGACTTAAGGATGAAAAACTTGTTACT
>NC_137972.1:2003537-2198537 GCF_963924665.1 Micromys minutus
ACTAACAATGTGCTAAGCTCTATAGCAGCCTCTCTGTCAAGTGCTACCGAGAAGCCGCATCTCCATCACCGCTCCGCTGCACGCAGCTCCTGAGGCCCTTCTCACCAGATGGTTCAGCGCAGTCTTGGTAAACGTTAGTCTTCTGTGAGCACATTCATCCCACCAGGCTTGTGAATCCAGTCCAGGCCTGTCAATCCAATCAAGCACGCCTGTTCCCCGGGCATTTTACGCCATCCTGGCCTTCTACGGTGCAAGCCTGGCACGTCATCCCTACTTAATTTTGATCACCCTGCTGGACTCGTAGCTAATGATTATAATCCCGGCAAATAAGGGGACAGAGGCAGGAAGATCGAGAGTTCAAGGTTATTTTCGCTCGTAAGATGATGTCATTATGCAGCAAGGACAGGTCCAGCCTATCATTGGATGAGAAGGAAGGATAGGTGGGGGAGGGGGGAGTCTAGGAAGGAGAGAGGAAGAGGAGAACCTGGAGAATCAAGGGAGATGGAGGAGGAGGTGGAAAGCGAAGGACCTGGGCAGCCAACATGGTGACAGATGTAAACATTCTTCTCTGCGCATACATGCAGATTGTTATGAGTATTTTGGTATGTTCTTTAATGTGGCGACTTAATTGAGTTCAAAAGAAAGTGGAGTGGCGGGATTCACAAAGCCCGCCACAGAGAGGGTGGCTCACGGACCGCGTGGAAGAGAAGCAGCCAGGGCGCGTGGCTCCCCATGAAGCGGCTCCTGTGGTCTGCACAGAGTGAGAACACACGAAACTCAGTAGCCACCGACCTTTTTATTTGTACCGCAACATTCAGGTACATAGTGAGTTCCAGGTTAGCCTGGGCTATTAGCCTGTCTCCAAAAAATTAAAATAAAAAAAGCCTTGTGAAGTCATACATGAAGATACTGGTGTTACAAATAAGCAGTCAAAGCCAGCTTTAAATGTCATATCTGACAGGCTGAATACCACAGAATGTGTAGTATTTTTTGTTTGTTTACTTAGAGGACGTCTCACTGTGTAGCTTCTGGCTGGGCTGGAACTTGCAACATAAACCAAAATGTCCTTAGACTCAGAGATTTACCTGTCTGTGCCTCCCAACAGCTGAGATTAAAGGTGTGTACCACCGCTCCCTCTCGTAGGTATTTAATTAACAATTTCGTAATAAGGGGGAAGCAGACAGTGCTGAAAGCTGAAGGTGCTTGTCTCCAGCTCAGTCCTGCTGAACATTATTAACAGAACAAACAGAGCAGGAATCTACGCTGGGCAGAAACTCCGCCAACACAGCAGGAAGTTCATCTGTACTTAGAGTTCCAAAACTACACAATCCTGAGTGTGCCGTTCGTCTTCATGGTCAGCCTCGCTACATTTAGAGTCGGGAAAGTGTACCTCTGAAGAGCGATCCAAATGCTTAAACTCACAAAGAGGTCCGCCATGAATGTGGGCACCACGGGCTGGGGCCTTAGACTGAGCCAGGAGGAGAACCTGCGCTGAGCACCAGCGTCCGTGACTGCTTTCAGACTGTGGATGCAGTGTGACCATGTGGCTCTTGCTGCTGTACCCTCAGATCGTGCATCCTTCTCCTCACACTGCTCTTGTTGGGTATTTGGTCACAGCAACGAGAGAGTGAATGCAGGTGTACTATAGAGGCAAGCACACCTGGCTGACAGACATCTTCTTCTGTGGCTTTGTTTGTCTTTGATTTTTAAGCTTCATCTCATATAATGATGCAACAATTGCATCTAAATACACATCCTATGCGATGATACTTACATTCCTTGATATATATATATGTATATATATGTATATGTATGTATATATATATTTTTTCTACTCGAGAGAATGTAAATGCTGTTTTAATTAAATTTCTCAGAATCAGAAACTTGTTTACCCTCACTGAAGCAACAATCAGCAGAAACTGGTGGAAACCCTCCCACAGAAAACTTTTCTTCTTTGAAAGTAAAATAAATTAAGAGGAGTAAAGGCCAGTTTAATGAATTCACAAGTAAATTGCCTCAGGAGCTGCAAAGCTTGACTCAAAAAAAAAAAAAAATCCAAGTTTGGTATAAATTAAAATTTCAATTACACAATAAAGAATATCAAGAAAAAAATATTTTCTTCTAAAAAAAGTTTGAGATAAATCACTTGTTTGTACTGGGAAAGTAAAGATATTAATACCAGAGGTTTTTTTTTTCAGATTTAATTTTCATCAGGCAGGCACTCGCTTCCCATCCCCACAGATATCTGCTTCAGAAAGGAAACTGGCACTTATCAGAAGATCACTGAGGACTGGGACAATATTGATTACAGAAAACAGTGAAATGCCTTATTGGCCTCTGGGTTACTGGGATCCACCCTGAGATGTGAGAGTCAGGCATGCTTGTGTCTGTTTTGAAGCACTCCGGTTGTTGATCCAGGATCCCAGTCAGGTGGCTATGAATCCACGGACACAGCTGGCCACATGGTAACATGAGCAGATGTGTGGTCAGTCCAAGATCCTTGTGCTGTTGGATGCCTGTTTGGTCTTTGGCCTTCTCTTCAAGGCCTGTGAGAATCCTCCAGAGTTTTATATGTGAAATGGTGCTCATTTATATGAGTGCAGGATGACTTAGCCATGTTCTCTGCACATGGGGAAGACAGCACTTATGTTTTTCACGTGACACTTTGGGAATATTTACAGGTGAAATGTAAGTATAAAGTCATTTTTGAAGCCTAGGTTAATATGACTCATTACAATTCTGGATCCAATTTTGGCCAAGCAAAGAGGAAACTTTTACCAACCGATGGCCGCCCGGTGACCTGAACAGAAAGAATTGGTGGCCCCGGGAGAACACACAATTGAGAGAAGTGATCACATCACCAGATATGACATCACAGTTTGGCACCAGCTGCCATCCTGGGCACAAAGAATGAACAGTTCACTCAAGTGTGAGCTTCCTTTCTGGATTCCCCTGGGGTCAGTGTGCACACTGTACCAATGGAAAAACCAAGGTAGGAGAGCCTAATGGTTATGTTCATGCCACGCAGAGTGTTGTGTCCTGTAAATAAGAATAAATGTTACAGGTCCACTGAAATTCAAATGTAGAAGCCAGCCAGCACACAAGGTGACAGCCTAGGAAGTTACTGCATCTGTGTCCACACGGCACCTCAGGTGATACTCCATGATGAGACTTTAAGTCATTTCATGTTACAAACTTTCCAGTTTATGACAATCATTGTGGGATTACTAGACAGATTTTCCCTTTTAATGTTAAAAATGTAGAATATTATGAAAAGGTAGGTGTGTGTGTGTGTGTGTGAATGTGTGTATGTGAATGTGTGTGTGTGAATGTGTGTGTGAGAATGTGTGTGTGTGACTGTGTGTATGTGAATGTGTGTGTGTGAATGTGTGTGTGACTGTGTGTGTGTGAATGTGTGTGTGAATGTGTGTGTGTGACTGTGTGTGTGAATGTGTGTGTGAATGTGTGTGTGACTGTGTGTGTGTGTGAATGTGTGTGTGACTGTGTGTGTGTGTATGTGTGTGTGAATGTGTGTGTGAATGTGTGTGTGTGAATGTGTGTATGTGAATGTGTGTGTGTGAATGTGTGTATGTGAATGTGTGTGTGTGAATGTGTGTGTGTGACTGTGTGTGTGAATGTGTGTGTGTGACTGTGTGTGTGTGTGTGTGTGAATGTGTGTGTGTGTGAATGTGTGTGTGTGACTGTGTGTGTGAATGTGTGTGTGTGACTGTGTGTGTGTGTGTGAATGTGTGTGCATGTGAATGTGTGTGTGTGAATGTGTGTGTGTGAATGTGTGTGTGTGTGTGTGTGTGTGTGTGTGTGTGTGTGCATGGAGGGTGGAGGAGGACATCATCACACACCTGCTCCATCAATATTCAACTCAGTCCCTTGAGTCAGGGTCTCTTACTGGAGCTAGGTTGGCAACCAGAAAACTACAGCAATCGCTTCCTTCCAGATCTGGCTTCTTATGTGAGCTTTGGGTATTCAAACTCAGGTCCTTCTGCTTATCTAGCAAGTGCTCTTAACCTACTAAGCCATCTTCCCAGCCCCAGAGCTGTCTCCTGATACATGCCTTACACCTAAATACTCGGGAGTCTCTGTTTCTATGCATAGATGATCAGAGAGCACTGACCAAAAACAGGAAGAAGCTCAGACACCTGTCAGCCCTGCTCATCCACAGCTTGAAATCTGTCATGTAATCACAGCAAGAATGAAAAGCGAAATACATCACCTAAACAGAATTAAAGGGGGGAGGTGAGTAAAAGCACCAGGCAGACTCAGAAGCTGAAGCGGTGAGGATGCCGGAGGAAAGGCAGGAGCCATTTGCGGGTTCCCAAGACAGATAAGAAATGGTAGAGCATTGCCCATACCTGGGACATCTCACAAAGATCATGGCAGGGTCTACTCAACTTCATAAAGGCAATGGCCAAATCAAGATAAAACCAGTTATGCTTGTGTTGTCTGGCCAGGGAGCTGGCTTCTCAGAAATCAGGTGACTGGCAGTTTGCTAATCTAGCTGTTACTCTTGGAAGAAGTGCCCCCACTGCAGCACTTCCTGCTTTGTCCTTTTTTTCCCTTTCCTTTCCCTGATCCCAGCTATAAAAGCTAGCCCCCCTATTTCAATAAACAAGCTGTCCTCTGAAACAATCTTTCAGGTAGTTCATATCCACTGCCTCCTGAGACCCTGCTTCCCAGCTCCATCACATCCTGAGACCACCAGTGTCCAAAAGTTATTGAGGGCAGAGGACCCGCAACCATCAGCATAGGGACACTCTGAGGGTAAAGAAAGCCCCTCCCCCTCAGATAAAGGAAACAGCATTTTTAGAATCAAAGAACTCAAGGGCTTAGGCCATGCAAGAATTGTGAGATCAGGTCAAATATCAAAGACTCAAACAGTGAGGCTGTTTATGACTTTTGAACATAAGTCAGGCTGCAGACACTGAACCAACAGCAGGTCATGTGGGAATCAAAGGCCCACTCCACAACGATGCACACAAAAGAAACCAACCTGGTCTTTCCAGGGCTGTGTGGATGGACTAGCTAATGAAGATCCCCAAAGCAGTGTGGTGGTCTGAATCAGAATGGTCTGAATGTGTCTCATCTATTTAAATGCTTGGTGTCTAGTTGGTGGAACTCTTTGTGAAGGATTATGGGGTGTGGCCTTGCAGATGGGGAAGTGTTACTGGGGGCAAGCTTTAAGAATTCAAAAGCCCCTGCCATTCCCAGGAAGCACTCACTCTGCTTTGTGCTGTGGGCTCAGATGTGAGTTCTCAGCTACCACTGTAGCACCATGCCTGCCTGCTGCCATGAGGGTCACGGACTCTAGCTCTCTGATACTGTGACTTCCCAACAGGCATTTTCTTCTTTACATTGCTTCGATCATGGTGTCTTATCACAGCTAGGACAGTAACTAAGCAGGGCATTCAAGTTCACTTTCTGTTGCTGAGATAAACACCTGGCCCAAAAGCAACCTAGGAAGGAAAACATTTGTTTTGCTTAGAATCCTCAGGTGCATCCTCAAGAAAAGTCAGGGAAGAGTCCTAGAGACAGAAGATAAAATAGAGGCCATGGGGAAGTGCTGCCTATCAGCTTGCTCCCCCATTGCTTGCACATCCTGCTCTCTAATACCACATAGGACCACCAGCCCAGGGGCAGTACTACCCACGGTGAGCTTGGCTCTCCCATGTCAATCATTGATCAAGAAAATGCCCCCCCCCCCACAGACTTACTACAGGATAATGTCTTGGGGGCATATTCTCTATTTCGGTTCATCTTCTCAGATGATCTGAGCTTGTGTCAAGAGGACAAACCCCAAAAAAGTGCATAAGCACATAAACATACTCAGACAAACACTGGATTTTTCCATGTGTAAAATTTTTCTTTAAGTTAATATATACATATACATATTTGTGCAATGAAAATAGAAGCTGTGAGAGGGAGAGAAGTCTAAAGGAGTCAGAATAGTGAGAGGACGATGGGCTATCTGTGGCATGAAAGAGAAAGGGGGTAATAAGGATAAAAGCAAGAGCAAAGCAAAGGGGGTGGGGGAGGGGCACCAGGACATATTGAAAAAAATACATGCATGTGCATGAACACACACAATGGTTGAATAAACAAAAATATACCCACATTTTGCACATCAAGAAAAGAAAATAGATGAAGAAAAATAAAAACCTTCAAAGAATAAACAGAAAAGAAGCCAAGTCACCCAACAGCAGGGATTTTGGTTGAAAGAGGCATCATTTGAAAGGGGATCGATTGAAAGGCTCCTTGAAAATCCCTGCAGACTTTAAGACTGAAAAGGAAAGCAAGGATGATCTTCTTTAAAAGTAGAATTTTGTCTGGGTGAAGCTAAATAGCTGTGGGTGGAGTAGAGATTGAAAGAAGTCAAAACATAGTCTGAGGTTTTGAACTGAAGTGGGAGGAATATGACATCATCCATTGACACAGGGCCCATGAGAAGCAAGTTTGAGGGGGGAGGGAGAGAGAGGAGGAACGGAAGGAGGGAGGGAAGAAGGAAGGGAGGGAGGAATGGAGGGGAGAGAAAGGGAGGGAGGAGATTCATTCACTAATTTTTATAGGGAAAAGATCTCACTCTTTATTTGTTTAGTTTTTATTTATTTTTCTCTCATAAAATACATTTCTATCCCAGCTTCCTTTCCCTCTGTTTCTCCCAAATCACCATTCCCATATTCACTCGTCCTGCCTCACCCCAAAAGTCAAATGCCTCCCAGGGACACCACCCAAACATGGCACAACAAGACCCAATAAGACTGGGCACAAAAACTAAGGCTGGGCAAGGCAACCAGTAGGAGGAAAGGATCCCAAGAGCAGGCAAAAGAGTCAGAGACACCCCACTCCCACTTCAGGAGTCCCCCAGCCCCCAAAGTACCAGGCCAACAACCATAGCATATACAGAGGACCTAGCTCGGACCCATTTAGGCTGTGAGCCCCTTTGAGCCCTACTTAGTTGATTCTGAGGGATATCACCCTCTGGCTCCCACAATCCCTCCTCCTTTTCCACAGGGTTCCTCAAGCTTAGAGGGGAGGGACCCAATGGAGATCTTTCTGCCTAATATCTGACTGTGTCTCTCAACATCCACTTCCATCATCTGCCAGAGGCAGCTTCTCTGACAAAGACTGAGCTAGGTACCATTCCATAAGTATAGCAGAATATCATTAAAAATCATTCCATTGAGTTTTGTTGTTGTTTTGGTTTGGTTTTTGCCACTTGTTGACAGAAGCCATCTAGGGGAGGCTATCACAAGCAAGTGAGTTTCCTAGAGATGGCCACCATTTTTCATGGCTGTGATAGGTGCACTCTGGAGAGGCATGGCCCTAGAGACCAGGATTGCTTCTCGCTGCTGCTAAGCCTTTCCTGTCACTATACATAGCCTAATGAGTCCTGGACATCAGCCCACCCTATTGGGTAAATTTCCTGCAGATCAACATGAAAATGAATGAACTATTATGAATTAATGCTATTTAGATAAATTAATGACTTTATAGCATCCCTGATTTGATTCAAATGATTTTAGGAAGAAATTTTAAGGAGATGACTTTAGCTGTTTTGCCAAAAAGATGTAATAAAGTTAGAATCAAGAATAGAATGTGCCCCCTACTCATAGAATAGTAAGTAAAGGCTGCATTATAAAGAATACAATGAACTTTCATAAACTGCATTAAGAGGAGAAATAGACTTGGGACAGATTTGTGATGAAGGAAAAACATTCATTCTAGATCAGGTCTAAGGATGAGGCTACAGGTGTGCCCTATGAGAAAGCAAGGCCATGTGAAACTGTTGTTTTGAACTTATAATGAGCTTACAGAATGAAACATTGCTTTGAACTATCAACATCCTTCTGTGATTCCCCTTTTGTGTAACATTTTATCTATGGGGTAATTTTATAAATAACTTTTGTCTAAGAAGGTATAAAAGACACTGAGAGAAGGAATAAAGTGTCGCTGTTGCTCTATCCAACAAATGTATATATGTGTACATATCTATATACCTCTGTATGTACAATATGACTATATGAATATATGTTTTACTGTCTACATGTATTTATATATATACATATGTAGATATATGTGTATGTATATAAGTATGCATGTGCACTTGTGAAATTGATGAAACTTGTGGCCAACTCTGTGTGTGTGTGTGTGTGTGTGTGTATGCCCACACATGTGCACATAACTTTCTATCCCTTTCTTTCTCACTTCTCTTAAGAGTTAAAAAAGAGTTCAGAGTTTCTCACCAGGCATTCTTGTCAGCCCCAGATAACTAAGTTATTTTTTCTGTAAGCAGTGCTAACCCTATACGTTGCCCACTGCTATTAACAGGGGCCTCTGTTGTTACTATTAACCCTGAACCCAATTGCTGTTGCTATACTCCCATTGCTCCCTTTCCTCAGAAACCCTGGATGCTGGGCAGGCCTGGGCAAGTTGTGTTTTGTTCTGTTGTAAGTCTCTGGAATATCCAGCCTTCTGTTCCTGGCCATTCAGGCAGTGTCAGGCATGGGCTTTCTCATGTGACGTGGGCCGCAGATTAGACCACTCATTGGTTGGCCTCTCGCCAAAGCTCTGAGCCATGATTACCCCAGTACATCTTGCAGGCAGGACAGATGTGAGGGAGGGAGGGGGTTGTGGCTGGGGACCTTGCCTGGAAACAGAAGATGGACAGTTCAGGGTCTAAACCCTCCATTACTTTGAGTCCTCTCTAGGATCACTTTCAGATTTCAGCAAGTTTCTACCTTACTCAGCTTCCACATCACCCCCTAAATTCCTTTCAATTTGAGTCTTCTTCACTCATTCTCTCTGTCTCTCTGTCTCTTTGTCTCTCTGTCTTTCTATCTCTATCTGTGTCTCCATCTCTGTCTCTTTGTCTCTTCTGTCTCTCTCTCTCTCTCACTATTCTCCCCCTAATCTGATTGATTTCTCCTATCCCCACCAACCTTCAATCCACAAAGTCTAATATATTTCTCCTTCCCAGGGAGATTTATTTATCCCCTATAGAGCACTATTTGTTTTTGTTGTTGGTGGTTTTGCGTCTCTGAGTCTGGGGATTATAATAACAATTATCATTTACTTAACATTGAATATCTACTTGTAAGTGATCATATACCATGTTTGGCTTTGTAAGTCTAGGTTACCTCACTCAGGATGATTTTTTTCCTAGTTCCATCTATTTGCTTGAAAATTTCATGATCATGATTTTTAACAGCCAAGTAATACTCCATTGTGTAAATGTATCACATTTTTCTTTATCCATTCTTGGGTTGAGGAACATTTAGGTTGTTTCAAGTTTCTGGCTATTATGAATAAACCTGATATGAGCATAGTTGAGCATGTGTCATGTGGTAAGACAGAGTGTTCTTTGAGTATATGCCCAAGAGTGGTATATCTAGGTCTTGAGGCAGATTTCTAACTCTTTGAGAAACTGCTATATAGATTTCAATAGTGTCTTGACAAGTTGGTACTCCCACCAGCATTGGAGGAGTGTTCCTCTTGCTCCACATCCTTGCCAGCATGAGCTGTCACTTGAGTGTTTTACTTAAGTAACTGTATCTGGTTTGTGTTGAAGTTTTTGGTCCACTTAGATTTCAGTTTTATGCAGAGTGATAGCATTCACTTGAATCAGCACCATTTGTTGAAGATGCAGGTATCCATAGGTGTGTGGCCTTAAGTCTGGGTTTTCAATTCAATTTCATTGATCAATGTGTCTGTTGTTATGATAATACCATGCATGTTTTATGACTATAGCTTTATAGTACAACTTAAAATCAGACATGGTGATTCCTCCAAGAGCTCCAAGAGCTCTATTATTGTTCAGGATTGTTTTAGCTATCCAGGGTTTTTCCTTTGTATTTTTTTTTCATATGAATTTGACTATTGTCCTCTCAAGATCTATAAAGAACTGTGTTGAAATCTTGATGGAGTTTGCGCCAACTCTGTAGATTGCTTTTGTTAGAATGGCCATTTTACTATATTGGCCCTACTGATCTATTAACAAGGGAGATATTTACATCATGTGATATTTTCCTCAATTTCATTCTTCAGATCCTTGAAGCTTTTGTCATACAGCTCTTTATTTGCCTGGTTATACTTACCCTGAGATATTTTATACTGCTTGTAGCTATTTTGAAGGAAGCTATTCCCCTAATTTCTTTTTCAGTCTGTTTGTAATTTGTACACAGGAAGCATACTGAATTTTTTTAGTTAATTTTGTATCCAGCCACTTCCCTGAAGGTATTTAACAGGTGTCAGAATTCCCTGGTAGAATTTTTGAGATCATATATGTATACTATCATAGTATCTGTGAACAGTGGTACTTTAATTCTAAGCACTGTGTTGAATAGATGTGGAGAAAGTAGACAGCCTTGTCCTGTTCCAGATTTTAGTGGAATTGCTTTGAGTCTCTTTCCATTTAATTTGGTGTTCTCTGTAGGCATGCTGAAAATTGCCTTTACTGTGTTCAAGTGTGATCCTCGTATTACTAATCTCCCTGGGACATTTATTATGAAGAAGTGTAGAATTTTATCAAAGACTTTTGCCATCTAATGAGATGGTCATAAGGTTTTTAACTTTCAGTTTGCTTATGTGGTGGATTACAGTGACTGAGTTTTATACATTGTATCTTTATATCTCTGGGATTACTTCTACTTGGTGGATGATCTATTTTATGTGTTCATAGATTCTGTATGTGAGTATTTTGTTGAGTAATTTTTGTATTTATGTTCATAAGACAAATTGGTCTAGAATTCTCTTTCTTTGTTGAATCTTTGTGTGGTTTGGGTATTACGGTGACTATGCCCTCATAAAATGGATTTGAAAATGATTCTTCTGTTTCTGTTTTACGGAATAATTTATTTGAGGAGTATTGGAATTAGTTCATTTTTGAAAGGCTGCTAGAATTCTGAATGAAAATCATTTTTTGAGACTTTTAATGACTGCTTGCATTTCCTTAAAAATGTTATGTCTATTTAAATAGTGTACCTGATATAGACTGAACTTTAGTAAGTGGCATCTATTAAGAAGATTATCCTTTTCTTTTAGACTTTTCCAATTTTATGAAGTATAGGTTTTTAAATTATGACCTAATGATTCTTTAGATCCTCTATGGCTGTTATGTTATCTTTCTGATTTTTGTCAATTTGGATATTTTTCTCTACTTTTAAGTTAGTTTATCTTGTTGATTTTCTCAAAGAACCAACTCTGTCTTTCACTGATTGTTTGAAGGGGGTTGGTCTATGACTACAATGATTCACATGCTGTCTTAGTCAGGGTTTCTATTCCTGCACAAGGCACCATGACCAAGAAGCAAGTTGGGGAGGAAAGGGTTTATTCAGCTTACACTTCCATGTTGCTTTTCACCACCAAAGAAAGTCGGGACTGAAACTCAAGCAGGCCAGGAAGCATGAGCTGTTGCAGAGGCCATGGAGGGGTGTTACTTACTGGCTTGCTTCCCCTGACTTGCTCAGCTTGCTTTCTTATAAAACCCATGTCTACCAGCCCAGGGATGGCACCACCCACAATGGGATGCGTCCTCCCCCCTTGATCACTAGTTAAGAAAATGCCTTCCACTAGGATATCATGGAGTCATTTCCTCAACTGAGGCTTCTTTCTCTGTGATAACTCCAGCTTGTGTCAAGTTGACACAAAACCGGCCAGTACACACGCTAAATATTTGCTTCCCCCAAATTTGGTTGCTCTCCACCCCACAAGGAGATCCTCACATATATCAACTTTTATTATGGAAACCTTTCCATCTGTGTTATCCCTGATTGGTTAATAACAGTGCTAGGGCCTGGGATGGGCAGAAGAGAGGGAGGTAGAATGAAGGTTCCCAGGCTTGGGGTCTGAGGTGAGGAACATGAGGAAAGCAAGAGGAAGAAGAAAGTTGCTATGAGGCAGGTGGATCATGAGTGGGTGGTCATAAGGGATGGGATGATGGAATAGAAGCAGCCCAGGTGGAACATGGCAAGTAATATATTGGAGATCACCACAGGGAAGTAGACAAAGCACAAAGGGCTGGTAACTGCCCAGCTCTAATGCTTTTAAGTTTATTAAAAATATAAAGGTTTCTGTATCTTTTATCAGGGAACAGTATGGTCTTGTTCCTTAATAGTGAGGTAGAAATCCTTAATAGATAAGTAAAGGCAACAAGGCAGTGTAGCAAAACTCTAGAATGATATTAGTCATATCTCTTGGTTTCTATATTATTGACTTTAGCCCCCAGTTTGATTATTTCCTGCCATCTACTTCCTTTAAGTGTGTTTACTTCTTTCGGCTCTTTCAGGTGTGCTGTTATTAAGTGACTTGTATGAGGATTGCTCCAGTGTCTTTATGAAAGCACATAGTGCTATGAACTCTCCTCTTAGCACCACTTTCTTCATGCACTATACATTTGGGTATGCTGTAAATTCATTCTCATTGAATTCTAGAAAGTCTTTGATTTCTTTCTTTGTTTATGTATGAACCCAGTAGTCATTCTGGGTCAGTCGGTAGAGAGTTGTCCATTTTCCATGAGTTTGTATGCTTTCTGTTGTTTTTTGTTGTTGTTAACATCCATCTTTACTCTATAGTGATCTGGTAGGATGCAAAGAGTTATTTCAGTTTTCTTAAATCGGTTGATACATGGTTTGTGACTGAGTATGTGGTTTTGGATAAAGTTCCATGAGCTAAGAAGGAGAAGAAAGAGAAGGAGAAAAGGAGGAGGAGGAGGAGAAGGAGGAGAAAGAGAAGGAAGAGGAGGAGAAGAAGAAGAAGAAGAAAAAGAAGAAGAAGAAGAAGAAGAAGAAGGAGGAGGAGGAGGAGGAGGAGGAGGAGGAGGAGGAGGAGGAGGAGGAGGAGGAGGAGGAGGAGGAGGAGGAGGAAAAATATTCTTTTGTGTTTAGTAAAATATTTGGTACATATTAGTTAGGACAATTTGGCTTACAATATCTGTTAGGTCCAGTATTTTTCTGTTTAATTTTTGGCTAGATGATCTGTCCATTGTTGAGAGTGGTGTATTGAAGTCTCTCACTATTGATGTGTGAGGGGCAATGTGTGACTTAAGCCTCTGTCATGTTTCTTTTATAAATGTGGTACCTTTGTGTTTGGAACATAGATGATAATTGAAACATCATCTTGATGGATTTTTCCTTTGATGAGTATGAAATGTTCTTCTTGCTTACTTTTGATCAATTTTTATTTGAATTCTATTTTGTTAGACAGAATGGCTGGCTATACCATCTTGCTTCTGAGATCCATTTACTTGGAATTTTTTGAACTCTTTACTCTGAGGTAATGTCTATCTTTGATGCTGATGTGTGTTTTGTGTGTGTAGCAGAAGGATGGATCCTGTTTTCACATCCATTCTGATGTCTGCTTCTTTTATTGGAGAATTGAGTCCATTGATATCAAGATGTGACAATAACCAATGATTATTCATTCCTGTTACTTTTTTGTTGTTGTTGGTGGTGGTGGTAGTATGTGTGTGTGTTTCCCTTCTTTTGATTTTGCTGATGTGAGACTATTTATTTCTTGTGTTTTCATGAGTGTAGTTAACATTCTTAGATTGAAGTTTGCCTTCTAGTACCTTCTGTAGGGCTAAATTTAGAGATGTTGCTTAAATTTGAATTTTTTAATGGAATATCTTATTTTCTTCAACTGTAATGATGGAAAGTTTTTCTGGGCATTTTTGTTTTGGCTGGTAACTGTGGTCTCAGTGTCTTCAGCACATCTGTCTAGGCCCTTCTGGATTCTATAGACTCCAGTGAGAATAATTCTAATACTTGGCCTTTTACCCTTGCATCTTTTAAAATTCTTTCTTTGTTCTGTATGTTTAGTGTTTTGATTATTTATGTGGTGAGGGCACTTTTATTTCTGGCCCAATATATTTAGTGTTCTGTGTGTTTCTTATACCTTTATAGGCATCTCCTACTTTAGGTTAGGAACATTTTCTTCTATGATTTTTAAAAATATTTTCTGGACCTTTGAGCTGTGATTCTTCTCCTTTTTCTATTCTTGTTATTCTTAGGTTTGGTCTTTTCATAGTGTCCCAGATCTTTCATTTCTAGAATTCCCCCAGTTTGTATTTTATTTCTTGCTTCTCTTTCCATTTTCAGACCTTGAACAGTTTTGTTTCTATCAACTATTTGGGTTTTGTTTTTTTTTTGTTTGTTTGTTTGTTTTTGTTGTTGTTGGTTTTTGGGGGGGGGTGGGTTTTTTTTTTTTTTTTGCTTTGTTTTTGTTTTCATTTTTGGCTCTCGTTTTTAATGGAGCCCTTCATTCCCATTGCTTCCAATTTTTTCCCTCAATTTTTTAAAGAAATTTTTTTCCTCTTTAAGGACCTCTATCATCATAATAAAGTTGGTTTTAAGTTCTTTTGTGTGTCTGTGTATGTGTATGTGTGTTTGTGTGTGTGTGTACGAGTGCATACTTCAGCTGTGTTGTAATATTCAGGGATTGCTTTAGTAAGGCAGGTAGGGATGGCATATGGTTGGCTACAGTTGATTGTGTTCTTACACTGGCATCTAGGTACCTTGAGTTTGGGGTGATTATAGATCTAGGTTCCCATTTCTGAGTTTGTTTTTGCTGGACTAGAGGCCACCCAGGCACCAGAATTCCGGCCCCCAACACAGGCAAATACCCCTTGTTTGACAAGAGACCACAATGGCCACCAGAAGTTCAGCTTGGGTAAAAACCTCCTACTCAACCACAGGTGACACAGGTCAGAAGACCAGAGAGGAAACAGAAAACAAGGAATAAAATATGTATCTAACAAAGACAACCCCTGATATCAGTACCTAGACCCATAATCACACTAAACTCAGATACCTAGACATCAGTGTATAAACACAATCAACAACCACCAGGGCAATATGTCACCAACATATATATATATGTTGTACATATGTGTATATATATGTATATATATATATATACATACACACACACACACACACACACACACACACACACACACACAGACTAGTTTTACAGCATCAAAATAAGCACAAAAACCTATAAAGTGTTTTCTCACTCCAAGGAAACTAAGAATTGTTCTCCTTTATACTGATTAAAATTTAAATAATGACTCTAATTTTAGCGAATTGAGCTTCTGCTTAACCATAAAGGAGAGAATTGCAACCTTCCTCTAGTGCAACCATAGTGAATTATTTGTCATGCAATGGGAAACATGATAGAATGCTCGAGAACCAGTAATAACTTTACTGTAGAAATAAGAAGCAGACCCCTTAGCACTCTCTAACATCCTGGCACCAGCTGCAGCAGCCCTGATGGAACCTCCTCCCTCCCTCCCATGCTCTGTTGGGTTTTCCTCAATGTGGTTGACAGTTGACAGAACCCAGAGGCTTAATTGTGAAGCAAATTTTCCACTTGAGACACATCTTTCTGTGGTTACATTTCCAATCAATCAGATTGAGCATTTTGGGTTGTCTTGACTTCATCTATTCTTTTGTACGTTACACATATTAAAGTTAATAACATTCTTAGTATCAGGGACTTAACTTTTGTTCAATAGAAACATTTAACTGCATATTCTACCTACTTAGCTGAGTTCAAGACCCTTGCTTTCTTGATCATTAATAGATCTACCTATTCAAATTGGTCTTGTTCATATTTGATGACTCTATAACTTGAATTTATTTCTCTATATACCACAAAGGAAGTCTTCCACATTTGTTTATGCTCTCTCTACTCTCCTGCCTTACGTATAGAATTATTTAGGATAAAAATAACCTCCCATTTTGATGGAAATTATAGATGATATTTTGATGCATGTCCAATCAAGTGAGAATTCAAAGGCTTTTATACAATTTCTCTAGTTCATGTTGCTTAATCACTTTTGTGTGCTAAAGTCCTAAGGGAATCCCTCAGAAATTCAGCCTCAGCCTCATCAGATGAACTCTTAGAATATTAGACCATTACATTGTGCCATAATCACCCCTACCCCCACCCCCTGCTCTAGTTAACAAATCCTAACGGAAATGAAAGCCATCTTTAAAGGCAAGGTGTGTCTTGAACACCTGTCTGTGGAAAGCAAGAACAGGACTATCCCCAAGAGTGTAGGCGTGTTTTGGCTTCAGGCCCACACTGGCTTTGGTTTTGAATGAAAAATTGAAATTCCAGTCTCATTCTGTTGTGTGTGGAGGTGCATCTACTTAACCCTGCTTGTTGAAAAGCTGCCATTCCCCCTGAATGATCTAAGATCCTTAATTTGGCCACATGTGCAAGGGTTTTATGTGACTTTTTTATTCTCTTTCAGTGGTCTTGATGTAAGCTCTAGGGCATTGCCAAAGTTTGATTAGGATGACTTTGATCTGTTTTGAATGTAGATGCATTCTGCTCTTTCTCAAGATCACCTGGCCTGTTTGCTGTCCTGTGTTTTCACGTGAATTTCAGGATGTGCTCTGTTTGGTTTGTTGGCTTTGGTTTTGTTTTGGTTTGGTTGATTCTTAAAACTGGTACAATTGTCACCGATTTCAGAAAGGACCACACTGGACCTGTATGTTAGCATCTTTCTTGTTATGCTATTGTCACAAACTACCAGACTGAAACAACTCAAGGGAGGAGAGTTAAACTTTGGTTTACGGTCTAAGAGGACATTGTCCATCATGGTAGGAAAGGGAATGGGGAAGAGAGAACTAGATTATTAAAGTGGTATATAGTCCTCACATCTCACCGCCATAGCATAGTGTCCATCAAGGTTCATGACCTCCCAACAACAGCACCTCCAACAGTAGACAAGACATTAAAACACACGAACCTGCCTGGGGACAGCTCATATTCACACTATATCATTCCATTCATGCGGTAGTCACTTCACGGTTATGTCGTAATTCACTATGATTTCAAGCATAGTCTCACTACTCCCATCACTGGTCAAGGATAGAAAGTATCTTCCAACCAACAAGGCAAAGTCTTAGCCCAAAGGATTCTGTAAAATGACAAATGGATTACTTACTTCAAATATAAAGTGGCATAGAATAGATATTCCCATACCCAAAGGGAGGATTTGGTCAGGGAGAGGGGTAGTAAGGAAATATTGGACGACCATAAGACCAAACCCTCAAAAAGGTTAACACCGATCCCCAAAACTGTATATCCAACATCTGTTTGCATAGTATATTCCAACAGTCCTGTCTCTGTAGCCCTGCCATAGAAAATACATGCAGCCTCTCTCAGACTACAGCTTTTCTCAGCTGACATCCTAGTTCCTGGCATCCACAACATCCTGGGATGTCCACTGAATGTTAGGCTCCAACCTCAAAACTTCTCACTCCAACTTCTGTTCAGGGCCAGGTCTGTTACCTGGTCCCTGGTTTCATCAGCTCTTCTCTGAACCTTGGTGTAAGCCTGGATGGTATTGCAAATTCATGTGTCTTTTAATTCAGTCTTACTCAAAATATGAGTACATAGTAGAACACTGTGACATTATGAATGGCATCTACCCCAGTTCTCAGAGAGTCTATGATCCCTTCTAGTAGCTGGCTAATTTATAACCATTTCTATTGGCACTCTGGTCATCAGCCTTTCTGCCACAGTGGCATATAATTCTCTGCCTATAGCATCCCGAGTCTTCCCCAGCTCATGGCCCCAAACTTTTCCACATTCTTCTTACAAAGCAGTTGCAAAGACCCAAAGACCACGGCATCAAGGTAACACAGTGGTGACCATCTCTGACACCAATTCTTTGTCAGCATATCACAGTGGTAACCTTTTCCCCACACCAATTGTATATCACAATGAAGACCCTCTCTTCATACCCATTCCCTGTCAGGACACCACAGTGAAGACCCTCTCTTCACACCTATTCTTATTCTGATTCATAACTTGAGATACAATGGAGAACACATGCCTTTTTGGACTGTGTTTTTGGTAACAAGAGTTTGTGGCACACCTTCTTGGTGGATTTCAATTTAGATAACCAGACTAGAAAAAATGGAGTCTATAAACCTCAAAAATTATGATACCTCCCAAAACTGTATTCCTAGCTAAGGACTAAGTATTCCAGCATAAACCCTGCAGGGATACAATGGTGCCAGTCCATAGGCTCAGGCATAAGGACATATTGTTCCTGATTACTGGTGCTGTTGGGGAGGAGTGGGGGATGGGGGGTTAGGTATGGTTTTCAGAAGGAAGTACATCAGGTGATAGAATTAAATGTTTATAGCCTCAGCCTATTTCCATTTCCTTCTTTACTTCATGCTTGTGGTCGAAGATGAGTTAGCTTCATGTTCTAGCTGCTGTCCCAGCTACTGCATTTCTCCCCCACCATGAGGACTCTCCCTCTACAACTGTCTCCCCCACCATGAGGACTCTCCCTCTACAACTGTCTCCCCCACCATGAGGACTCTCCCTCTACAATTGTCTCCCCCACCATGAGGACTCTCCCTCTACAATTGTCTCCCCCACCATGAGGACTCTCCCTCTACAACTGTCAGTCAAAATAAACTCAGTCCATCAGTCACCTTTGGTAATGGTGTTTTAATCACAGCAAATAACACAAGGGAATATTGTATATCCAAACCCCCAACACCCTGCCTGATGGTTGTGTACTATTGCCATTTTAACATCAAGTCTTCAAACCTCCAACATGCCTTTGAGGCTAGCAACAAATGCCATCTTTGTAATGAAAACTCCTACTTATTAAATGACTGACCCACTAAACATTTATCTAGGTGGTTGTGATATAAATTTGTAAGAAATCAAAGCAGGGTTTTGAGTGACCTCTGTATTGTTTTTTTAAAAATTAAGTGATTCTTTATGAATTTTACATCATGTACCCCAATCCTACTCATCTCTCCATTGATCCATATCTACCCTCTGCCCTTACAACTACCTCTCACCAAAGAAAATAAATAACAAAAAATAATAAAACATAAAAAATTCTTGCTAGGGAAGCTGTAGTGTGTCATAGTGTGTTACAAAGTATGCCCTTTTGGCAAAACAGCTTTTCTTGCAAATATTCACTGCAATGAGTCATTGGTTTAGTTTGAGGCCTTTGGCTTCTGCTGTAATATCAATACTGGGTCCTCACCAGGACCCCTCTCAGATATCCTGCTGTGGCTCATATCATGGAGACCCTGAAACTTTGGTTTGGCAGGATTGGCCTTCACATGCTTCAACAGTTCATAGATAGGGTGGGACCACTCAAAGCCATGGATCTGGGACAGATGATAGCTGGGTTGGTCAGACCCCGAGTTCCCCAACACTCCTCAGGCGAGGGGCAGGGCCAATTCTCCAACACTATCAAAACCAAAGACCCACACCTGAAACCCTTAACCCCAAATTTCCTTGCTTTATTTAAACATTTGTTTTTCTCCTTAACATTCATGCCTTCTTGTTTCTTGATAGTCAGAAACAATTGATAAATATCTCTGGTCTGGATCCAATACATTTTATACATACCGCTTCCCCTTCACGTACAGATACTTCTATTGCCCAGTACAAAACATGTACCTCTGTAATCCAAAGAACCCAGTGTCTGAGTCAAGCTAATGATATGAAAATGCTAATGACTAGATTTATTAAAATATTCAAATTCTGAAGAATAGAATTTCTGCTTTGCATAGCGTCAAGTTACTTAGTCAACTCAAAGGGCCATGTGATGGCACCGTGTCCAGCGTGGATGACAGCGGGCAGGCTTCAGCAACAGAACACCAAGAAAGATGACAGCTCAAGTCTTAGGTAAGGGATTTATATTGGAGCTGTAAAATTATTTTAGGAAAGAAAAAGATCATCAAAGCCCAAACTAAATCTATGTCTCCTTGGAGGTGAAAGAGAGAGTAGTTGTTACTAGGAACAAACTGTTTTATTTGCATGTCAGTTGTAGAGAAAGGGCAGAAGAGTGGTTACAAATATCTAGGTGCAGGGGATGCAACTCCCCAGGAAGAGCATTTGCCTATAACACACTATATTTTCATTCTTAATACATCACAAAATTCCATCCATGTGGGACAACTGGATTAAGAATGGATTCCTGACATCCTCTGTTGCTTTGAGGAGACATAGCAAAACAACATATAAGAGAAAGCATTAACTAGCTGACTGCTTGCTTATAGTTTCACAGTGTTAGTTCATGACTGACCATAGCTGGGAGCCTGGTAACAGGAAGGCAAGTTGAGAAATAGAAAGCTCACATCTTATCTGAAAAGTTGGGGCAGAGACAGTGAGGCTGAGCCTGGCTTTTCAGAGCCTGAAGCCCACCCCAATGATACATCTCTTACCAGGCCACACCCAATCCTTTCCAAACAGTTTCATTCAAACATCTAAATATATCAGCCCATGGGGCCATTCTCACTCAAACCACTACAGACACAGAGAAGAAAATTCAGACTTCTGGAGTACAAAAAAATAATTTCATGTTGGCAAAGACCTTGAGGTATCTGTCAGGAGACTGTAAAAATGCCAAGCAAATCGTTCAAAGTCCGGATGGGAGCTCAGGTTTAGAGATGGAGACATGGGTCGGGGAATCATCGGTGGACCAGACTGAAAAGATCTGAATCAAATTCCCCAGGAAGAAGGAACAGAGGGAGGAGAGGTTGGGGCCACAACAGAGAAGGTGCCAACATTTAAGTGGTTGAAAGAGGAAGAGTTAGCGGAGGAGGCTGAGAAAAAGCAGTCTGATAATTAGAAACAGGAGAATGTGGGATCCCAGAAGCCACATCAGGAGGGAGAGAAAGTGTTCACAGGAAAAAATAGCCAGAGTCACAAGACATCAGAATTCGGTTCCACAGACAGTAGTCACCCGCAGAGCATTGTTGAAGGGGTGCATGGAATCTTCTAGAACATCGTGAGTTTGGAGAAGTTAGAAAAGCCTGGGAAAGATATCTGTTATAAACAGATATTAAATATATCCCTGATGCCTTTCGTTTCATATAAGTTTTGTTTTATTATCATTTCAGGCAAGTGTATGAATCCTGCATACTGCTAACTGAATTCTGACACAGTGAATAAATGCACATAATCAGCACACATTAGAGAGACAAAGTACATTCACCTTAAAAGCAGGTTTTATTGTCACCTAAAAGCAAATGTACCTAATACAAATGAAATGTTCTGCCCCAAACTCACACTTATTATGAGAATTAACTAAATGTAATTGGTTAAATGGAATAAGGCTGTAACTATTCTCTTTTGTATCCCTAGATCCTGGTAGAGTGGCTTCTTAAAAGAGCTTCTAAATTAACGAGGTGGCGCCTACCTGCAATCCTGACTCTTAAGGTAGGAGGACAAGGAGTTCAAGGCAACCTGCACCACCTGCATCTGAGAGACTTATATCAGCATTTGCCACCCAGATGCCCTGATATCTCAGTCTTCACATCCCCAAGTCGCTGGAACCGCTCAGCATTCAGCAGGGGCTGAGTCTCCATCCACAGCGAGGAGTGAAGATCAGTAAGGAAAATGCTACATTGTAACGTGGATTAAACTGAGGATACAGTTCAGTGGACAAACACTTGACTGGCGTGCTCACAGTCCTCAGATCAGTCCCTAGCACTGTAAACAAACCCCCAGGAGTTGAAACTGTGTTGCTTTCTTTTGAGAAATGCCTTGGAACTTGCCATTCTGGCTGTCTAACCTCATCCAGTTTGCCGCTTCTGAGCTGCCTCTACACAACCTTCCAGAATTGCCTGTTCTGTGATCCATGAGTAAAGTCCTTTCTGGGATTCTTTACGGCTTTAATACAGCTTTAACGGGCATAGCTGTTTTTATTAATGTTGAGATCTGTAAGAGTTGGAATATATCATAAAATCATACTCTTCTCTGTAGAACCCCAAGTGATTTACATATTCTTATTTCATTGGTACTAAAAACCAATTAAATGGAAACCTGAGTACAAAGTAACTGTCATTGATTTCATATGGTTCTGCCCCTCCTCCCCATCTCCACTGTGTTTAATCTGATCTGATACCATTAAAATATTATCCTCAGGGGAACTCATGGGGAGTCAATGTTAAGATTAAAACCATACGTTAAAGATGTTCTTGGCCCACTTTCTGTGTGTTCCTAACAAAAGCATAGGCTAAATAGAATCCATTCTTCCCTTCTACATCCTTTGCCTCAGTACACCAGCACAAAATGCACTCTGGGAAAGCATCCACATGACTTCTAGGGACATTTCTAGAAAGGCATTTTTGTTACTTTTTGAGCAAAGGAAGCCAGATCATTCCCCTCCCTCCCTCCCTCCCTCCCTCCCATCCACCCACCCCCTCCCTCCCCTCCCCCTCTCTTCCTCTCCTCTCTCTCTCTCTTTTGTAAGAGTTGGGTCCTCTGTTATACCAAAAGCTCACATGTGTGAATTTCAGGGACTGTTGTTGAAAATGAACTGGAATTTTCTTCATGCAGTGAGCAATCAAGAGACAGGATCAAGTAAAAGCACCCCCACTCTAGGAAGAACAGGCTTCTTACACCCCTCATTGAAAGGGGAGGAAAACAGCACAACTAGAATGTTTATTATTTAAATCCTAATTTATTTAGAGACCTCAGACAGAGTTCATTATAGAAGCAAATATAAAATCATGAAATCCAAGGAAGATAAAGAGGGACATTTTTATAATATCAACACTGAAGATTTTAAAATACTTTTACATCTGCATAGCTTTTCTAAAAAGAGAAGGGAAAGTTGAAAAATAGAGTTTAGAGTGAAGAAGCCAACAGAGACTAACATTAAACCAGGTCTCAGGGCTCAGCAAGGCTGCCGTTGCTGGATGTCAACCTATTTGTGTTGATTTCTGCATCCCTTCGTTAATTTTTAAATTACTTTCTCCCAGATTTATGAGGCACGAAGGACTGTAAAAATTATTCTAAACATTAGTAACAATATGAACTGCAGAAAATAAGATGTATATTTCATGACTAATCTCCTAGTCTTTTTTTTTTTAAACACAGACTCTTAAACTCTTCAAAATACAGGTCTAGAATATGTGATGATTTTGCATTTTTATCAGCATGATTATTGCCTTCTATATTGATAATATGGGCAAACAGCTTTCTCAGGAAACAGAACTCTGCCTAATATTTAGATATCATACTTTTAAAATTGCTTCATAAGTCCTAAAAGTATTTCTCTGAAGACATTTTCCATGAGAGAGGCTTAAATGATAGGGACTTCTCCCCACAGTGGTGAAGTGTTGATTTCTGTAGGGCACCTCCATTGCATTCCCCCTTCACTCTTCAGTTGTTTCAACAGAACCTAGGAGTGAGCGCAGCTCCGTCAGCCTAGGCCTCCTCGGCAGAATAAGAAATAGTGCTTATGGCTGCCTGTGCACGCTGCAAACTTCGGGCAATTAATTTCAATTAAGTTATTTACAAGGTGTGCCACTGTTAACTTTGTGCCCAGATGTTTCGCTTGGCAGAACGAGGCGGCCACCAATGAAGTCGGTTTCGGCAACAATCACTCATTGATGGGATTTTCACCGTGAATTTCACAGCACCTTCCCCACACCAGTGCATGATGTCATCACCCTGCCCCTCATCCCGACCATAAAAATGCAATACAAGTTAGAACAAATGACTGGGGGCAATGGCTCAGTTCTAGAGCGGCTGCGCCGAACACCTGGCCTCTGCTGGAATCTATCAGCTTTTCAAAGCTTCGTTACCAGATGTTTGTGGAACAATTTATGCATGTATGGAAAACATACATTACTTTTTCATTTGAGTGAGTGATTACCAGAACGTTGGAAGTAGTGGAAACACGGGTTTCTTTTCTTTTTAAAAGGCTAATGAAAGTTTACTAGGGACATAATTTTTAATTAAAATCAGCATTGTTAATCTTAACCATTAAGGATTGAATCTGCATAATAATATTCTTAAGTAGTTGTTCAGATAATACTTATTTTTTTAAAGTAAGTGCTGGGTGTGTAACCTTGAAGAAGAAAATAAAAACTTATGAAGTTTTTATTAATTTTCAAATCAGCTAATAACCATCTCACTGTGTTTAATAATTTTGCATGTTTTAGGATGCTATTTAATAATCATGTCTTACTTTTCTTAACTATTCTCTGTGCTCTCAAGAGAAGGCTGGGCTGACACCTCAGTGGCTAAGAGCCCTCCTGCTCTTCCAAAGAATGGGAGTCCAACTGTCAGCACCTACTAGGCAGTCTCCTGTAACCCTAGTGCCAGGGGATCCAACGCCCTCTTCTGGCCTCAGTGGGCACTGCATTCATGTGCAAATACCTCTACACAGATACACACATATGAACAATGATGGTGATACTGATAGTAATGATATACAAACACAATTTAACCTCTGTGTGTTTACATTTACCACAGTACCTTTGTCTGCCATCAGAAGAATGGTGCTTTGTGATCCAAATACCACATTGTTTTGGGCAAGGTGGTTTTTCATATGTCAGGTTCAACTGTATTCTCCACCTTCCGAGACTCTCTACCAAGTAAGAGAGCTTTACCAGAGTTTTGATGCACATGTTTTATACAGGATTGTAATTCTTTTAATTTTAAGAAAAATTGATGCTTTTTGATTTGTAATTAACTAAAATGACAACCTGATGAAAATGGCAGCTGACTGACTCATCTGTGAAAGTTCAACCATTCTTCTTTGTTTTATATTAGGGGATGGAGTGGGCCATGCTTCCTCCCTCTCAGCAGCGACTAAAAGTTTCTCAAACTACGCACAGTTGTGTGGTAAGAGACTCCCGGTGATTTCATTTTGGTTCAAAGAACTCTGATCTATGTAGGGGTGAAAATGATGTAAGGTTCTGAATAAAATCAAAGCATATTCTATCAGGGTCCGATGAATGTGTTATGTTTCTAAAACACAGCTTCAAGAAATATATGTACGCTGCTTCCTGAACAAACAGGTAAGTGACTAAAAAAAAGAAAAAGAAAAAAAAAAAAAGAAAAAAGCTGTCTTGTTTAAGAAGCAAACATTTCAACCATTTCAACACCTAGACTAAGAACTGGCCATTAAATCGAACCTGTTCGCTATCAGGTTATAAAATGAATGAAGTGTCAGAAGCAAACACACATTAATAGGTGGGATAGTAAACATGAAATGAAAACATCTTTGCAAATTTAACACTTAGGAGATGGATTCCCACCACCCTTTGCCTTGCTGTGAAGTTCATGGTGGTCCTTGGGTAGGGCTGGGATGCCTTCCTTTGCCTTTCCATCCTAATGTGTCCAGGATTCTGCCAGATCTCCAGGGAGCCATTAGGAGCAGCAGGGTGGTGATGTTGGCTGACGTCTTATGGCATCTCCAGGGAGGCCCTGTCTGACAGCCACAGAGCCACTGGGAACACACACGTCCTTGCTCCTAGCTTGTTACAAGCTCAGCCCGAGGTGAAGAGAACAAACACTGTGTGGATATAGATACTCTCTGTGTTTCCCTAAGAGAATGTGCTTGTCTCCCTGTTGTTTGTTTTATTTGAAATGATTCTACCTTTTAGTTTTGACCCGGAGGCAAATTAGTAGAGAACTTCCGAATGCTAATGGTAAACCGGGCTGCCGTCTGTTTTCGGTCTTTAGGATATTTTTATACCACCATTAATAAAAGCAATAATCACAAAGGAAATTAAACTACAAAGAGAATATGGTAAAGCCATGTTAATGTCTGACCTAAATGTGTACAGCAAAGGGAGCGCACAGCTGTGGTTCCGGCTTGCTTTTTAACTCACCTCCTGCATTTACTGCACCCGACAACATGGCTACCATGTGCTAAGGATGCTCTTAAGACCCAACACATTTGGGAGGAGAGCGAAAGAGACACTGAATTATCCCCAGTGTTTTGTTCAGTTGAAGTAAAACTTGCAAGGTGTACTTAGCGCCGGCAACCAGAGAAGGCTTGCTAGCTCCTTAGATGCAAAGACAATAAGTATCATTTTCACTGGAAATACCTTTGTTCAACTGGAAAAGATTGAACAGTTAAAGCCATGCCTGCCAGTCCGTGGCTTGAGTTGTCTGTGTTAGGCATGAACACAGGGGGGATGCTTTTACCTGAAGCACTTCTTGAGTTTCTCATAGCCAAGGTTTTGCTTTGTGGCTACTTTGTGGCTACTTTGCAGCTACTTTGTGGCTACTTTATGGCTACTGAAGACCAGGCTAGGCACATTGAGTAGGTGAAGACACTTCTCTAGGAAGACTGGCCAGAGGGCTCTGTCCTCTTGTCTGTCTACAGCATGCTGGGCCACTCGCAGGGGGCTGAGCAGGGAGGAGAGTTCTGTTATGCCGCTGGCAAGAATCTTGCTGAAATGCATGTCTTTGGGAAGGTTAATTCTTTTGAAAAAGTACTTGATGATATCTTAGGATTTCCCAATCATTTGCAAAGATTTCTTTTACATGGATTTTTTCCCATTTAATTGCATGTCCGTCTTCCCCTGTAGATCAGATGAGCCAATTACTTGGATGTTAGTCAGTTACAAAAACAACTAGGAAAGGTATAACTAGAGTAGAAGAAAGAAAACACACAAGTTCTTTGTTTAAATGTGTACTGTCATCATAAAACTTGGTCCTTATTCAGAAGCCTTAAAATCAGGATCTACAGACTGAGGAGATAACTTAGTAAGTTAGGGCTAAATCTTTGATTCCTAACACCCACATAAAAAGCCACACCTCATAGCCAGGGAGGCCAAGAGAGGCATTTTAAGTGGGGGTCACTAGCATGCCAGCCTCCCAGGTCCCACGAGAGACATCCCATGGTGTCGAAAGACAAAGTGGATGGCTCTTGAAGAACAATTCTCAAGGCTGATCCACACACAGGCATACAGATACATACCCCAGTCATAAACAAGAACAGCATTTGGGGAGCCAGATGCTAACTGCGTGTGAGAAGGAACTACTGTACCCAGAGAGAAGCCGGGAAAGCTGCTGGAAGCCTGCGGTGGTGGAAATGAGCCCCATCAGCAGCAGCTTCTCTGTTCACTCAACTGTTCAAATCCCGAGAGGTGATCCGTATGAGAGCCGGGCACAAAATCAGACTCGGGAGTTTCTTGCCCTTCATCAAATTTAAAATCTCATTAGAGGAAAAATCTCAAAAGAAACAGCATAGTTCACTTGGCTCTAAAAAATGCCACTGCAGCCCAGGGGTTGGAGAACATGATCTAGAGAGCCTTGGGGTCCACCTTCCCAGGAAGGGGTTCAGTTCTCACAAGGTACAGGACTCAGTGAGAGTGTGTCTTTGCTCTGCTGCGTTTCCTAGAGCACTCATCCCACACGTACGTGTCACAGCATGCAGTGATCCCACAGACCAGAGCACTCATCCCACACATACGTGTCACAGCATGCAGTGATCCCACAGACCAGAGCACTCTAACCCACACGTATGTCATAGCATGCAGTGATCTTACATACCAGAGCACTCTAACCCACATGTGTGTGTCATAGCATGCAGTGACCCCACAGACCAGAGCACTCTAACCCACATATATGTGTCATAGCATGCAGTGACCCCACAGACCAGAGCACTCTAACCCACATGTATGTCATAGCATGCAGACTGCACAGACTCTCTGTTCAACATGAAGTGCTTCCCACAAAAGCTACCCAAAGCAGGACCCAAGAGTCTCACATATTCCCAGGAACACAAACATCCAAAAGTGTGCTGCATGTCGTCAGCACATCAGACTAAGGATTTTCGGCCGACAGGAAGCTGCTGGAAGAGGCGGTGCACTCTGTGCTGGTCCTCACTCGCCTTCTCAAATCCCAGGGTCTTGAGTCTTTTCAACGCAGAACACACACTAACCACTTCAACACGTCAACTATGGCCTGTTCCTCTTCCACTTGACTTTAAATCAGCGCAGACCCTCCCTTGGCAGTCAGGGTAACTGAAACTTGGGCATGTGGGAGGAAAACTGTTTCCTCTTCCACCAGACTTAAAAGAAGAGACGCCCTTCCCCACTTTTCTCACTAGCATTGTAATATAAAACCATCTGTGACAGTTTCGTAAATCAGATACACCGAAGTAACAAAGGAAAGACAACCTAATGTACTAAAGACAGAAGAGCCATGTGGCTGCTGGTTTCCCTTGACAAAGAGCATAAGCAAGTGGCCAATGTCAGGAAGCAAGGAGGCAGCAGCACCAAGGCAGGAGCTCCGCTGTCAAGTCTCCCGCGTCCTGATTGGCTCCGCTGTCAGGTCTCCCGCATCCTGATTGGCTCCGCTGTCAGGTCTCCCGCATCCTGATTGGCTCCGCTGTCAGGTCTCCCGCGTCCTGATTGGCTGTGCACTTAGACCACAGCCCAGACAAACCTCCCTTCCTCAAGATCTGTTTGTCAGGTACCTGTCCCAGCAACAGGAAAAGTAAACAAGCCAGGCACCAGCTTCAGATGACTCTTATGGCCCGCCAGCCTAACACAATGTAAATAGACTTAATTTATTAATTAGACAGAGTCTATTTTTAAAAAATAGACTCGATTTGGCTTGTGGAGAACAAATCCATCACCCGGGAAACAGAATCTCTGTTATCTTAAAATCTATTATAAACCTGCATTCTCCAGAAATTACTTCTTTTAAGTGTTTCTGTTCCTCATCTCCGTTTTTGTAAAGGTTTATGTGCCTTTACACAACACAGCTAGCTGCTTTCTATGTAATTCCAGTATGGATGTCTCATTTTCTCAGCTACTTAGGAAATGTATTTTATTTAAGGCAGAAGCATATATTGTGATTCTGCGATCCTCATTTCCAAGGGTTAATCTTCTACTTGAATGGAGTGTGTATGTGAGTGTGTGTGTGTGAGTGTACGGGTGTGTGTGTGAGTGTGTGTGTGTCTGAGTAGAGTGTGTGAGTGTGAGTATGTGTGTGTGTGTGAGTGTGTGAATGAGTGTGTGTGTATGTCTGTGTATGTGTGAATGTGTGTGTGAGTGTGAATATCTGTGTATGTGTCTGTGTGAGTGTGTGTGTGAGTGTGTATGTGTGTATCCATGTGATTGTGTGTGAGTATGTGTGTGAATGTATGTGTGAGTGTGTGTTAGTGTGTGTCTGTGAGTGTGTGAGTGTGTGTATGTGTGAGTGTGTGTCTGTGAGTGTATATGTATGTGTGTGAGTGTGCATAAATGTGTGTGAATGTGTGTGTATGTGTGAAGTGAGTGTGTGTGAGTGTGTGTCTATGAGTGTGTGAGTGTGTGTGTGTATGTGAGTATATGTGTGTGTGTGAGTGTGTGTGTGAGTGGTTGAGTGTGTATGTGTATATGTGTGAGTGAGTGTGTGAGTGTATGTATGTGTGAGTGAGTGTGAGAGTGTGTGTGTGTATGTGTATATATATATATATACAGTTCACATGCCCTGATGAATAGGACAGCAGGTAGCATTATATGCTTGGTCATTCTCCATGTGTATTTTGAGACAGTCCGTCACTGAATGTAGAATTCACGGATTAGATTCGATGACCAGAAAAACCCAGGGATCCTCCTGTCTCTGTCTCCCAAGCTCTGGGATGGAAAACTGCCGTGGCCCAGATTTTTATTTAGCCACCAGGGGTCGGAATCCAGGTCCTCACACTTGTACAGCAAGGGTTTTCCTGGCTGAGCCATCTTCCCAGGTCTTTGCTCAAGGTTTTACATCTATTTTTAAAAGGCAGATATCAGAAGAGTTCATTTGAGTAGTGTCCCCAAAATACACATAGTCAAGTAAAACTGTGTACAGTGGCCTGGGAAAGGTGGCAGGACTGATCACACAATGCGCATCAGACTCCCGCTTAAAGGGACAGTACAAAGGGAAACAAGCACCAGAGTGAAGAGAGCCACCAGCGTGACATTTGGGAGAGATTTTAGTTTCCCGGGAGCTGTCTGGATAGTGTTTCACGTGCAGTGTAGTTCTTCTGTCTGTAGGAAGAGTGGGAGGGGCATGAGCTCGTCAGCAGAGAGCTACCGTAAGAGTATCCAACACCAGAACACACTCCACTGAACACAACAGGAACCACTGACTGACTAGCTTTTGATGTTGGTGCCGGTTGAGCTATCAGTTGAATCTCCTCAGGAGAAAATCACACAAACGCCCTCCTGCACTGACCTATAAAGGAACTTGATTTTGCTGATTTTCAGTTTGGGTCCTCCCTGGGTTTTCAGAGGGCACATTTCTATACCACACCATCTGTGTAGGTGGAGGTCGAGTGCTGCTGTAGAGAATTGCCACAGGTCTCCTGAAGGTCAGAATGTGCTCCTGGAAAACCTGCCGGGAAGGAACTAGCCCTCAGAGCGGGAGCTGGTGCTGTGCCGAATCAGACGGCCCCACAGAGGGCCTCCCTCCTTTCTGTAGTCTAAAGTGATTAATTTCTACAACTAGAGAGACCGACAGAAGAGAAGGAATAGATGGGGAAAGTAAAGGAGATGGAGAAGGGGAAGAGCAGAGAGAGAGAGAGAGAGAGAGTCAAGCGCCTGCTCTCCTCCATCTCTGGGCTCACCAACTAGTGGACACTGGCCATCTTGATGTCTCCTCCTTTTTTCTTTTTATCTTTCTCCTCTTATTTGTTTTTTCCCTTTTTTGTTTTGTGGTTGGTATACGGCACAGGATCTGACTCCGTAGCCCTGACTATCCTGCAATGTGCTATGTAGACTGGCTGGGCTGGGACGCACAGCGAGTATGCATGCCTCTGCCTCCTGCGGCTAATGCCAGAAGCCAGGCTGCTTCAGCCTCTTGGTCTAGCTTCTCCTTCCTTCACCTCCAGCAAACAGACAGCTCCTGCCACAGCCTCCAGTGGCCTCCTGCCGAGGAACTGATGGCCTTTCCATTGCCTCGACTTATATGTAGAACTCAAACTATTCCTCAAATGGCACTTGATATGCTTACTTAGGAGGGAACAGAGGTTGTCTGCAGCTCACTGCTGTCTCCACCCTGACTTAGTTTCTGTTAGACATTGGGATCTTTTACTCTGGTTTTCCTTCAAGATTCCTTCCTTGCCAAGTGCACCCTCCTCTCCCCCTCCACTGTAGACTGTGACACCATCTGCTCAACGCTCTTGAGGCAGATGAACTCTTACCATAGGCAGCAAGCCGCATCCTGACCCTCTGACCTGTATTTAAGCTCCCAAGAGATCCCACACGGCGTGGGAACCCCAATAACCTACAAGAGTGTTCCTTCCTAATCTCGTCTCTTCTCTTTGTGTCTCAGTCACTTTCCTTTAGTTACCTGTTTGTCAGCTTCCTCATGAACTTAGAGGCACCCCTACGCCAGTGCTTTCTGGTCTTCAGAATCCCTGTTTCGCCTGCTCCTTGCTGCAAGCCTCCTCTCAGTCCTCTGCTCCAAATGCTCTCCCACCTGGCTTTCCTCTTGAATCTCTGGTCTCCATTTTTGCTTTGGAGATACCTGCTTTATCCTACAGAAGTAAAACTGCTGCCTCCTTTCTGGATACTCCCCCCCACCCCCGTAAAGTTTACTTCTCTGCTGGTCCTTGCTTGGTTTCTATGGACAGCTTCACAAACTGGTTCAGAGGAGCTTGAAGTTCGGGGACAAGCTGATTTGTTAGCATTAAAAGCTTCACTCATAGTCCTATACCTCACCCTCCTGCACATTTTCTTATAGAGGCCATTAGCCCTGCTTGTGGAGGATATGCCTCCATTATTCTGTCTGCCTGTCTGTCTCTCTCCTTTACTCCTTCCTCCCCCTCTCTCCTTAACTTTCTATCCCTCTGTCTTAGTCAGGGTTTCTATTCCTGAATAAAAAAACATCATGACCAAGAAGCAAGTTGGGGAGGAAAGGGTTTATTCAGCTCACACTTCCACATTGCTGTTCATCACCAAAGGAAGTCAGGACTGGAACTCAAGCAGGTCAGGAAGCAGGAGCTGATGCAGAGGCCATGGAGGGATGTTGCTTACTGGCTTGCTTTCCCTGACTTGCTCAGCCTGCTTTCTTATAGAACCCAGGTCTACCAGCCCAGGGATGGCTCCACCCACAATGAGCCCCACCCCCATCACTAGTTGAGAAAATGCCTTACAGCTGGATCTCGTGGAAGCATTACCTCACCTGAGGCTCCTTTCTCTGTGATAACTCCAGCTTGTGTCAAGTTGACACAAAACCAGCCAGTACTCCCTCCCTGTCTCTTCCTCCCTTCTTGCCTTTCTCCCCCAACCTGTGTGTGTGTGTGTGTGTGTGTGTGTATGTGTGTGTGTGTGTGTGTGTGTGTGTGATATGTGCAGGTGCCCACAGAAGCTGGAAGAGAGCATCAGATCCCCTGGAAGTGAAGTTACGACTGGTTTTTAGTTGCCTGACATGAGTGTTGAAGACTGAACTGGAGTCCACTGAGGAGCAGCCGGTGCTTATGTTTTCTGACTCATCTCTGCATCCCCTACAATTATTTTCTAAAATCCCTTGAAAACTACTTTTCAGAGAAGCAGAAAATTATATAATAAGAAAAAATTAGAATACTGAAATAATCCAATTTCTTAACAGAGGGAACGGTTACCCAGAGAACAAAAGAATCTGAATTCACTAACGAGAATTTCCCTCTGTTGGCTCATGGGTGAGATGAGAGATGAGGCCTGGCTTCTGCCAGGTTATTCTCTCTCACACTGGAAACATTTGGAAAGGAGTAAACTGTCTTTCAACCCGTGGGGTCAGTTCTGTCCGATGAACAAAACACGGATCTGTGCGTCACCATCTCCCTCGCAAAACCTCTGGGGCCTGCAGCTACATGCGAACTGCTGGTTGTCTAAGACGTTGTACGTGACAATGAACATCTCAGCAGTGAGTCTAGACTGCAAGGTCATATTCAGAAACGTATGACCTCAGTGGGGGTGGAGATTGTGGGGGAGCAGAGCCTGGGTCAGCTGAACTTCTAAATCGGAAAGGTATTTGTGAGCTCATGCGAAAATAAACAAGGAACATGGAGAGAGGCAAGGTAACAAGAGAATAATCGGTCATGATTTTGGAAGCTACTGGGGCAGAGAACTGTTATTAATGCCAACAGTCGGCTGTCTGGTAACTGTAGAGACTGGTGCATCCTTCTGCAGGAGGATTGCTGCCAGTTCTTGGATAGGAATGGAGCAGGCTAACAATTAAAAATGCAAATTAAGATTTATTTAAAAGTTAGTTTTTTCATTAAAATTAGGAAAAAGCATTTTTCCCTCTTGACACGTGGTAACATTGGGTTGGGGGAAACAAATAAACCAAACCCAAAACGGGGAAACCCTGGGCGACACCCTCCGATTGAGATACAAATAAAGACACTTCAGGAGCCGGAAGCATCTCTCAACAAAGAAGCTCCTCTCTCCTCCCACATCCAACTTTCTGTCTGACAGCTCCTCTCCTGGTTTGCAGTAATTACTCATAACCTCCCTAATAATTTTTCTCTTCTTATTTGGAGAAAAGGGTGACATTACCAATTCTGTTGAAACCAACTACTGAAACCAAAGCCCCAAGCGGGGATACAGCCAAGCTCCACCCCACTGTAAGCCAAAGTCAAACATCAAATGCATAGAAAACAGAAGTCCACGTGAGATAGTATTTTTAGTTATTTTTGTGTCTCTGTGAAAAAAAATCCTTCCCACCAATATTTCCACTTAAATCCTTAAATTACCAATTCTGAACAGGAATATTAAATGGTAAGCTATCATTTGGAATTTATAATGGAAAAGAAGAAAGCCTGGCCATCTAACAAACGCTTATTGACTTAACTCAGGCCTTTGCCTCTGTGGCAGGAAAAGGCAGGATATTTTACAGGGAGACGTGAGGCTAAATTTGCTAATGTCAAATTGTTTGGAGTCACACTCCTAAATTCTTTTTTTCCTCCTGCCAACTGTGCCAGAAGTCTTTCTCTCCCTCGTTCATATTCACAGTCTCTGTTTTCTTCTGTGGGTAGTGAACCCCAGGTTTTCCATCAGGCACAGGACAGTGCAGGCCCCCCACACCTCTACAGCCACCCCAGGTTTTCAGCTTGTTGAGCTTTTGCAGCTCTCCCTTTATGTGGAGATTCGCGACTTTGTGCTTTTAGGAACTTGGTTTGTTGTTGTTGTTTACTCTGCTTTATTCTTTTAGCAATCTAGCTTCTCAGGCTAAAATATATAATTGCGACTTCCTTGAAAAGCCCCAGCCATAGACGGGGACTGTCAGCTGCTTTTGAGGGCTACAGACGAACCTGTGAACGCCTGATTTCCCCAGCTGCGGTTTAAAAAGACTTCCATTTTGTCTCCCTCCTGCTCTGCCTCTCCATCCCACTACATCATTTTAGAACCTCCTCTGCTCGCTTCTAGACTTTTTAAAAAAATCCCTCATTTTTATGTTGCAAACATTTTCATCTACCGTGGAGCAAACGTATCAACCATTCAAAGAGAGATAGATGTCTGTAAGATGTTTTCGGTGGATAAACACAAATGAAGAACTATTCGGTGTGTTCTCACTGTGATAATGATTTTTAAAATATATTTACACATTCACGGAAAGCTGAAAATGCATGTGCCTGCCGGGGATTGGTTCTGATGTTTCTTGTATTAATAAAAATTGATTACAGAGGAACCAGCATGTCTGCCTGTACAGCATTGAAGGTCCTTGCCTCCAGTAGGCTTTGATTGGCAAAATAAGAAGTTGTCTGCAGCCAGTGGCTGGAGAGAGAGATAGAGGCGGGATTTTAGACTCCTCCCACCCCACCTCCCCCACAAGGGACTAAGGGAAGAAGAAGGAGCAGATCACCATAGGAAAGCAGAGAGATCAGATTTAATTACTGCAGGAGAGAAAGCATCCAGCCATGGAAGAGTCAGGGAAGCGGCCACAGTGGCCATTCCCGGATTGGGTCGGGGTAGCAGAGACGAAATATAGATTTAGCAAGTATTAACTCAGGAATATCCGAAGGGACCGTGTTAGCCACATGGAGGTTCAGGAGTGGCCCAGCCATTAAGTTGGTTAAGGCATATTAAAAATAATACTCATTTGGGGAATCCAGTGGGTGGGTATAGAGGAAGAGTGCACACCCACCGGGAGTTTAGGTAGGCTTGACAATTTACCAGTTGATGTGCCTGTGGTTATCACAGGGTCTCGGCAGAGGGGGCTGTTGAGAGCCTCCTCCTTCCCATTTATTTATTCACTTAAAGATGTCACCATGACATAGATGACTTCCCAGAGCAGATCGCACTGTGTACGTGTGTAGGACCATGCACACAGAAGACCCTCCTTGAAGGTTGCGACTCCAGTTTGTTTGTCATTTGCCGCTTCCCACTGAAAATTTTCCACAGGAAATAGTGGAGTGTTTTCATAGTAATGCGTCTGCCTCTTGATGCACTCTTCGTTTGTAAACAGAAATTCCCATGATGCAGTGTGCAAAGAGGAATATTCGGGGTCTGTAGGCCCACTCGTGTCTGAATAAAACCTGAATCACCCTGTTCCAGTCAGAGAGCACATCTGTTGTTCAACAACACCATCAACACTGAACACTTAAGAGTCTTTGCAGATAGACTGTGTGAATGACTAATTATTTATCTGCATTTCTTTGACTAACAGTTGGAGAGAGTCAGAAGTAGCAGCTCACATCTATAATCTTAACACTTGAAAGGCTGGGCAAAGGGGTTGCTGAGGGCTTGAGACTAGCTGGATCTATCTATACACAATGAATTTCAGACCAACTCATGTTACATAACTGTATGCTGCCCTGCCACTCCCCACCCCAAAATAGGGGTTGGGTTTGAAACATGCTCCAAAAGAGGGAATTTATGCATGGTAGTAAACTTGGTTTAAGAAAAGTCCATGGCTGGAGGCTCTTGGGGAAAACACACCATTATTTTTTTTAACTGAACTGTCACAGTGTCAAGCTGCCTTTTAAATATTTGTCTTTATACCCACAGACTAATACTCCTCCAAGCCTTCGTCAGCGAAGCTTCTCTTTGCAATGACTGGCAGAAAAACCAGAGATCCTTAGCGGCTCAAGGGGCTGAGAGTAAGGCACTTGAGTGCTCAGCCCTCACAGGACAGACGCTCACACCACCTCCTCAAATGCTCGAGGATTATCTTGGGAGTGGAGGTGAAAACAATGTAAGAGTCAGAAGACAGAAAAAGACTGTGGAACTGGTCATGTGTTCACAGTACTGTGGCTGTCTGCAAGGGTCTACCCAAGCCTGGGCCTCTCGACTGTCCGTCAGAGTCGGCGAGGGCTTTTGATGCTGTGTTCCTCCTTTCTGTTGGATTCTGAGGGAGGGACAGTCATTGTCTTCAGCCACAATGCCCTTTATGTCTGTGTGAAGTTATCAAAGAACATTAAAAAAATCTTTAAAATTAATTAATTAATAAAGTATAATGCAAGCCATTTGCTGTAGGGCCAGATGCTTCATGGGGCCTTAATAAAGATGACCGACAGACAGATATATGGAAATAATGATAAATATATAGCTACAGATAGATATTATAGATAAATGGATGATATAGATAGATGATAGATATAGGTGATAAGTAAATGATAAAGTTAGATAATACAGAGATAAATAAATAGATGATAGATATGGTAAATAGAGGCTAGAGATAGATGATGGATAGATAGGTAAATAGATGATAGATATAGGTGATAGATAAATAGATGATAATGTTAGGTGACAGATGATAGATAGATAAAAAGATAGATAGATTGATTGATAGATAGATAGATTGATTGATAGGTTGATTGATTGATAGATAGATGATAGACCTATAGATATGACTCTGGCTGTGGCTGAAAATGCAGGTAGAGATACAGTGGCCAATCTAATAGTGTCTTGGTGTGTGGGATGGATGATAGGCTGCACCATGCCTCACAAACAGTGGGGGATTCCTGCTCACATTTGGCAGGAGCCTGTCCGCTACTCACTTGTTCTCCTTCCCAATACTGGATGACCTCTAGCTTAATGAACTGAGCTGTCCCAGCTCCACTTGCCACAGGCATTTTCAAACCGATTTATAGGATGAGCAGGAGGATCAAGGAGACGACTCTGAGTGGCGATTCTACATGAGAAACACTGTCATATAAGCAGTGAGCGTTTCCATGGCTGGCCTGTGGCTGTTAGAGACACACATAAGAGGATGAGAAACCAGTGGTATGATCCCAGGTGGCCAGTCCAGGCCTGTTTTTCTGACCTGAAATAGAAAACTATCTTCAAAAAGGGTGTGATAGCTCAGTGGATAAACGTGATTGCCACCAACCCTAAGGATCTGGGTTAATCTCCTGGACCCAGTTGGTGGTGAGAACTGACTTGTGGAATTTGTCCTCTGACTTCTACACACCCACCATGGCATTCGTGCATCCCCCCAAATAAATAGGTGTAATAGAAAACTTAAAACTCCCACAGACAGGACTAGTCTATCCTGCCAGGCCACACTGCTCCTAGGACCCACATCAGCCACCACAGCCATTGGGAAAGGAGGTGAGGTGTGTCATGTGGGCTCTGTCGTACGTGATCTGAAGGTACGAACGCTCATGTTTCAGGGATGTGTACTAAAGTCGTCTACACTATGTGGCTCTCTGCCAATGCCTCTGTACAACTGACTATACAGCCACAAGACTTGAACTGTGTAGTCATGGCTTTCCCCACTGCTCACGTAACACCTCCCACACTCTTTGCTGCCCGGTGACAATTATTACTCACCAAGTCTCAAGGAAGAAGCTACGTGACTACACATGAGTAATAGCAATATCTGCCATATTGCTTTCTCTTTAGGAATCATTTATCTTTTAAGTGTGTGTGTGTATGTGTTGTTTATGTGCACATAAGTAAAGGTGCGTGTAACGGCATCAGATTCTCTAGAGCTGGAGTTACAGGCAGTTGTGACTCTTTCAACAGAGGTTCTGGAATCCAGTGTGGGTCCATTGCAAACTTGGTGTGTGCTAGTAACTGCCGAGTCACCCCTTTACCTTCTGCTCTTCAGAAAAGGTTACAGCAGCATGACTTGACATGTGTGAATACGTGTGTCTCACAATGACTGCTACATTCGTATAATTAACACTAACCCTGGGTTTGTCATATTTATCTAGAAACTGCTGTGTGTCCAGAGCTACAGTGACCGTAAGAACCATTTGGTTTCAGTTAATAATCTTCAGAGTTTCGTAATCTTTGGAGGTGCAGTCCCTAACATTTTCAGGACTGTAGCTCTTGGCTCTGTCCTAAAAATCTGTGCCCACACTAGAACCCAAAGACTGAGAACAGAATGGTGAAGTTGGCCTCTAGGACACAACTGGACCCTGAAGTCAGAACACTTACGGATGTGACTTTAAGAGCTGCCTCTTCCTCCTCTACCTTGTAAAGATAGAGTGAGAAGCTCATTTCTGAGACAGGACACAAACTCTGTCTCCAGGCCCTCCTGATCCATAAACACCTATTCCTCCTCCCCCTTGCCTCCAAGAGGGTGCTCCCCCCCAGGCCTGCCCACTCCCTGGAGTCTCAAGTCTCTCAAGGATTAAGCACATCTTCTCCCACTGAGGCCAGAACAGGCAGATCTCTGCTATATATGTGCTAGGGCCTTGGACCAGCTCCTCTTTGCTCCTGGTTGGTGGCTTAGTCTCTGGGAGCTCCCTGGAGTCCAAGTTAGTTGAGACTGCTGGTCTTCCTATGGGTAACCCTCTCCTTCAGCTTTTTCAATCCTTCCTCTAATTCCACCATAGGGGTCCCGACTTCGGTCCGATAGTTGGCTGTGAGTATCTGCATCTGTCTCAGTCAGCTCCTGGTCGGGCCTCTCAGAGGACAGCCATGCCAGGCTCCTGTCTGTAATCACATCATAGCGTCAGTGAATAGTGAATGTCAGGCCTTAGTCTCCCCTCTCCCCCACCATGAGATGCATCCCAAGCTGGACCAGTCATTCGGTTGCCTTTCCTTCAGTTGCTTCTCCATTTTTGTCCCTACAGTTTTTTGGGTTTTGTTTTGTTTTGTTTTTTGACAGGAACAATTTGAACAAAAATTCTGTCTGTGAGTTAGTAACCCAGTTCTTCCACTTGAGGTCCTGTCTATCTACTGGAAATGAACCCTTAAAGTTCTCTTTCCCCAATGTTGGACATTTTGGCTAAGGCCATCCCCACAGAATCCTTAGGGTCTCTCATCTTCCAGGTTTCTGGTACTTTCTAGAGGGTCCCCCCACCCCTCAAGTCTGCTTATTTCCATTCATCCTTCTGGCCCTTTCAGATTCTCTACTGTCCCCCCCAAACCTGATCCTGTCCCACTTTCTGCTCCCCCTTTTCTCTCCCACCCAGGTCCCTCCCTCCCTCTGCCTCCCATGATTATTTCCTTCCTCCTTCTACGTTGGATTGAAGCATCCTCACTAGCCTTTCTGCTTGTTAACTTCTACATTTGTGGGCTGAATCCCAGGTATTCTGTACTTTTTGGCTCATATCCCCTTATCAGTGAGTACATGCCATGTGTCTGAATTACCTCACTCAGGATGATATTTTCTATCTCTATCCATTTACCGGGAAAGTTCATGATGTCGTCATTTTTAATAGCTGATTAGTATTCTATTGTGCAAGTAAGCCACATTTTCTGCATCCATTCTTTGGTTGAGGGGTGCACTGACTGGTTTTGTGTTGACACAAGCTAGGGTTATCACGGAGAAAGGAGTCTCAGTTGAGGAAATGCCTCCATGAGATCCAGCTGTAAGACATTTTCTCAACTAGTGATGGGGGTGGGGCTCATTGTGGGTGGTGCCATCCCTGGGCTGGTAGACTTGAAAGCAGGCTGAGCAAGCCAGGGAAAGCAAGCCAGTAAGTAACATCCCTCCATGGCCTCTGTTTCAGCTCCTGCTTCCTGACCTGCTTGAGTTCCAGTCCTGACTTCCTTTGGTGATGAACAGCAATGTGGAAATTGTAAGCTGAATAAACCCTTTCCTCCCCAATTTGCTTCTTGGTCATTATGTACAGGAATAGAAACACTAAGACAAGGAACATCTTGGCTGTTTCCAGCTGGGTTATCACAAATAAGGCTGTTATGAACATAGTGGAGCATCTTGTGGGTATATGCCCCAGAGTGGTGTAGCTGTGTCTTCAGGAAGAACTATTTCCATTTTTCTGAGGAACCACCAGACTGATTTGCAGAGTGGTTGCAAATCAGTTTGCAGTTTATAGTCCCACCAACAGTGGAGAAGTGTTCCTTTCTCCACATCCTCACCAGCATCTGCTGTCACCTGAGGTTTTGATCTTAGCCATTCTGACTGGTGTGTGGTGGAATCTCGGGGTTGTTTTGATTTGAATTTCTCTGATGACTAAGGGTTGTAAACATTTCTTTAAGTTTTTTATTTTTTGTTTTGTTTTGTTTTTGGCCATTTGAGATTCCTCTGTTGTGAATTCTCTGTTTAGCTCCATACCCCATTTTTAAATTGGGTAATTTGGTGTTTTTTTGGAGGTTAACTTCTTCGATTACTTATGTATTATGGATATTAACCATCTATCAGATATTAGGATTAGTGAAGATATTTTCCCAACCTGTAGATTGCTGATTTGTCTTATTAATAGCATCTTTTGCCTTACAGAAACTTTTCAGTTTCACGAGGTCCCATTTATCAATTGTTGATCTTAGAGCTGGGGCCATTGGTCTTCTGTTCAGGAAATTTCCCCTGTGCTAATGAGTTCGAGGCTCTTTCCTACTTTCTCTTCTATTAGATTTAGTTTATCTGGTTTTATTGAGGTCCTTGATCCACCTGGACTTGAGCTTTGTGCAAAGTGATTAATATAGATCCACACAGCTGCCAGTTAGGTCAGCATCATTTATTGAATGTGCTTTCTTTCTTTCTTTCTTTTTTTTTTTTTTTTGAATATATGTTTTTGGCTTTTGGTTTTTTTTATATTTGTCAAATATCAAGTGTCCATAGGTGTGTGGGTTTACTTCTGAGTCTTTGAGTCAAATTCACTGGTCAACCTGTCTGTCTCTGTACTGATACAATGTAGTTTTTATCACTATTGCTCAGTGGTATACCTTGAGGTCAGGGAGGGTGATTTCCCCAGATCTTTTATTGTTGAGAACTGTTTTGGCTGTTCCTGGGTTTTTTGTTTTTCCATACCTGTGAAGAACTGTGTTGGAATTTTGATGGGTATTGCATTGGATCTACAGTAATGGTTCTTAGCCTTCCTCGTGCTTCGGCCCTTTAATACACTTCCTCATGTTGTGCTGACTCTCAACCTTAAATTTTTCTGTTGCTACCTCATAACTGTAATTTTGCTACTATTATGAATTGTAATACAAACATCTGTAGTTTCTGATGGTCTTATTAGGCAATACCTGTCAAAGGGTTTTTTGACTCTCGAGGTTATCACAACCCACAGGTTGAGAACCATGACTTTAAAGGATGAGTTAGGCAGGCAGTAGATTAGAAAATTCGATGGTGCATACCACACCAGATGTTGTGGATCTTCCCTGCAGTTCCAGCAATCAGGAGGCAGAGATAGGTTTGAGGGCCAGCCTGAGCTACAGAGTGAGAACTTGTCTCAAAAGAGGGAGGGAAGAGGGAGAAGGAAGGGAGGAAGTGGGGCTAGTCAGACCCGGTCGAAATTTCTCAATCTTAGTCAAAACAGATGTGTGGTACTGGGCTCCTCTCTAGCTTCATGTCACCAAGTAACTTGCCTTCTTCAACTTTGGGGAAGACTAGATCATTATTAGAGCAATGGCAGAGCTTAGGTTGAAGGAAGCCAGGTAGTATCAGGAATTGAGTAAAACACCTAATACTGGAGACAATAGCACAGGCCTCCATTTATAGCTGTCCCCCATTTTTGACACACAAACTTTCTAATTTATTTACACAGGCATCCACAGCTTGCAAAATATAGTGCTATTCAATAAGAACAGAGCCCAGAGGAGATGCATCTGAAGGATCCCAGAACAATAAGGATCAGAACAAAGATGTGGAAAAGGAACTCCAGAAGAACAAGGTCATTCAGAGAGAAGAAAAATGCATAAATAGAATAAATCAAAATTGTAGTAGAAGAGTTATTTATATTACATAATTGTACCAAGAAAACAGTGAAAAATAAGGACAATAGTTGAAAATATACAAAGGTTCAACCTTAGATTTGTGTTAAGCTGATATATGATTGGACAGTAGAAAGATAGGCGAAGAAAGGTTGAGGAGAAGAAGGAAAGAGAAAATAAAGATAGAGCTCAAGAAGGATGAGCTTAATTAAATCCAGGTGGACTTAATTTGTGATAGGTAGATATGAATATTGTAAGGGATTCTATAGTCTTCTATTTCGTATAGAAGGGCAGTTTGTATCTTTGTCCACTGGATATAATCTTATCGTGCAGAGGATTTGTGAATTGAGAATTTAATATATAAACCTACATGAAAAGCTTTTGGAGTCATATTTGTGCGAGGCAATGGAGAGGTGGAACTTGCTGGGGTGGTTGTATCTACCTGGGACAGAAGCAACAGGGTGGCAGTTGAACCGCCTGGGAAGGGAATCATATGGAGAGTATAGCTTGCGGACCAAGTGACAGATTCCATGCGCTCAGCTCCACACTAGAGCAGCATCCGCAGAGTGAGACCCGGGGGCTGATAAAAGGCTAAGCCATCCTTTTATTTTTATTTATTTATTTTTTAAGCCATCTTTTTAACATTTACTGCAACACAACTAGGTTGTGCAGTAGCCAAGCTCTAGAAGCCTTAGAAAGTAAAGAAAATACTCAACAAAAGAAAGCTTCCAAAAAGGAGATTTGTTTCAGTCACTAAGAATGAAAATAACCCACTAGTAAGGAAACCATCATGAACTCTCATAAAGGCTAACTAGAAAGTTCCAGAAAGATAGTTAGGTCACAAGAACAATTCAGCAATGAGAGGCACCATCGGCGGCTTCAAAATCTTGAAGGGTAGTAGCAACAGCTATTCCCTGTGGGTTACTTCTGATGTGAAGTGTGGAACAGTCTAGTTCAGGGCTGCAATGAAGAGTCATCCGTAAGAGTCTTGACCCTTTCCAGCTTCTTGGTCCATCATTTGTACAGTTCTGAATTTGGCTCATGGCCTTGAAGTTCATGATAGTATCAATGTTTAAGCCTTGACAAAGGAAATCCTTACAGTCTGCTCTTTCTACCTCCAGTTCTCTGGAATTCTGTCTACACTACCACAGCCACCCAAAGGGCAGGGACCATGCTGTTCAGGTTGGCAGAATGGTCATTTCCCTGGGGCGAACCCCAAACCACAGAATGTTCTATGTCCAGGAGGTTTTCCTACTGAGTTCAGAACACTCACATGTTCATTTAAGAGCACACCTTACACTTTCCTCCAAGTACATTGGGCTCTTTAGAGCCACTACTGATGAAGGCTAAGCACCTGGACACAATGCACTTCATCATAATAATGGACCTGATCTTGCTGTCACGTGACTGCTGAGTGGATAACATACTCAGTGAAGGATGAGCCACATCCAGGGAGGGGCTGAGCAGGGCTGCAAGAGCCTTCCTCATGGCACACAGAAGGCTGCACAATTTCAAATGTGTACTGGTTTGTTCTCTGAAATTTCTGGTCAATATATTTGAACTACAGTTGACCTTGGGGAAAATGAAGCTGGAGTAACTCAATAGTAAGTGGGGTCTTCCCACAAGGGTGGCACACAAGTGCTCAAGGTGCCTGTGTGACGCCATGAATGAGTTAAGGTCCCTCAACACAGAGGATGCCCTCTCTCTGACATGGGAGAGCAGATGGAGACAGGACAGCAGCCCTTGTCTGAGGAGCTCACATCTGGGCCTTGCAACCTACAGAACTGTGAGAAATAACATTGTGCTGGTTGTGACCCCTCATCTGTGAGGGGCCCAGAAACCAAAACCATGTGTTCCTTCTTAGAAAAACCCAAAAGTTGTGCAATGAAGGAAATGTAATCACAGTATATCATAATGCTCCAAAGAGAAATGATTCAAAAACAGACTCTGAAAGAAAGCAGTTCCCTGGGGAAATGAGACAGGGGGAGGAGTAGGGAAGGAGGAGTGGGAAGGGAGGAGTGGGGAGGGAGGAGGGAGGTGGAGAGAGGGAGAAGAGAGGGAGGGGGAGGAAAGAGGGAGAGGGTGGTAGGGAAGGAGGGATGGAGAGAGAAAGGGGGAATAAAAGGATAGAGAGAGGGAGGAAATAGGACAAGGAGAGAGAACGAGGGGGAGGAAGGAGGGCAGAGAGATGGGGAAAGAGATTTTCTTACTACCTATATTTAAAAGTAAGTCCCTTCTAACATTGGAACAGAAGTAAAAAGTAAAAATATTGATAAAACATGTCACTTGTTAAAGCCAGAGGGTATAAGTCAGAGTTAAAGGGTGTGTAAAAGGCCAGATGGAGGTAAAGGGAGGAGAAGGTCGTTGACGACTTCTGACTTCATTTTCCTATCCCCACAGTACTTTTATTCACAAAGAATAGAATAAACAGTGGCTAAAAACAATCAGGTAAAATCTAACCCTTTTGTTTTATTAAGGATGCCCGCTGAAATTCTTCCACCGTGAGGCTGGGCACCATGCACTTGCCTGTCATTCAGCATACTTCAGAGACTGAAGCAGGAGGGTCAGGAGCTCAAGTCCAACCTTGGCTACCTTGGTGAGCTTGAGGCCAGGCCTGGACTACATGAGACCCCATTCCTCAAGATGAGAATGCTCCATTATTCCTCACCAAAATAGAAGCAGAGACAGTTTATGGGGTCCCGTTTGCTTGTCTTGGAATTAACTACTGGTGTTAGAATTGGGATGCCATTATGCCGAGGTCGCTATCATTGTGGTTGTGGGTATAGTTAGGGCAAGATGGCTCTCACTGTGCAGGTCCTGAACACATGCTATGTTGTTCTAATTCTCAGTCATATGAGCAAAGCATCTGCAGTGTCTTTACTACACAGGTGGGAGAGGCAGCCTAGGGGTAGCTCCCAGCACTTGCCCGGTAGAGCTTGGCAAAGCAAAGTCGGTAAATACAGAGTTGAAAAGGACAGCTTATTTATTGACTGACAATAGGTGTCCCTTTCTTTGACCTGTGAGTATGATTTACTCTTCCAAAACTGGAGTAAACACCTCGAATAGACAATTTAGAGATGTGTAGCACCTTTCCTCCAAGCCCAATAGGACACCCAAGAAGTTTCCCACGGGCAACATGGCCAAGAGAACCTGGGTCACGACCTGCAGCGCTCTTGGCTCTTCCAAAAGGAGGATGCCAAAATCTGTTCAATGATGTCAGTGGTTTTATAACAGTACCACACCGAGGCTTTGGGGCTCCATAGGGAAAGTTCCATTTGATGAGGGCTTTCTTGTAAAGTACAATTAAACAATTATCACTTCTCAGTCATGTCTAATGAAGTCACCTCCAGGAGGTCAAAAGGCCACTGACTCAGGTGAATACAAAAAGATGGGCTGTTCTGTCTGCTGTAAGACTCCACCATTTTCATCCAGGAGGAGAAAGTACTGTGTGTGTGTGTGTGTGTGTGTGTGTGTGTGTGTGTGTGTGTGTGTGTGTGCTCCAGCACGCATGCGTGCCTTTCCATCCCTTTTTTGGGAGGGTTTTGGGGGCTCTCCATTTTTTTTCTGACCCTTTCCTCTCTCATAAAGAATATCGTATACTTCACCCTGAATCAGTATGGGCAATGAACACTAACCCTGCCCTGCTCCAGGACTTTGACTGATAACGCTCCCTGGGGCTTTCTGCTGGTTGTCCCTTAACATGGGATATCCCTTCACTAAAAACTGAGTCACAGCACAAGCTGAAAGAATGGAAGAGATAAGGCAGACACAGAAGACAGGAAGGAAGCATTTCCTCCAGAAAACCTGAGAGTAAAGGTTCATTATTCACTGTAGACAAAGAATCATACTCTGTGTAGCTCAGGCTGCTCTTGAACTGCCTCAGCCTCCTGGGAACTTGGGTTAGAGGTGTGTATTACTATATCCCGTCCCTTCTAGGGCACTAAGTAGGTTTGATGGGCTATAAAGGCTAATCCTGAGGTGGGAGGCAGCTTTTTGTTGGAAGGTCCGTTGTCAAGGTGAAATCCCATCTGAGGTATGTGCAGAGTGCTCGGAACCCAGAAGATGCCACTGGGATCCAACAGAGGCCCGTGATGAGAAAGTTTGTCTCATTCAGGGTGTGGTAGCATGGTCTGAACCAAAACGACTGTGTCTCCAGACATCAAGAGATAGACAGAAATAGCTCCATCCTTTGTTTTAGTCTCACTGCCTCCTCTTAGCCTTTGGAGCGGCCCCTTCTAATTATCCTCATCTGTTTCTGCTTTAATGGCCTCTCTGGCTTTCTGTTTACCTTGGGTTGGGACATGCAGATGCCTTTCTGTCCCGCCCATGCCTGGGTAGATGGGGTCACTGAGCAAGACCTTTTTTCTTCTGAGTCTCGGAGATGAGTGGCACTCTTCCCTGCCTACTGATCCCAGCAGCGCCCAGAGAACAGCAGGGAGAAGACCCCGGTTTCATCCTCATTGTCCTCGGACTCAGCTCTCTAATCTACACCCCCAATTATCTGGGTTTGCTTTTAGGACTCTCTCCCTCCCATTTTCTAAACATCTCTTCACAATTTTTCCTATTTCCGCCCCTCCTTGATTATAACCATCCTTGGAAACTTCCAACTTCCAAACCAAAGGCCACAAATTCCACAAGATGGAATTATGGAGGTGCAAGAGAAAAGCCTTGGCTGAGGACTCCAACACATGTGGACTCAGTCCTATTTCCTTACCTGCAAACCAGTGCACAGGGGTGGGAAAGCCTACATCACTAAATCTGCCACAGCTGAAAATGGTGAAAATCACCTAAAGGATTATTCGGAGTCCAACTACTTCACACACAACTCAGCACCTAGCATTTGTTTTTATTTGTTTGTTTTGAGGACCCTCTCTGTCTCTGTCTTCTGGAAGGCACCAAGTGCCAGAGAGCCAAGTTCATGCTTTAGCTTGTTTTCCTCAACACCCACTGTACCATCATAGGTTTGCAATACAGCCTCAGTCTATTCTTTCTGAATAAACATGTAAGTTACTTGGTGTTGCTGATAGAAGTAGAGATGCTTTCCTTTTATTTTAAAAAGACCAAGATATACCAAAACAAGAATAACCATCATTGTCTTTGAAGTCATCCAAGTAAACATTCATTCTGGGCTCATACTGTGCCCAGGTTTGATTGAGAGTATTTCATGGGACAAACCACTTACCCCTCCATCCAGAGGATACTGTTATTACTTGCACATCACAGGTAAACATACTGAGGCAGGGGGATGATAGATTACAACTACATATCATCTAGATAGTAATTCAGAGATTAGGGATCAAGATCCAACAGGTCGACCTCCAGAGCTTCAGAGTAGAAGCCTCCCCCCCAACATTCAAAATAGATTCAGAAAATGTCTCTGAACAAAACCAAAAGAACTTACTTTAAATAAGAAAGCCACACTAGTTTGTAGAGAGAATACCACGTTCCTTGTCCCCAGGGCCTGACTGAAAAGCTGTTTACAAGCACAAAAGGCTGACTCCCCAAGCCCTCACCCATTCCTAGATTTGATTTAGTCATCTCCATATGCAAACAATCCACCTTGGAGTGTGTCTTTTGCTTTCTCGAATACCTGGGTCCCTGACCTGAGTGAGAGAGAGTAGGCAGGAGTCCCAGTGGATGGGAAGGTGGGACTGCAAACTCATCAACACAAACATCACTGTCACTGTCTTCCTCTCCACAGCTGGCCTTTTCATTTCTTCTTAATTTCTCCTGGGTTGTACGGGTATCCTCAAGGGCAAGGGAACCACATGCCCAGGTCATATGCACCCAAAGGGCTCTTACTACGCCTCCAAGTACCAGGTTTGAAGAGTGTTCAGAGGTGATGAGTTCTTTCTGACCTAGGTACAGGTCTTCTTTCTTTCCTGTTTTTGTGCCGAGATTTGAACCTACTTCACACCTGCTAGATACATGCTCTGCCACTGAGTTACACAGCCACTCCCTGTCCATCTTTTCCCTTCTGACATGTTCCTGGGTCTTTGGTTTTGGTGGTGGTGGTTGTTGGCATTAGGATAGCACCTTCCCCCAGCAATGGCTCCATCCACAGGTGACAGGAACCTAGCACATCAATTGCCATGGAAACAGCCAAAGCATTCCCAGAAGACATCAGTTCAGAATCCCATCTCCTAGAAGCAAGTGAAGTCACTACCCATACAAAAGACTGAAACTCCTCCTCTTCCTCTCTTCTTCCTCTTCTCTTGACCTTGACCCCTGCCCCATCTCATTCTATTAAACCTCTCCATGTGGAACCGTGTTTGCTTGGTGTGGTCTGTCTGGGCATGGGCCGAGACATCTAATTAACAGCAGTGGTGGTGGCGGTAAACTTTTGCTTTTCTCCTAGTGTCTTCTGATTGGCAGGAGAAGACCATATGACACCACCCACCACAATTCCCAAGTTTCATCCAGGGCAGAACTTGATCCTTTTCACTGGCGAAAAGTTGGTCTTGGGTGATTGCTAGAACTCATTTCAATCTGTAGTGCCACATAAGCCAGGCACGGTGGCCCACGAATGCCACCTAGCACTTAGGAAGGGGAGGAATAGGATCAGAAATTCAACCCCAGCCTGGGACAGGGAAGAACCTTCAACAACAAAACCAAGTTCACCTTTCTCTAATGACCAGTGATGAACATTTAGTCTTCATTGCAAAGCCATAGTAGAATAAAGAAAGCTCTTGCTCAAGATGAGAGAATAGAGAGACCCAGCTAGAGACCTGGCTGGGCTGTACTGTGAGGGGGTCAGCCGCATGAGGTCCTGAGTCCCAGACTCCACCCATTACCACAACTAGGGACATTCATGTCCTCTCTTGAATTTATTTCACAGCAAATTAATAATAATGGTCGGTGATGGGTTAGATACTTGGTCCTGTTCAACCCATTAACATAGCAGCTTTCCTGACCTCTGCATAGGTGTGATGAGCAAGGTTCTAGCATTACCTTCTGACCAGTGAGTTAGCTAAGAGAGAAAGGCTCCAGTAACTTGCTCAAGATCTTAGAGCTGCTAATGTGGACTCGGGGTTCTCCCCCGGGCAATTGGGATCCAGAGAGGAAGCCATAAGAGCACCTAAGGTCCTTCTCAATTTCCAAGTTTTCCAATCTCCTAGAACCCTGTTTGAGTATCTATGGCAATTGCTTGACCGCCGCCAGACTCCATTCCAAACTCCACTGACGGGAAAGAGAAGGAGCTTCGAAGGATTATTCACGGAGTTACAAAACACCATGGGCTAAAAAGCAATTGTTACCAAGGTTGATCTGGTAACAATAAAGGTTTGCATTCCATTAGAATATGTTATTTTTAATATTTCGGTTTACATGTTCTGTACAGAAAAGGCTGTGGACTGTTCACATGTATTCCTATATGGCTGAGATAATGGCTGTTGGTATCTTACATCCTTCCACTCCCTGGGCAGAGAGTGCTGCACATGTTCTCGTGACAGTTCATTCACAGGACTTGGGGCTGACACAGCCCTACTTTGAAGACCCTCAATGACCCCCATTGGAAAAGTTCTCTGAAACACTGGGTTTTAATCCACTTTAATTTTTGATCCAAAGCCTCTCTTACTCATTTGCATAGAAGAAGAAATCACAAAGAAAGTTTTTGGTTTTTTTTTTGTTTTTGGAGAGGTGAATGCTGCAGTGTTTCACAAACCCACTCGAAGGTTTAGAATGGCAAAAAGCACACATGAACGAAGCCCAGACCATAAGGACAGCTGCTGATCTTTGCCAACATAAGCATATTATTAGCATTAAAATTAATTTTCCATTATCTGTCTCATCTTGCTCTTGGAAGAGCACAAGAAGCCTGAGTTCTCATCAGAGACTTGGGCTGCCTTTCGGTGAATTTCTCAGTCTTTTCCCTGACCAGGCACCGTGCAGAATGACCCAGTTATTACTGTTTATATCTCTAATAAAAAAAAGTGTGTTTAACGAAAGAAGAGCAACATTGCCCTTCAATATAATTTGAAGGAACAGTGCCAGGACAATATAATCAGGTGCTTGACACTTCCACGATAGTTAAATTGTTACAGGTGGGGCTTGAAGCCTGTAGAATATCAGATCTGTCTTCTTCTTCTTCTTCTTCTTCTTCTTCTTCTTCTTCTTCTTCTTCTTCTTCTTCTTCTTCTTCTTCTTCTTCTTCTTCTTCTTCTTCTCCTTCTCCTTCTCCTTCTCCTTCTCCTTCTCCTTCTCCTTCTCCTTCTCCTTCTCCTTCTCCTTCTCCTTCTCCTCCTCCTCCTCCTCCTCCTTCTTCCTCTTCCTCCTTCTCTTTCTCCTCCTTCTCCTCTTTCTCCTCTTCTTCCTCCTCCTCCTCCTCCTTCTCCTCCTGTTCCTCCTCCTCCTCCACTATACTTCCATGTGTTAGTTTAGACTTCTGCTTTAAAATGTGGAGAGTCAGTGGAGGTTCAAGGCTGACTGTGGCACACCAAGGGTTCCCTGGCTAACAGCATACAGAATGAGAGACATAGACAAGCTAGTCTTTTATCTCAGGAAACTCGAGTTTCTTTTCCCCTGAAAATAGGTCCATAGGGACCCTCGTGGAAGGTGAGGGTTTTGAATAAAGTCAGGACACTGCCTACAGGGAGTATGCCTTGGAAAGAGCCGGGTGTCTTTCCTAAGCAGACGGCAAGAAGAAAGCCTTTGGTTCCTTGGATGTACTGCTTCCATGAACTTCTCACTGTACCCATTTGATGGGCTGCAGCTAATTAACATTTAAACACTGGTTTCTTTGCTGTTTTGGGCTTGTTTGAGAACCGCAGGAAAAAGCTACCTTTTCTTTGTCTGGGGTATTGTGAATCACAGGCCTGTCATTTCCTCCTTTCCATCAACAGCTTAGCATTTGCAGACAAATAATACTGGAAAGGAGCCGGCCTTTCTTCTCAGCCAGCTTCATTCTTTGCTCCTTTTCTGCTTAATTTCCCCAAATCCTATGACTGACAGGATTGTACAGACCTCATCTGACTAGAGTATCCTATTAGAACACCTTATAACTCACAGATAAGGGCTGCATCTCCTCCATCAAGACTAACACATAGTATTGGTTGGTCATCTAACACATACTCACTTTGTGTTCTTCCCAGAACTCTCACATATTTGATGAGGAACAATAGTCTATGTTTTCTCATCCATGAAAGAGGGATGGAATGCATGGTTGTAGTCCAGTGCTATCAGGAACATGTGTAGATTATAAAGTGGTCCAGTGCTGTCAGGAAGATGTGTAGATATGATGTGGTCCAGTGCTGTCAGGAAGATGTGTAGATATGTTGCAGTTCAGTGCTGTCAGGAAGATGTGTAGATATGATGTGGTCCAGTGCTGTCAGGAAGATGTGTAGATATGCTGTGTGGAGTTTGGAGACATCAATGGCATAATGGAATTGTCAAGCAGTTAGCAAGTGGCAAAGCCTTAACCTCAGGTCAGACAGAGCTTTTGTGTTTGTATTTTAATATTCCCTTTTCTTTTACCCCCTACCTCTGAGTTCCGCATACTAATGCGGTAGCATTTATAAAGGTCCCCTGTGTGCATTCTCCTTGGGAGTAGCCTCTGTTATTTTTTACATTATTAACAGTGTGAGACAAATAGTAAATGACTCATGGTTCATTTGATCAGGGGGTAAAGAGCTTACTACACTACACTATACTCTCTCCGTGTCTCTCTGTCTCAGTCTCTCTTCTTGTGAAAGTGTGTGTTTACACATACATTTTACATGCATGTTCATAGTTCTGTGTGCATGTGCATGAGTGTGTACATGTGTGTACATACACAGGTAGAGACACAGATGAACAGGAGTCTTCCTTGATGGTAGCCCAGATCAGTGTCTTCCGACTGAATCCAGAGATCACTAGCCTAGCTAGTCCATTTGCTTCAGGGGATCCTCTGTTTCTACCTTCTGAGCCCTGGAATTTTAGACAGGTCACTATGCCCACTTAGCATTCACATGGGTTCTGGACAAACTTAGGTCCTAGGGCTTGCATGGGAAGTATTTTACCTACTGATCCCCTCCCAGCCCCACACTCCTCTTATCCCAAATCAAAACATTTTTTCAGTGCCTTCATTGTATCAGCCACTGTGCTTTACAATCTCAGTTACAAGTCCATGTAAATACACTGAAAGCAGAGGAAACCCCACATAACCTCCCACAGAGAAGCCTCAGGAGCCGAGGCAGGGTTCTTCCATGAACCCTCCATTCTTGCCCATTGTCCTATCACGTTTGGAGTCCCGAGTAGCTCAGTCTTTCCATTCCCTCTGACACTCCCAGTCAGTATGCCTCCCCCGCCCCCATCTTTGTTTGACTCGCTTATTCAATATTTCCAGATGCAAGTATCACGTTCCTTTCATCCCTGAACACAGTTGTCTTCACAGATGTTCAAGTTTGCATAGAATTTCTCTTTGTGTTAACTGAAGTGGCAGGTTGCTCATTACTTCACGAGGTTTACATGTTCACACGGATTGCTAAATACCTTCCACGTTATTCTTCAGTGGCTGCGCAGGAAATTCTCAATGACTCAACTTTAGCTGGTGCCAAGTCTGTGATTGAGAGCAGGACTCCTCGACCACGGCACCTTTTCCTCCTACTTGCTCCCTCTCCCCAGGTAAACAGTGGGTCAGTACTGGGGCCACACAGGATGGATGATTGTTTTCCCAGGGTTCTTGTCTAGCCCGAACTTGCTCAATCCATAGGCTGCCGTCTACTACTATCCTAGCGGGGGAAACCGAGGCAGTGAAGAAGCACTCTACTCTGCTTTATGGCCAAGTTTCTGGGCTCAGTGCTTAGTCCTGCTGCAGCTTTACAATGACCACCGAGCTACACTCCTCCTCAGTTTCCTCACTTGAAAAGGCAAGTGGTTGACTACAGCTGCCTTCCAAGGTCATTATGAAGATGAAGTGGGTCCCAGCTCAGCAGTGCTCAGTAGATGTCCTTGTGATAGCAGATTGCACATTAATTGGCATTTACAGGGCTTGCAGGGCTTGAAGGGCTTTGGGAAATGATGTACTTTTGTTTAGCTCATAGAAGCCCAGAAGACCTACCATGTTCCATTCATAATGAAGGAATAGAAGCAGAGGGAAAGGAATTCCCAAGAGCTCTTACAGTAAGAAAATGGTAGATGAAGGAAGTGGCTTCTGCCCAGTTTCATTTCTACATGCCAAGAAAGAACCTTAGCAGTGCACCTGTACCCAAAGCAAGGGACCACCAGGGCTGTCCAACTTCATCCCTCATATTAACCCTTTAAAGTAAGCTCTGCTGAGCAGCCAGCCTTTTCACAGTTTGAGGAATGGAAGCTTAGTGAGTGTGACTTTTCAAAGTCTGGTCTAACTGATCACCAAAAACTACATTTTTTTTTAAAACTAAAAATAACATCTCGAAACTAGGTGATTAAGACTGAGCCACTTTGGTGATTCCAGAGCATATTTACATCAAGGTCAGCACCATAAAAAGAAAGAAAGAAAGACAAGGAAGGGAGGGAGGGAGGGAGGGAGGGAGGAAGGAAGGAAGGAAGGAATCCCTGGAGTGAGGATTGAGTGAAAATGTGGACAATGTGTATGAGCTGGCCTACATTTGGTGCCATCTCCAAATGGAGTTTGAAGGAGTCAGATGCCTCCTCTAAAACAAGCAAAAATGTAACGTGGTGCAGCAGCCACTGTGGCGCAGGGTCTGTCTTTCATGGCTCCCAGGCTAAGGCTCACACTAGGACTAGAGCTGAAATACTCTCTTTGGCAACAAGGGAGGGACACTAAAGTGCAGAGGCTTCAGAGCTGGTGAGGTCTCACAACAGCCTGTAACTCCAGCTCCAGGGAAGCTAACACTCCCTTCTGTGAGCCCTTGTAACCACAGATGAATACCCACAGACAGACAGACAGACAGACATAAAAACACAAAACATACATTTTCTAAAAGTTAAAAGAAAAAGTAATACCCCTGATAAGGCTCCTTAAAAAAATGAACACTCACAGAAAATATACTTTCCTTCATGATGTTATGTTTGACTAGTAGTTAGAGCACAATCCAGAGCTTCGTAGGGAAGTATGGACAGGACTCCTCTGGACAGACTGACATGGGCAAGAAAAAGTGTAATTATGTAAGGAACTCAGCCCACGCTGATTGAACACACACACACACACTCTCTTTGTAATGTTAACATACTAACATTAAATCAGGGGGAATAAGTCAACACAACTGACAGAAAGGATGGCTTTGGGTTGAAATGAACACAACCAGAGATACTCAATCAATATAATCTTCTCAGTTTTTTTTCTATCTGGGAAGCAAAGGAATGTTGATGTGAGGTCATTTTACATAAAATGACAGGGGTTTCTGTCTTTTGGGCTTTTTGTTTGTTTGTCTGCTTGCTTACTTGCTTTAGGAGAACAATTATTCCTAGAATGTTTGCTTAAACCAGGCCATCCCTCTGTGATACGGTCAACATGAATATAAATTCTTCATAAAGGGATTTTGCTCCCCGAGAATACATCTACTGCAGCATTAACACACATATATATATATATGTGTGTGTGTGTGTGTGTGTGTGTGTGTGTGTGTGTGTGTGTGTGTGACATTCAGAAGAGAACAGCTTCACAGTTTCTTTGAAAGGAATATATACTCAGGTCTTATCCTGCAAACCTGAAGGGAACCTACTATATTCAGCAGCTGAAAGTTGAAGGCCCACAGTGATCCAGAGCCTACTCCCCTATCTAGGGGTTAACTTTAGACAGTAACATATAAGGGCTCCCTTGGCACATACCTTCCCATCTTTTATCTCCTACATACAGCAAGCCTGGAACTACTTGTACATTGTTACAAAATTATTTCCTCAAATCCTAACAAATCTACAAATCTTTAACTGCTTTTTTTCTTTCCAGAAAGGGAAGAAACAATATTGTGAGTGTTCACTGATTAAAAAGAGAAAACTGTTTTGGAAACTGGAAATAAAGAGGGAAACCTTTCACCACTGTCTTTAGGCCTCATAACAAGCCCCAAAGCAGCTAAATAACATGGTAGATTAATCACCTCACCCAGATTCATTTTCTATACTAAGTGGCTATTGTAATTACCCACAAGAAAAGCACAATTATTTGAAACTCTGATTTCTGGAACAGATCAGCAAAAGAGTACACAATACTCTACCAGAAGACCTAAGCTTTCTTCCTGGGACCCTCGGGCAGTTCAGAACCATCAACACTTGAATTCCAACTCTGGGGAGATCCAATACCTTCTTCTGGCCACCACGGGCACCAGCACTCATGGACACATACCCTTCCCCAACACACACACACACACACACACACACACACATACACACACACACACACACACACACACACACACCAAGAACAGAGGAGAGATCTTGTATAGTCTACAGAAAATTGCTCACAAAGAGCCCCCACCACCCCCCGCTTTTTACAGAATAGTCCTTTATTTTACCCTTAAATTCCTTTCTGAAAGTCTGTTGCAAAGTCCGGCGCTGTGAAAGCAGGGCCAAGTGGCTGCTGAAAGCATTTTGGCTTCCTCCCCTTTGGCTGTGCTTTATGTATGGAAAGGGTTTTTTTTTTTTTTTTTTTTTTTTTATTTATTTATTTATTTTTTTGGTTTGGTTTGGTTTCTTGGTGTTTTGTTTTGTTTTGATTTGATTTTTCCTACTCTGAAACACCGGAGTCTTGGCAATCCTTTATGATCAATCCGCATCACAATAGGAGAGAAGGATCTTAGACACAAAACGTTTCTTGGAAGAAGAATAAACAGGTTACACCAGTTCAAACAAGCCACGGAATTCAGAACTATAATACCTGTGATGTTATTAGTAAAGCAGGTACAGTGTGGGGGAAACCCATAATCAAAATGCTTGCAACAGACCCAGAAAGATATTTAAAGGAGTCTGGTTCACAAACAGCGTAGATGTGTTTAGCAGGGCTGGATAGAGCCGGCGTCTGCCGCTCGCCTTGCTGTTGAGCGCTGTGCGGCTTCTCTGGCACTGATGAAACTGATCGGGCATCTCCATCGGTTCCTCACAGTGAGGAACTCATCTGCTCTGAGCTGTCTCTTTTCATCCTGTTCCCTGGAGATGAGAAGCTGTATCGAAATAAACGTCTGTTCTGCTCAATAAAGCACCGAAGCCTCTCACTTTCATTCACAAAGGGAAAAATTTTTTTTCTTCTTCTCATGGTTTCTACCCTGGGGCCTGACTAGGATCCTTCTCCATCTCTTTGAGAATGTCAGAGTTTAAAACTTCAAAGTTAGGGGATGATGGATATACGGCGTCCACACTAGGCTGCTCTAAGTAGTGCGTGTGTGTAGTGATTCATTCTCAACATTCCTTTGAAAGCCGAAGCCCCATTCTTAGAGATAGCACTGAGAAGTGGACCATGAGAAAGGGCATTGCTGTGAGCTCCGTGCCCTGGGGCTGACTCCTAACTGTACTGGATTCTTAGCCGTTGCTTTCCTCATTTGATTCCCTCCTCATGTCGTTATTTTATATTTAAATGCTGTCTGAATAGTTTTGACTTCACACAGAAGATTTTGTTTAATGTTTCTCCTCTCCTCATTTAACCATGATTTCATGTTTACAGTTGTGCTTTATCTACACCTTTGATAGTCAATGTTGCCCCATTTTGAAGGAATCTTATTCTAATTTTGTAAAGACAGGGTCTCACTGGTAGCCCCATCTCTTACTAACTGGATAAAAAGGAATAATTTACAGTACACGGGAGAGATACTTCAGATGAATATTTTTCTCATAAAGATGTAGCTTTTCACATTTCAGAAACAGTGATGTGGGTTAAATTCGGAGTGCAGCTACCATGAAAGGAAAGCACTTGGGCCTCATAATAGAAAATTATCTTTTATGGAGCTAAACCAAATGTATATGGCAGAGCAAGGGAGAGAGGCGCGCGGGGGGGTGGGGGTGGGGCTACAAACAGGCTCATCGCCCAGGAACTAGGTTTAGATCTGACCAACAAGTCACTTAGCAACTCTTTAAACCCAAAGCTTATAGAGCAGGGACTTGGATAAGGAATGCTACACACCAGCTTCAACCATCATAAAGAACACAGCAAAAATTCTTCTTCATGGCCGAAAGTGCATTTCCTGAAGGAGTGCTCAAAGGGAACAGCACCCTGCATGGTACCAGGCATAGTCCCCGGCACCACTTCCTGTCTTGTCACCAGAATCCACTGGGGCAGCCTACCTGTCTCCAGGTCCAAGTTCATGGTTTCATCTTTCATTATCTGAAACATACTATATGAACTTGAGAACTTATGGGGGAGGCATTTAAACAGATCCATTAAAAACGATGAAGAAAAGAAAAATCCAAGCTAATTTATCTAAGTGTTGTTGGATAAATGTGTTTTGTTGAAGAATATGTGGTTTTTGTTTGGTAGTATTTATTTAAAAGATCAGAAAGGCAAATCCAGCAGTGAGGCCTTTCATCCAGAGGACCCAACCCTGTTCTGACCCTTGCTCTCTCCAGAGCTCCCCATTGTTTTCTTTGGGGCGAGGAGTAGAAATGGGATGGAGACCATTTGTGCAACAGGATTTTGTGATCAGAAGACGGTTAGGGCCCCCAAGCCCCAGGTTTATGGAAACAAATCTTTCTATACCTCTCGGTGGAGAGAGGACCACTGGTGGTCTGTTCTGTTCCACAAGGATCCATATATTGGAATACAGTCACGGAGAAGAAGAGACAGGAGAGGAGCGGCTGAAATCATCCAGAAGCCCTTTAGCTGACTTACTAAACACTTCCTTTAGAGGTGAATTAACTTCTTTGGCATGGCCTCTGTCTATTCTGACATTATTGGTCCTTGTGTATATAAACTTGCCATCGGTCTGTTTAAATCTAAGAGGGTTTTTCTAAGTCACAAAAATAGACACCATCCAGTGAATGTTGGCTTGGTGGTACACACTTCCTGTATGTCCCCCAGGAGTTATACTAACCTTGTACTGGTGCATTATATCCTTTCACAGGGAAGGAAACAAGAGGTCCCAGAGGCTAACGGCACTCTTTCAGACAGAATAGGAGAGTATGTCTAAGGCACAGTTACAGAAGGTGAAGCCAGGATTAAAAGCAGTACGATTCTCAGGACGACATTCTTTCTGCTACAACACACAGCTTTTGAGTCCTCATCAGAAACAAGCACAGAGACTAATTAAGGGCCATGCCAAAGAAAACGCAGCAAAGCTTGATTCATTTAGCCTTGGCTTACAAACTAAAGCAAAACACAGCCAGCCATACTGGCCCGAAAGCTTGCAACATTTTCTTTAAAAATAAAAGCAAGCAAGCACAAAACTGGTATTATGGTGTGTTTTAAAAATGATATAAAATCTACCCCCAAACCCTATCCCCCAAACCTGTGCATATAAAAAGACTCAGAAGAAAAAGGAAATCCTTCAACTTCCAGTAAGTAAAGGGACAGTGGGTATTTTATTTATTCTTCCATTTTCTTCTTTCCTGCCTTTTCTTTGGTAAGTATGAGCTGCTTTTCAGTGCATTTAATCTTCAACATTACTTAGCCTGCTAAACTGGTGATTGGGGGGAGGTTGGGGGCTTTGCTGTAACCACTTGGGTTTTAACACAGGGGTGGGTAAGGCAATGTCAGGTGATTAGATATGTACTTATTAAAAACAAAAAAAGAAGAAGAAGAAGAAAAGAAAAAAGAAAAACCAGTCATGTTTAAGCAGGGCTTAGGAAGTCAGGAACCCCCTGCCAGGACAAGCGTGCTCTCTGTTTGATGGAAGGGGTCGGGAGCCACTTCAATGAACTAAACTTTGGAGTTTAATTACTGTTTGAAAGAAGAATTAAGATTAGAACTCAGCTAGGCATTAACTTCCCCAGGCCAGTGACAGGCGATTTTAATAAGCCTCTGAGCTGACGCTCATGGGAAATGGGAACAGAAATTTTCAACTCAGTGGGTGCCCGCATTGACCTTGAGCCTGAGGCAAATGAGCCAGGTGCTGAAATCAGCAACTTCAGGTCCCAGCAATGAGCTAGTCTCAGAAAACCATGGCCCTGAGGAGGTTGAGAACCTGAGGGCTGGGCAATCTTCTCAAACTCACTGATCTTCAGACCCCAACAATTCTTCACTGCCCTTAATCTGAGGGTAAGCCTCACCTTCCAACTCCACCCCGATCTTTGCATGTAAATCATTTGATTAAGATGCAGTTGACCTGAAATCTGTTCTCTTACATTATCATAATGACGTGGGTTCTTGGAGTCACAGTAGCTGCACGCTGTCTCCCCGGGGACAATTCTGCCGCACACGGGAAGAACTGCATGAGAAGTCTTACTTGAGCCACTGCTTCCTCAAGGGTTTCCAAGGTGCAGAGAACAGAGACAAATCTGAACGGATTCTGATCCTGGCCTCCATGAAGCCAGGTGATCTACTAGAACAGATGAGGGTCAGCATTTGTAATGGAAGCAGGGGTCTATATTACCTTGTGTTTCTGAAAAAATACTCAATTCGATTCTTGATTCGTACAATCCAGGGTTAGCATGTTCTTGTGCGTGCACATATGTAGGGTCATGTCTCTGTGCGAATCCACGCTAGTGCAAGCTTATAGTTTATAGCCTGAGAGTAATGAACAGCCAGCCCCCTGCATCCCACCCTCCACACAGCTTTGAAAGCTGAACAACAGCCAGTATTTGCTCCAGGTTACTGCAAATTCACCAGAGCTTTGAAGTCTTCTCTGCCTGTCTGAACCTCCCATTCTGCTGTCTCCCCATATACTGCACCAACTTGACTTTGTGTTTTATGTCTCAAGCACACTCAGCATCTGTGCATTCACCAGTGGGGATGGACATGTGGGAAGATAATACTACACAGGGTGGGCGTGCTTACTGCGTGTCCAAACTTCCATAACTGCTATCCTGTGGAATGGACAAATCTGTGAATTTCAAAAGCACTGTGGGTGCCGGTACACACATGCAAGTGTATGTGCATGTGTGTGTATGTGGAAGCTACAGTTAACCCCCAGTGTTCTTCCTTAGTCACGATCCACTTTGGTTTGTTTGTTTGGGTTTTATTTTTCTGTTGTTTTGTTTTTGTTTTTGAGACAGGGTCTCTAATTAGCTTAGAGCTCATTTAAAATGATCAGACTGGCCAATGAATCCCAGGTATCCACCTGTCTCCGCATGGGGGGGTGGGGGCAGCTGGGATTGTATACACGTGCTACCCCACCTGGCTTTCATATGGGGCTTCTGATGACCTAGTTCGTGAAGCAATGCTAGCTCCTCAGCCCTCGGCCTGAGATAGATCATCTTAGTACAAACATCACTAGCGTGTCTTATTTTATTCTATATTTTTAATTAGGTGCTCATCAAGTGGTTTTCTGTGGCCCGGCTGGTCTCAGGCTCACAGTCTTCTTGCCTGGGCCATAGAAGTGCTGGAACTGTAGGTAGGAACCCCAGCAGCTGCGCCCTTCTGCGTCTTGTGAAACTCGGTGTTACAATATCCCACTAAATGTTCCATCAGAGCAAATTCACCCATTTCTCTAGGCAATACTAGTTTGGCTTTTTTTTTTTTTTAAGTATTTATCAGAAACTACGATGCACAACAGGTGTTTTTCACGCTGGCATCGTTTAACGCCTGCTCACTTTCGAAGTTGGCGTGGCTAACCTAGGAAGAGTGATCATCAAATTCAGGAGACATTTTTAAATCAGCCCCGCAGACTGGTGTTCCTGGTGCTTGCTGGCAGCTCATGGAAGTGAAGGCTACCCCACAAACAACAGCCACTTCCTCCCACTGTGACTTAAATTATGTGGGTCTGACTCAATGGCTTCTGCTACATTTTTGCCTTCTCCAACGGTCAGTAAACTGAGTACTTTTTCCTACCCTAATTCGTTTATCCTTCTCTTTTATTCACTGCCCAAGCACTCATTAATGGCCCTATTCTTTTGAGTTAATTTTTCTCTCTCTCACACGGGGTACGGATATCTTTTCAAAGGTTATGTTTTTATCCCCTCCCTTTATTTCTCTTTTTCTGTCTTTGAATCATGGTGTCATCAGTTTTACCAATCTTTTCGGCAACCTTTTGTTCCTGGAGTAAGAAAGTTTCCATCTGGATCTTTAATCCATCTGGAGTTTATTTACTTTTTTCCTACGTGTGAGAACGGGATCCCATCTTCTTTTTCGGTAGGGCTCATCAGCGGCCCCGTCCCATTTGCCAGGACTTCCTGTCTTTTCTCATTGTTTTGAAGGGCCACATTGGTCACAGTTCAAGTTTGCACATGCAAGTGTTTCTGGATTCTCTGCCACACTCCTCGGCTTTATTAGACTCTTCTTAAGCCAAGATCATACTTCTTGCTTTCTAGAGCTGTATAAATTCATGATAGAGTTGGTCAGGCAACTGCCCCCCAACCTCACACACATACTCACCCTATTCTTCTCTAAATCTAAATTGGCTTTTCTTGATACCTTTTATTTCTATATGGATTTTAGCACCCACTGAAAAGTCCCATGAAGCCCCTGGTATGTTTTTCAGAGTATCAGAGGTGCGTTGTGTGCTTTGACTTGGTAGTGATACCTGATAGTTCTAAGGTGCCCATCCTCTAAGGTTCTCCATCCTCATGTTCATTTCTTCTTCTTCTTCTTCTTCTTCTTCTTCTTCTTCTTCTTCTTCTTCTTCTTCTTCTTCTTCTTCTTCTTCTTCTTCTTCTTCTTCTTCTTCTTCTCCTCCTCCTCCTCCTCCTCCTCCTCCTCCTCCTCCTCCTCCTCCTCCTCCTCCTCCTCCTCCTTCTCCTCCTTCTTCTCCTCCTTCTCCTCCTTCTCTTTCTCCTCTTCCTCCTCCTTCTTCTTTTTGTTTCTTCAAAAAGTATTTTATTTTCTCTCAAAAGTCTTAGCCATTATTTATTAGTTTTATTTCTGGGTACTTTATAAGTTTTTTTTCCCCCAGTTTTCTATTTCATTCTCAGTCTGGTGTTATTTTATTTAAATGCACATTATTCCTTTTGTGTGTTGGCTTGAGTCCAGGAATCTTATAGAGCTTTATTGGTTCTTGTAGAAGAAAAACACTTGAATTTTCTTGGCTGACATTGTTTACAAACAAGGACAGTTTCATAGCTTCTCCGTCCAACCACTCTACTTAACCCCTTCTTTCCTGCACTGCTTTGGAAAAGCCCTTGAGCACAGTCAACCACAAGTCTTTACAGAGAGCCGTGTCTGGTGGCTGGAGGCTGTCTTAACATCATATCTTTAAGTGTGAGGTATTTAGTTTTTCCATAAATATTCTTTATTCAGGAGCTGGCTCTATTCCAGCTGGTTGTGATACATACATGTATGTGTATCAACTTAACAGAACCACAGTGTCCAGACAGTTTTAGTCAAACATTCTGGGTGTGTCTGTTTCTAGAAGAATCTAAGATTTTAATCAGTAAAGCACAGGCCTTCTCTGTGGGTGGCCCTCACAATCGGCTGGTGTAACAGAACCCAAGGGCTGATTGTGTCACAAGTAAGAAGTGACTGATGTCCTGGTTGTTTTCAGGATGGAACATCTGATTTTCTCACCTAAGGATTCAGCTCACGCCATGCTCTTCCTAGGTGTCAAGCCAGTGGCCTTCAAAAAGGACTACAGAACTGGTTCTCTAGGTGCCCATGTCCGCCCATGGGCACTGCAAACCTCCATGGTCACCTGTTCTCATTCACTTTCCTAAGCCTCAGTTGTGAGGAAAGCCAGGGTGCTTACAAGCATTGCATCCAGGGGCCTGTTTGGTGACTGCTGAGATTACCCAGAATGCACAGCAGGGCTTCAGCTGAGGTAACCCTCTGCCCCTTCACTGGTCTCCCCCGCTGTTGGGTTTGCTGTCAACCATGCCTTAATGTAGACTAGTCTCTACACAGTAGCCAGATAACTCCAATGAGGTCATCCCAAGATTTATTGTCTTATTCGGAGAAAAATCCAGAATCTTCTCTTGGGATTCTAGGTTACCGTGCTTACTCATGGCCTCTCCATCCACCTTGTTACTCCCTCACCTACCAAGCAGGTCCCTGAACTTTCCTCCCAAACCCAGGATACAAACAACTACGTTCCTGCCTTGGGGCCTTTGCCTTCGGCTTCCTGTCAGGGTTATACTTACCGTCATTCGGGCATCTGGTCAGAACAGTATCCTTTTCACGGGGGAACCTTCAGTCCAGCTCTCTGCAATGTGGTGGCTCTGGTTCACAGTCCTTGGTGAACAAGACAGAGACCTACTCACTTCGTGGCCAGGGTCTGAGGCGATGAGCTTTCTCGTGGTTTTGTTGTCGGTAGTTTGTTTCTGAACTCACTATACCTACCGGGGGAGGATGCCCTTGAACTCGAGATCCTCTTGCTGCTGTCACAGGTCTGTGCCATCACGCCCGGTTTATGGATTGTTTCATACCTGCTAGGCAAGCACTTTATCACGGAAACCACATCTCCAGTCCTCAAGGGCTGTTGCGTCTTCAATAAGTAAGTACACATGTTGGTTTTTCTCACCTTTTTTGTCCTCCAGCAAGTCGGCTGGTATAGACACACTGGATGCTTTTGGGGGGGAAAAGCTCTTCGAACAGGCTGTACCTTTCAGTCCTGATTAAATTCAACTTGTTTGTATTTTAGTTTGATCTTTGACTTTTATGACCACATAGGAGTGATTTTTGGACTCTTCTATTTTAGATTCTTGTATGCAGTAGATATCAACAGTAGCATTTCGTTAAAATCTATATAACATGGCAGATGTGTTTGTGCCTAGCAAGGTATTAAAATGCATCAGCAATAATGTTTCAGTCTATATTTTTAATTCCTTTAATAGTAGCCAGCTTATTGAATTCCACTTTTTCTACAATTCTGATATTTTTTCTTTGGGAGACATTATCATCTAAATTTTTAATGACATGACAAACTACATTCTTATTTTTAGTATCTACACTTGTAGTTTGAATATGCTTGGCCCAGGGAGTGGTACTAAATTAGGAGGTGTGGCCTTGTTGGAGTGGGTGTGGCCTTGTTGGAGGAAATGTGTCACTGGGTCAGCTTTGAGATCCTCCTTCTAGCTGTCTTCAGAAGTTGGTCTTCTCCTAGCAGCCTTCAGATCAAGATGTAGAACTTTTGGCTTCTTCAGCTCCTTGTCTACATGGACACTGCCCTGCTCCCACATTGATAATGGACTGAACCTCTGAACCTGTAAGTCAGCCCCAATTAAATGTTGTCCTTATAAGAGTTGCCTTGAAGGCCAAAAAGTGGAAGCCTCAGTCCGTAGGAAAAACAACAACAAGAACAAATGTATAGCACCCACTCAGAGTGGGGTACACCTAGACCTTAAATCATTAATAACTCAATAGCTAAGAAGATAGCCTTGTGGTAATTTTTGGTATTTAAAAAATCATTATGTCTAATTTATACACACCAAGAAAACTTTGACTATTTTCATGTTATGTTTTGTTTTACATGTACTTTATGCTTATGATAACTAGTAAGATTTCAATGCATACTATCAAACCTTAAAAAAAAATCAAGTACTGACAAAAATATGATCATATAGTTTTATGCCTTAAGTGCTTTTAAAAAATCTCTACATGTTTCTCTCTTTTTAAAATAAAGTTATAAGAAACAAAAACAATAAAAGAGTTACCTTGGTCATGGTGTCTCCTCATAGCAATGGAAACCCTAACTAAGACAATACTGTATATCTATGTATACCTATGTCTTCTCTTATTACTAAATATGTACTTTATTTACATTTTCTATAAAAGCCCAAGGTTAAAGCCTGTTGGTCCTTTACTCCTTTATTTTCATATTGTTAACTTGTATCCTTACTTCCTTAGAGTATCTATATTATTTTGTTCCAACACCCTGTTCTGGGCTCCTTGTGCACATACACTCATGTGAATGCACACATCCACACTCACAGGGACACAATATACATGTAAGTTTTTAAAAAATCTTTTCAAAATTATGTTAAATGCTCATATACTAATTTTTAAAACTCTAAAAATATTTACCTGGTTATAATGCATTGCCAGTCCTTTTTTTCTTCTTTTAATTTTGGTACTGTTTTTCAAATATATATATTCCAAAAATATATTTTCCAACTATATATTTCTCAAATATATTTATATATATAATTATATCATGAAAATATGAAAATTTCATATATATATATATATATATATATATATATATATATATGATATTTACCTGCCTGAGGTAGAACTATCATCCAGTAGCCCTAGGGGTTGGTCTCATAGGCCTCTCTCCCTTTCGGGTATTCATATCTCTTATAAGAATTTCTTAATCATTTGCTTGTAACCCACGAATATCCGTTCTTACAGCCTAAACCATCCCCATATTGCTTAGACAGATATGTTCTATGTGACTAGCTAAGACACTGTGTTGTTTAGGGCTCAATGGACAGGAACAGTTTGTACGTGGTGTTCCCTCTGGGGCTAAATCCATGAATGCAGAGCCCACATTTGTGAAGAGCTGACTGTAACTCTTTTCATGTGATACTCCTGAAGACGTTGTGGACTATAATTTCACTTTTAGGGTCTCGTAGGGTGCTAGTTTGTGAGCATGGGACTGCTTTTCTGTAGTCACAGAGACGAGCATTGAGGGGGTCTCACCGTGTGTTCTCCCCTGCCCCGCCCCCTGCTCTGCACCCCAACAGGAGTTTCTCCACAGCACTTGTCTTTAAGCTTACACCTCCACATTCACATCCTCTTTTAACCTGTCTCCTCTGCCCAAAATGTACCTAGGAAAGCTCTTGCACACAGACTCCTACTGCCCCAGCCTGGCGGTGGCTTGGGCTTCTCCGGCCTTGATACAGCTCTGAGGTCTCTGGAGAATCCTCTGGGCCTCTCTCTGTTCCTGTTCTGTGGCTGGCGGCCTCTTTCCCATGTCAGGATCCAGACTTAACAGACTCTCTCTCGGGGTCATAGAAGAGAAGGTTTGGACAGGTGTGTGTGTCTTATTTCTTAATTATTACTATTCTTATTGATTTGGGTGGGTTTTTTTTTTTTTTTAAAGAGGAAGATAAAAAATCTGCATTGCACTCCCTGTAAAGGTGAAAACCTTGTATGAAAAATTCAAAATCCTGTAGCGAGTGACTTTTACTGCTGCTTTAAATGTGCTCAAGTTTTCATCCCTGACCTTTGTATCTGTTCAATATGTTTCTTTCTTTCCAACAATCCACACCTATTTTCAACCCTGCTCAATTTTTGAAACAGTTGTGCCGTGCTGAGAAGCCTAGAGAAAGAATGGATTTTAGAGCCTTACCCATGGCCTCTAGCAATACTGCAGGAGTATGTTATTTTCCTAAATTATCGTTTCTTATCACAGAAAAACATTTTAATTTTATGTTCAGGGCTCATAGTGAAATCATGACAGGATGCTTTTAGCTATGATGAATGAGGTTTTATAAACAAGCGAAATATCATTCTATTCTGAGATACATGTTACCACAAATATCCTTATTAAGCAACCATGCTGTATCAAAACCTGGTAAGTTGATTAAAGGGAGTTGTTTTGAAACAGGGCAGCAATGGTTGATGAAAAGTGTGTTTGTGTTAAAGGTGGAAGCCGCTGGTAACACCATTTTACTTTCTTTAGTTTGTTAAGGAATTAACTGCATTCAGAAAAGCTGGCAAGTTTTGTTTTTGTTTTTGTTTTTTTAAATGCACATTTATCAGTTTGCAAGGAGAAACCGAAAGCCACACTTCCGAGCACATTTTATACAAGTGTGGTGTTTTGTTCAGCCTCCTGTCTCCGCTGGCCGCCTGCTTGGGAACTGGGCAGCGCTGTGTGATTGCAGCAAGGACTGGACGTAAATTTATATCTTTGGCATAAAATGAAAGATACTGTGATCAGAAATGTGCAAATGTTTCTGCTTGTCTAACAACTTGATCTTAGAAGTTCAGTGCACCTCTCAGAAGGGGGGAGGGGTAGTGACCGAATGAATGTCAATAGTCTAAACATTGGTTTGGGCTCCTGGCAGATTCCCCATGAGAAGCAGTGGGGTGCGGTGTGGTGAATGCTTACCGAGCATGCTGGGATACTCTCCATCATGGGCCCACACAAGATCTGCTTGCTGTTCCCCAGACAGTGAAAACTACTTGGCCCAGGGTAATATCACTCTGGATTCTACAAGTCAATAATTCTAGTTGGACTAGGTAGTGTAAGAGATGTAAATTTATGCCTAGGTTCTTGGAGAAAAAGAACCCATCAACAGAAGTGCATCAGAACAAAGTTTACTAGACCAGAAGCCCCTCCCAACACCCACCTCCTCACGCCACTCTGAAACCCATGCCTCTTTATTTTCTCAATTTCTAAATCGGATACCCTTGATCTCTGACAATAAGGTTGTTGCCACAGCTGTACCAGTTCCGTCTCCCCCTTCTCTGACTTTGGGGGGGAACTGGAAACCAATGTGGTTTGTTTTTGTACATAGAAACTTGGCCCAGGTCGCAGGAAGACCACAAAGACTCTGATAACACACTTGGACCCAGTCTGCACATGCACAGATAGAAACACATCCCATGCCTGGTCTCCATGCTCACCCACAGGGCTGAGGTGTTCCTGCTTTCAAAGTCAGCGAGAGTTTCTGATCGTGGAATGCTCCTTTAAGATGATGCTGTGTGTCTCAGCCAGGCATCTAGTAAAGCACTTGAAAATGACCATGCTCTCTCAAAAACAATGCACCTCATGACCTTACTCTTTTCTGGTCAGGGTCTAAACCTAACAATGTCCTCATAAGTTAGGTTTAAAATGTGGTCAGAATGGTGAGTACCATTGTTTGGATGGCTAAGTTATGTGCTTGTTCATTTAAGAAGCATTAGGCAGGGACCCAGGCTTGCACTTGAGGAAACCAGGAAGTAGAGGGAAGCAAAAGTTAGAACAGAGACAACATACTTCCTAAGCGAATGGTTTCTACATTCACAATGGTTATAGATGTCTTCCTGAATTGGAACTTCTATGTTAAGTTCAAAGTCCTAGCACATAGAGCTCCCTGACTGATGTGAGTGGGTGTCTTGATTCTTTCTTCATAGTTCTCTCCTTCAATTTCCTCTAACAGCTTAAAAAATACAAGGAAGGTTTTTAAAACCCCACACAATCTCTACTGCAATACACATAAATCCATTTCTTTAGTGTACGATGTGTACGCATAGATGTGTGTGCACTCACTTCACGGTGCATATGTGGAGGTCAGCGGATGTCTTCTGGTATCAGATATCAGTCCTTGCCTTTCTAGCCTATTTGAGATAAGGTCTCTTCCCTGTTGTATAAGCCCGGCTACCGAGTTCCTAAACTTCAGGGGAGCCTCCTGGCTTGGTCTCCTCTTCCACAGAGGTACATTGGGGCTGTAGACACTGTGTTAGCGTGTCTGACATTTCCATGGATTCTGAAGATCTGAACTTAGGTCTCCCAGCTGGCACGGCACAGGTTCTTCCTCAGTAAGCTGGCTCCCCAAACGCGTTCCCGAATGTTTGGGAGATGTTTTGTTTAAATCTTACTGGCTTTTGACTTGTAACAACTTTTTTTTTTATTTGTTTGTTTTGGTTTTTTTTTTTTTTGAACAACTTTATGTTAAAAAACAAAAATAAATGTACAAATTTTAAGCAATTTTGCATAAAAGTATACAAATAATTTTTGTCAGTGCTTGGTTTTTTTTTTTTTTTTAAAGGTTTGATAGTGTGCATTGAGATCTTACTAGTTACAATGAGCATAAAGTACACATAAAACAGGATGTAACCTGAAATTAGTCAAAGTTTTCTTGGTGTATAAAGATTAAGCATAATGTTTTTTTTTTCTTTTCTTTTTTTTTTTCTTTTCTTGAACTTCATATAGTCTGTGAGTTGTTTCTGGGGTGTTCAGAGCTTTCTGGGGTTAGTATCCAATTATCAGTGACTACATATTATGTCTGTTCTTTTGTGACTGGGTTATCTCACTCAGGATGATATTCTCTAGATGCAAACATTTTCTTAAGAATTTGGTTAAGTCATTGTTTCTGATGGCTGAGTAGTACTCCATTGTGTAAATGTACCACAATTTTCGTATCCATTCATCTACTGAAGGACATCTGGGTTCTTTCCAGCTTCTGGTTATTATAAATAGAGCTGCTATGAACATTGTGGTGCATGTGTCTTTGTTGTATATTGGAGCATCTCTGGGGTAAATGCCCAGAAGTGGAATAACTGGGTCTTCAGGTACTATGTCCAATTTTCTGAGGAATCGCCAGACTGATTTCCAGCAACTTCTTATCCTATGAGTTGGGATAAGTTAGTCACATGCAGACTACTGTGTGTGTAGAGTAGAAATGATAGTGGTCACACTGCCATGAGCCCTTAGGAAACTGAGACAGGAGGATAGCAAGTTTTAGGCTAGCCTGGGCAACACAGTGAGTGTCTGTGTGAAGAAAACCAAAGCAAGAAAGCAAATGAAACACATAAATAGAAATGGATTTGGACTGGCATAGGGAGGGAGGGTCGGGTGGACAGCTTGGTTCTCATCAGACCACAGAGCTGGACAATGGCGGGCAGACAGGAAAAGGCTCGAGCTCCTGGTTCGTGAGAACTGGCATTGGTCTCACCCCTGAGTGCCATCTGACAAGAACAAGGGGACAGGGACTCGTGTGCACTGGGGCGTCCTGTTGGCCTTGGGTTGGAACAAACATGATCTTACTATAAAGTACTTCTTAGGTAGTAACCTAGTTCCCAGAGACTATCCTAAGCTCTATCATAGTAGAGTTTATAAGGCAGGTTCTTGAATATAACAGCAAATTAAAACTTCATATATTTAGTTCTCCCTTTGAAGAGAGAGCCAAACTTTCAACGTTCCGTGGCCCTTACCAATCTGTTCTCTATGTACTGACCTCTTTCTGTCATGTAAAGGCATGGCTCAAATGACAGGCACACTTGGGGGCCTAGAGAGATGGCTCGCTGGGTAAGAAAAATGTTTGGCGTGTAATCATGAGGGCCTGCATTTGGGTCTCCAGCACCCAAGTAGAAATGGGACCTGTCTGCAACCCCAATATCAGGTAGGCAGAGGCAGGGAAATCCCTGGGGCTTTCTGGCTGGCCTAGCCGATGGCAAGCTCCATGCTCAGTGAGAGAGCCTGCCTTAAGGAAAGAACACAGAGACTTGGTAGAGCAGGATGTCTGACTTTCTTCTCTTCTCTCTAAAGGTGCACACACACACACACACACACACACACACACACACACCCATGCATGCACATGCACACATGCATGCACACACCCACACGAATATGCACATGCATGCATCACACACCAGGGTGGAGGGAATAAAGTATGCCTAGATTATGAGAGGGAAAATAAATATTTACCATTTGTTTGGAATTACAAATCTCTGGCATATCTCATGATACGGGCATCCTTTAAACATACAGTTTCATGACCCAGCTTCCTGGGAACATTTTGTATCAGGTGATCTTTTTTTGCTCACTGTGCTGGTTTCAGCAGCACATATACTAAAATTGTTTTGCTCACTAGATCTTGAGGAAAATATACAGAAGTTAACCATAAATATAAGTGGGTTACAATCCTTGAACATAAACATCTAAACTGGATAACTAGAAGAGCAGAGCTGACTGTTAGGATTAAGAGTATTGCAGAGGAAAGGGGAGGAGGAGGCAGTAAAAACAGCTCGTGCCAAAATCCTAGAGGTAAGTCCAGATTCCAAACTTGATCAGTGCTTGTTAGAAATATCTGGTGACAGAGTAGATAGCCCTCATGGAGAGGATGCATATTGATTGATGTCAGTGCAGAATTCCTGAGGGTTGACAATCCCTCTCAGCTGACCTAAAGCTACTTCCTCTGCATGTGCAGCACCCAAGAAAGGACACCTATGAGGATCACCTTCACATCAGACATCCTTGGCATTGAGTAATATTCCCCATCGAAGGGAAGCATTAGTAGGAAGAAGAGCTTTTATCATTGCCACACACCTGCTGCACACCTGCTGCACACCTGCCGCACACCTGCCACACACCTGCCACACACCTGTCACATACCTGTCACACACCTGCCACACACCTGCCGCACACCTGCCACACACCTGCCACACACCTGTCACATACCTGTCACACACCTGCCACACACCTGCCACACACCTGCCACACACCTGCCATGAGCACTCACTTCCCTGAGTGTAATCGCATGTGCACCCTCTGGTGACTCATCCCTTCTCTCTTTTCTTACCATGATTACAAAGGGGTGGAATGGATTCCAAACTGTTGGTCTGATCCTTGGACCCTTAGCATCTTGAGAGTTTGCAGTCAAAAGATGAAATGAATCTGAGACAATTTTCTGTGATAACACAAAATGGGGATTGGGCAGGTCCAAGCAAACAAAAACAGGAGTTGTAAAGGATGGGACATTTCTTTTCCTGGATGTTTACTGGCACATTTCTTTGAGAGGTTTAACAGCCACTAGAGAAACTATTTCAGGAATGAATGAGTCTCCTTGGGAGATGTCAGCTCTAGGATCACCCAAGGTTTTATTTTCCCTCGGTGTGCACCAGAGGCCAAGTGACAAACCACTGGCATGGCAGAGGTGACCCTAATGATTTGTGACTTTCCTAGACTTGATTTCTTCATACCCAGGCATCTTTTCTCCTTTTTATGCTTAGCCCAGTGTCCATGCTCTGGCAGGTTCTCATGCACACTTGACATTTTCATCAGCACAGAGGAAATCATTCCAAGCCCAAAGGATAAGGACCTTCAGAAAAGGTCACGAAACACTGCGGGTTGCTTTTAGCGATAGATTTCTTTTTTTTTTTTTTTTTTTTTTTTTTTTTTTTTTTTTTTTTTTTGAGGGCAAGTCCAAAGAAAACATGGGACATGGTTTGGAACAAGAGTATACTTCATCATTGGGCTGTGGTACACAGGACGCCACTGGAAAGAGGACTTTGCTTGCGTTGGCGATAATAAACATGTTTTTACAGTAAACAAATGGGCAGTCGTAAGACATCCACGCTGGAGGCTGAAGGGGAGCCTGTTTGCACCAAATAAATTACAGAAACAGTTCAAGAGCAGTTCACCCTAGTGAAAATATTATCCCTGAACTACTGGCAGGGTTAGTGTCAGGCTAGGTTATCTGTTGTGTGGGTGCACTGCATGCTAACCCTGCATTTGGTAGCCTGTGGAAACCTGCACACTTCGGATGTTTTCAGTAACTTTACCCACTTTAATTTGGCCAAACCTTACTCTTTTCCATGCAGGGTCGGATCCCCCCCCCCGCTTTGGGGAGGGGGCAACAGTGTTTCCGTCTGTAAGTTATCTCTCTCTGCCTCCCTATGCCTCTCAGACCTGCCCCAGCCTATGTGACTACATCCCAAATGAATGTCTGAGATGGGGGCCAGGCTGGTGGAGGAGGATTCTAAAGAAATCACAGTACAGACAGGAAAGATCCAAAGGCCATCATTTATTCAAAATCTGGCCCTTCGGTTCACAAAAGGGGAATGACTTTTAAAACGTGGCCAGAAAAAACAATGAAGTAAGAACCACCGGGGTGAGGGGGGAGTCATTTCATCAAAACTTGAAAACTTTCAGATGTTCATAAATTTTGACCTTGTAGAACAGCACAAGAATATCATATTTGTATGTTTATTGTGATCTACACATATTTGTATTGCAACACAGATACTTAAAAGTCATAGTTTTCAGAGCCTCTATGCGAAAATAAACACAGAACCAGGAATGGCCTGTAATCCCAGTGCTTGGGAGGCTGAGGCAGATGGACAAGGTCATGGCCAGCCTAGAAAGACAGTTGACTTGAGGCCAGCCCAGTCTTCATAGCGAGTCTCTGTCTCATAAAACAAACAAAAGTGAACATGGATTGTTTGAGTGCCAAACAAGACGCAGGAACACGGATCAGAATTAACCATTGCTGTTCTAACAGCTGTGATCTGCGAAGCCTTGTACATACAATAAATCAAGCAATTGCCTGTCACTAGATACTCACTGACCACCCACAGATTGAAACAGGTGCTTAAAGGAACCCCCTAACTTGTGTGTGTGTGTGTGTGTGTGTGTGTGTGTTATGTGCAAGCATGTGTGTGTGTGTTATGTACAAGCATGTGTGTGTGTGTTATGTGCAAGCATGTGTGTGTTATGTGCAAGCATGTGTGTGTGTGTTATGTACAAGCATGTGTGTGTGTGTGTGTGTGTGTGTGTGTGTGTGTGTGTGTGTGTGTGCATGTGTGTTATGTGCAGGTGTATGTGTGGAAAGGCCAAAGGTCAACACCTGCAGTCTTCCCTAATCTCAACTTTAAATTCTGAGACAGTCTCTCAATGAACTTGGAGCTCGCTGACTGACTGCCCAGTGAGCACCATGGGTCTATCTGTCCTCACCCCTACTCTAAGCACTAGAGTCACAGCATGCTCCCCAACATCTGGCTTTACATTGGGTGCTGGGGACCAAAACTCAGGACCTTATCCTCACGGGGCAGGCACCTTACCAACCACCATCTTCACAACCAACTTTCCATCATTTTAGGCAATATGGCTGCCTACTGGTACTTGGAGCTATTGTTGTTTATAGTGATGTTTCTTTCTATATGGAAGTTCCTTTTGAATAATTTCTTTTTGAGATGTGGTCTCACTGTGTAGCTTTGGATAGCTTAAAACTTTCTGCATAGACTAGGCTAGCCTTGAACTTACAGAGTTTTGCCTACCTCAGTCTCCTGCTTGCCAAGATTAAAAGTGTGTCTATGAATACTTTTTGAGTGGTCAGACTGGGTGTTTTTTCTACTTGTAGGACATTGGTGCTTTAATTCTGAAAGTCCTTAACTGCAAGCCAAAGAGCAGGATTTAAGTTTTTAGTTCACCCTTATAAATCAGGCAAGTGAACCTTTATCCCTTCAAATAATGAAGAAGGACAATTTATATTCTCTTCCCGTGATTGCTGGTGATACTATATAAGATGACATCATTCCAGTTTATGCAAATATGCCTTGCTATTCAGAATCACCTTTTACAGCCTGGTGGAGCCCAAGGCAGATGAAGGGTACAAGTCAGAGCTACTCCATGAGAGAAGTCACTGATGAAGAAAGCAGTGAACAGCTCTGAGGGAAGAGTGTTAAAACACGTCTGCATGGGTTTGATCACAGGCGGCACATACATTTTCTATGGGTGTTATCATAGTGTCCCAGTACTGTTTGTGAGCATATGGATGCTAAGACTCTAGTGATGTCATATGTGTTCTCAGCCTCTGGGGAGGCAATCTACCTGATGGTAGCAATTTGAATTAAGTCATAGAAAGAAAAGTTTGTTTGTTCAGCCCTGGTTGTCCTGCAACCCATGATATAGACCAGGTTGGTCTTGAACTCGAAAATATCTGCCTGTCTGTTTTCCAAGTGCTGGAGTCTAAAGGTGTGTGCCACCACACTGGTAGAAAGTTCATTGAAACATCTACATCATCACTAATGTCAAGCAAAATAAATGAAAATAGAACCAACTCATTATTTAATGGAATCTGTAGTTTCAAAAAAAAAGGATACTTAGGTACAAAATGCAGAGGAGACAAGACTGCCCTCTTCTCCTCAGATATGCTAGGAGACCCTGCATCTCCTAACGCACAAGTGAGGTCTGGAGTTGCTGCTAATACTGACTCAGTACACTCTTTAAAAATATTTGAACTGAACCTTTCTGAAGTAGGAAAAAAAAGATCAGTTACCATTTTATTCTTTCTCATTCTCCTTCACCTCTGAACTTCCTGGTTCAGTCTGAGGCCAGAGTCAAGCTTGCCAAGACACCATAGGGAAGGCTGCTCTCACGGTGTTCCTGGCTCACCAACATTTTTCTTGAGAAAGCCAGTTTCCATGAGATTTCAGTTCCAATTCCTTAGACCCAAGAAAACTGAGGGCGGTTCAGATTAAGTTCAGATAAGCATTCACATTTTCAGTTACTCACGCCAGATCAACCACGAAGCCATTTGACATGTTCACATCAGTGTTTTAGAACAACAACAAAGAGATCAACCAGGATTTTGACCCAATGTGGAGAGTATGAGGAGAGTGCAGTGTAGCAAGAAACCACGAGATACTCATAGATGCTTTCTCCATTAGAAAAATAATAACAAGACAAAAACAATGGCCCTGAGACATGTTTAAAGTATAAACGAATCTCACATGGGGGAACCTCACAATATCAACCTTGAGCAGCCACTTGCCCAAGGAAGGCTACTGTGGTGCTTGGCACACAATGTGACCTGCAGGATTAATTTACTCATGTGTTTATCTTCCCTGGCCTTCTCCTCCGCCATCACCCCGTCAAAGTGGGCATATCAGTACCAACATTGTTAAAGGCTGTGTGTCTGGGAGGCAAAGTGGACTGCTCACTTTGAGACCTCACAGCTCTCAAAGATTTCTCCTCCGGCCGGCCGTGGTGGAGTAGAACCATGAGGAACAAAGGCTACGTTAACTTCCACTACGTGTTGGGGGAGAAAGGTCACCTCTGGGACCAGAAACAGAATTTGACTTTTTCAAAGGGTGACTTGAATATGAATTCACTCTGCAGAATGTGAAGATCCTCCTGTAAGTGTCATCGGATGGAAACAAAGCACCCCTGGTGTGAGTGGCAGATGGAAAGAGGATGGTCATTTTCAAAGGTTGGCCCATCCTAAGGGACTCCACCATAATGAGGGCAGAAGAAGGTTCTTTCTTCATTTGTTTCCGCTGCTATAGGCAAAACCGCACTCTTCACAAACACAGCAACACTGCACTAAAATCTTAGTGTGCTTGTTGACACTAACAACTTCACCAGCCTTCTCACGTCCCCGGAGGCACACACGCACTGGCAAAAGGAAATTTGTATTTTCTTCAACCAGCACAAATTGCTGATTCTTAGCTAACAGAATTTTTGACAGAATGAGTAAAACCTGACGGGCTCTCTTCATCTCTCGACTTTACCCTAGAGGAGCATTGTAAAGAACATTCCCAGTGTAGCTGGCCATTGTCAAATACTGAAGTAAGGAAAATTTAGCTAACTCCAAAAACTCCAGGACACTACGTCTGCTTTCTTCTTATCCCTCCTACTTGGGGTCTGAATTTCTCAGATTCCCTAAAGATTATGGCTTCATACTGTGGGATAGTTCTGTCCTCAGGGAAGAGTTAACTGGCTCTTACTACTGTCAATTTTTCAAAATTAGAGAAAATTAGGACTTTTAGTCATATGTCATCTCTAATAACTATTGAACAAAAGTGCGTTTTTGAATTTTAATTAGTACTCATGTCATCGGAAGGAACTTCTCAAGGAAAAAATATGCCATACATAATATACTAAAAATGTCAGTGAGGATGGACATTCATATTATGTGGACTGAAAATCACTAATGCCAACTCAGCAACTCTTGTCTGACCAGCAGCAGCTTGAGGCACAACCCTGCAACACTAGACTTCCTTCTCTAGTGCCACACATTTGAGTATGAACATGACATGTGGTCATTTGTGAACAAAGACTGTAAAAATGAGTCTTAGAAAATATACACAGATGTACACATACTACAAATATTTAAGCCATATGTTTTCTTGTAATTGATACCATTTTAGTGGTACTAATTACTGGAGACTTTACAGGCACTGAACCTGTGTTTCATCAGTTAACTTACACTTAGAAGAACAACCTCAATAAATACACTACACACACACACACACACACACACACACACACACACACACAAAATAGAACTAAAATGTAAAAGCCAGGTCTGCTTGAAAAAAAATCTCTGCTCACTGTTTGCTGCTAACTTTATTCTAAGGGAGAATATTTTATGTGCATCACGACTCTGTAAATGTCACTGCAGTGAAGACTTCAATGGAGGAAACCAACGTCAGAGTTGTCTAGGCCAGTGTGATGTGTACAATTCAACACCAGCCTACGATTTCTTTTATGTTCACTAATGAAATCATTGCTCGTGCTGCTTCAGTTGCCTCCTGCATAGAAATGTTTCCAGATTTGCATCCAGACTGAACCACTTACTTTGTTATCAGATTAGGGAAGCGGTTTGTCAGACACCAAAAATCTGGAATACAATGTGTCGAAACTAGAAAATATCTTACCACAGAGAAGTTAACACCACCAGCTTATTTGGAAGACTTTATTTTAAATGTTAGACCTAATCAAAGAAAGAAGAAAGGTAAATGCTGCCCTGGTTTAAGTCCTGGGAAAATCTGGGATCTGGGCCAGAAATACACTGGGCACAGGAGGCTCCCGGGGTGCGGGCCCTGGAATTGATGGCCTTCCGCTAACCCTGCAGAGGCGGTAGCAGTTTGTAAGAGCACCTGCAAAGGAGAGAACAGACACTGGCAGCTGCACAGGCCTGAGTCAAGAACCACCCTGGATGCCAATGTGCAACTTGGCCAAGACAACCGCTCAGAACCTTGGGTGGGAAGCAGAACCTTCCAGGAGGAGAAGGCAAAAGATGTCAACACAGAAGAGCCACACACTGATCTTCAAGATGGGATGTGAGCAGATAAAGGCTCGGGAGACAGCTCCTGTTTGAGGGGAACTCCAGGAAATATTCTAAGAGCTCTGAGGAGCCGGAGGAGCTGAAAGGGTCGTTGCACACCAAGGGGTTAGTCCCTGAGCCTTCTGCATGGAGAAAGGAGTGGAAAGCTGCTAGCTACGCTGTGGCTCAGACATGGACCTCTATAATCTCCCAAGCAATTCTAAATCCACAAAGGGAAACCCTGGCCTGTGTGAGACAGTCTAATGTCCAAACAATGAGTAATCCCTAAGGGAAGAAGCTGAGGACCAAGTGCTGCCCTGAATAGCCCAGTCAGACTAAGGTTAAACGGATGTTAACTACATATCAGTAAGGAATCTGGTAAACTTGGGCTTTGAGGAATTCTTAACTTTCTAGATTTATTCTGTTGTAGGAAAAAGATCCCCAGGCAAGGACTCACACAAGAAGTCTCTAAAAAGCCTAGAAGAAAAGAGAATTGTCTACTTCTCCCCCAAAAGAGTTGAAGTGCCCAACACCACTTGTGACTGGGTCTGTGGAGGGGTGGCTTTCTAGAAGTTTCATCTTGAATCTCCAAGGAGAACTTGAAAGGGATTTCCAAGCACAAAGTCAGCCGACAGAGAGTGTCCCAGCCATTCTCCCTGGCTTCCTCTGCAAAGCTCTCACTTCAGTCTATACTGCTGCCTATAGGTATGTTGCAGGGGTAGGGGTGGGGGTACAGTGCCTCCCAAGAGCGGTAAGAAATCACATGAGCCCCAATGCCCAGACACAGTGGGCTAACTAAAAAGTTAGGGATGAGAGCTTCTGAGTTTGGCTTTAATATGGCAGGTGTTAGGATTCTGTAAACCCACCCCACAGTTACCTGGCAACAGCCAGGTATGCTCCACCCCAGTTACCTACACTATAAAGGGGGCCACTTGCCCCCTCCTCTTGCCTTCTTGGTCTCCTGACCTCTCACTGTCTTCCCCCTTTGTCCCTCCTTTCCCCATTCCCTTCCCCCATCTCTCTCCACATGCTCATGGCCTTACTCCTCTATCCCTCTCTTCTCTCTCTGCCCCTAGCACCCTTTTAACTCCCCTCCCCATGCCCTGAATAAACTCTATTCTGTACTATAGCATTGTGTGGCTGGCCCCTCAGGGGAAAGGGATTCCCAACATGGGTTCCCAGAGACATCCCTTTGCCCCCAGACCTCACAGCACCTCCATGGAGCATATGCCCCCCTCCCGACTCTTCATCCTTTTCTTAACATTGGTGCTGAAACCTGAACATCTCTTTTCTTTTTTATATACACATCAGCAGGGACAGAGTTGTGGCTCTCACTATTCTTTTCTACAGAGCTAGAAGCAAAACTCACAGAAAAGATTTTTTTTTTTTTCTGAAAGCTTGGGCAACTCTCCGATGGGGACATCTGCATCATATTATTTTCCCACATGTACTCCCAACAAAACTGCCTGGCTAGATGCTGCACAGAATTACTCCCATGCTTAAACCCAATTGCATTGCTTTCCTCATTTCTGTGACACAGTGCAGGACAGAAATAACTTAGGGGGAGTTTGCTGGGCTCACGGCTTCCAAGGTATCAGCCCACTGGTGGCCTGGTGAGCCCAGCACAGAGAGCTCTTCATGGTTCATATCTTGACAACCAGGAGCCAAGAGAAGGGAAATGGTGGCTTTTTCCAGGCTTTCTTCTCCTCTTCATCCCATCTCAGCCTCTAGACCAGGGGCAGTGCCGCCCACAGAGGTGGCTCTTTCCCCTTCAGCTAGACAGTCCCGTCTGAAAACACTTATCATCGACAGACATACCCTGAGTGCAACTTGCCACTCTCCTGAGTGATTCTCTGCTCAGTCAGGCTGACAATAACGACTAGCCAGCAATGCAACAGCATGTTGAAATCTGCAAATATTTCGAAAATCAGAAATACTGTATTTCAAAGTCACTACAGCCGATTAGTCTGACACTGAAGATAGAATATGTAACTCTTAACAGGTCACCATTCCACGCGGGATTAAATTTTGTTCTTCTAAACCACAATTGAGAAGCATCTAACACCTTTGCAGTGGTTGTTGTGGGAAGCAAGTAAACAAAAATTAACCCAAGGTCTGACAACAGAAAGGCAAAATACTAACTCAAACAGGTGCATAAGACACTGCAACATTAAAACGCGCTTTTGGAAGATGCTTGGCAACCTACACAGGTCAGAGGTTTGAATTGTGTGTTCCTAATGGACAATTACACCAGGTAATGAGGCAACAAACAAATAAAAAACAAAACAAAACAAACGACGAAGAGGCAAGAGGCACCATTTGTGTCTGCCTTGTCTTCCCAGGTTCCCCAGTGACATGGAGCTTGTATCTCTTCTTCCGTGGCCCCAGATACAGGAGCAGCTTCTATGAGCTTTCTCAAGGTGTTTTTGCTTATTGTTGTGGGCACACGTTGTTTTAACACCTACTGAATGGCACAGCACAACACACAACATGGAGCAGGCACCTGGATCATGGTTGTGCATCTGGAATGAGGCTGCGTTAGAAGACCATGTGCTGAAGCCTGCTTGGAAGAGCACGGAAGGCTAGATTCCTCTTTTCCCGTGACCTCTCCTTGTACCATGGACCAGGGTGGAAATACTCATGCACAGAAACTGTAGCCTGGTGAAGACTCTCAGAATAGAGACATTGTAACTTTTCTTTCCACAACTACCTTATAAACTGCTTTTGTTTTTTTTTAACTCAGTAGATATGCCTCCCAGGTAAGACTTAAACATAGAATTGATACGTTTCTAAAGTAATATGATTAAAGTTATTTTTATAACTTTGTATGCAACCAGTCTCTATTCTTTTACTTAGTTTATATAAAGAGCAAGTACTAAGAGAAAACTGCAGTTCCATTTTAGTCAGAAGTACTATTAAATAATTAATAATGACTCTAAAATGTAGTTTTTAATGACCAGGAAATTAAATTGTCATGTGTAAAATTGGAAAATAATATTGTGTACTAGAAAGTTAATTCCATCACATTAAAATTAGTCTCTTTGGAAGTTCTATTACTGCTTGACAAAATAATTGTTGTCTTAGCCAAATCCCTAACACTTTTTTTTTGGTCTAAAATAGCTTATGAGTTTCAGATGCAGGCCAGGCCATCACTTTCCAGAGCATGCACGGGAGAGACAATGGTCTTTTGAAGCCAGCCATCTAATGGGAAGGCTATATGTGCTGTGAAGGAACCAAGAACTGGGGGACAGCTAGGATCTATTCTCAGAGGAAACACACGCGCGTGCACACACACACACACACACACACACACACACACACAGTGTACTAGCTTATGGCAAGCTTCAGAGAGTCACTTCCCACTGAAGTGCCTGTTTCTTCACACATAAGGTGACTATGGACCCGATGCCTACTGTTCCATGTCCTTCTATGCACAGAATCTTAAGCAGACCCATCTGCTTTAGTTATTAAACACGCAGTCATTAGTTAGTGTGGTACAGATGAGCTAAGACATGGCAGTGGACAAGATATGCAAGGGCACATTATTTAGTCCAACTGAGTAGACAAACCCCATCTCAACACTGTAATGATTGAAAGAAGGGTTTAAATTATTTAAACTCCTGGTCAGTGTGATAACCTGCTGCAAATGCACTGTGAATGCTAAACCAGTGTGACTGAAGGACTGGCTCTGTATGGCCTGGGCACACCCCATTCCATTAAGGGAAAGAAGAATGAGAAATTATTGCTTGGCCAGAAATGATAAAATACAACTGAAATCTCCCAACAGAGAAAGCTGAATCAGGCGAGTCACAAGTTGGAGGCCCAGCTGAGCCACCCTGATTTCTTGACCATTCCGGTGTATCTAGCAAGATCCTGTCTCAAAAATATATTTAAGATTAGTGCCTTCAGTTCTTTGTATCACCCACTGACAACTTCATAGAACCACCCAATGACATGGAAGCCGGGAAAACGTGTTCATTGTGAGTGACCCCATGACAACCCAAGGAAAGAAAGCAGCCCAGACTAGCAAAAGGAAAAAAATAAATAAATGTAAATGACATTTCAGAATGCCAGGTGCATTCTATGCCTTTGCTAGCACTTCATTCCCCTGCCTCATCCAACTCCGAGTGAGCACAGCATGTGACTGTTTTATGAAAACCAAACAACCCAATCATTTGCACCTGGTCACTCAGAATAAATGACACGGTTGGAGCAAGAGGATGGCCAAAATGAGAGCTTCTCTTCGGAAGGGAGAAGGCAGAGAGTGGAGTTGTCACAGGCCTTGGAATGATCCGGTCATGTTGGAAGGGAAGCCCGGAAACGTCCTCCCAGCTGCTGGTGTGAGTCCTCCAGATGGCTGTTCTGTCTGCTGCAGCTTCTGCTCCAGGGAGAATATCTTACACCTATCTCATTGCTTAGCCGCTTCTAAAGCAGACATGGAAAAGGGCTCTGACTTCTCCACTCTGCTCTTGCCGATCCTTCTCTCAGGGTTAGCAGGCTTCTTTTCTGGCATCGCTGCCAATGCAGTCCCCTTGAAACGGTAAGGATGGCTTCCAGGTCATTTGTCTCTGCTCACTTCCATGTGTGGGAAACCCCAGCCAAGGCTCTACTCTTGGTGCAGACACAAATGCTAAGTTCTGATCCTCATAAGGACTTTGGCGTCCCTGGGAGTCTTGGAGGAAAGAATTCACATCCTGCTCCCTGTTGACAAGGGTGTGAAGTCGAAGCCCACCCTCCTGTCGAGAGTTCTGTGGGTGACAATTGCTCTTGAGCCATAGATGCTCAACTTCTGGGTCTCAGCCCACCTCCTGCAAACTGCTCCCAGCCTAGTGCTGCATTGTCTGTCTGAGTTTCTCCAATAGCAGTCAGTCCTCCTGCCCGGTTCTTACAAAGTTGGTTCCTTCTCATTGAGCCTCTGAATAATAAAAAGTTATTCCCTTCTCTGTCCACACCTGTTGTGCAGAGGCCACAACCACAATTCTACAAGGGGGTTCTTTACCTGTGTCTCATTCACAAATCCATCTTCTTTAGCCCTTTTGAACACCCAAACTGGGAACCAGGTAATGGCTGCTAGGTAGAGCAGTAAGATATGGGCTAAAGAACAAGCTTTGCCACTCGGCCCCTATGTCTTAAGAAAGTCATACTGCCTTTCCAGGTCCGACTGTATTTGTGTTTTGTGTTTTCTTATTGTTGCTGCTCTGAGACAGCATCTCACTCTGTAGTCCAGTCTGACCTCAGACTTGCAGCAATCCATCAGCCTTGTTTTCTAAGGACTGGCATTGTAAATGTGTAGGGTGTCTGCCTAATTTCTTAATTTTGAAAACTAAGAAATATTACTAGATAGACTCCTTGTCCCACATGACTCTCATGTTAGAACTCTATAAGCATCTATGACCATACACATGCTGAGGTCATTCTCTCTCTGTCACACACACACACACACACACACACACACACACACACACACACACCTCTGCAGGTTTTATGCCACTTTACCTGCTTGTTTTAGTCTACCAAATGCTCACCTTAAGAATGAGGTCATCAGACTCCAGACTCCTGGGGACCATTGTTCCAATTCCCAGAATTCTCTTTCTAAACCTCCTTTACAGCAACTGCAGATGTCCTGTCCGACGGGGCTTCCTTCAGGAACTTTGGCACATTTGTAGTCTTTTACTGAGCCCATGCCACAGTATTACCTGCTGAACTGAAACTCGAGTCCCCGAGTGCTGTAGGTGAGCGCAACACCTAGAGCTACTTGGCAACATTTTAGTAAATCCTGCGGAATTTTAACATGAGTGCACATCACCGAGCATACCAGAAACTGAGACTTTTTAACTGAAGTCTGAAGTAATAGGACTTCATTTTTTTTTTTTTGGTTTGGTGCATGTATATGTACATTTATATGTATATATGTGTGGGCATGTGTGTGTGTCTGGTGGGTATGTGCATATGTATGGATGTGTATGCATGTGTTTGCATATATATGTATGTGCATATATAGATATATGTGCATATCTATATATGCATGTGCAGGTACATATATGTATGTACATGTATGTGCATGTTTGTGTGAATGTGTGGAGGGTATATGCCTCATTTGTTGCACATCTTGTAATTTTTTAAACTACATTTTATTTATTTTGTGTTTGTAGGGAATGTGGCACATGGGTTAAGGATCTGCAGAAGTCAGGTTATCAGGCATAGCAACAAGCTCCTGTATTCTCTGAGTCATCTTGCTGGTTCCACACCACCTTATTTTTTGAGGTAGATTTCTCAACAAACCCAGAGCTCCTATAGTTTGCTAAATTGGCTGGCAAGCAAGTCCCAAAGATCCTCTCTCCCTGGTATTGGGGTTACAACACAAACTGCCAAGATCAGATTTTCACGTGGGTGTTGAGTATTAAACACAGGTCCTCAGACTTTTGTGGCAAATATTTTACTGACTGAGCTTTCTCTCCAGTCTCATCTGCCCTTCTGTTACCACTATTCACATTATTAATTACTATTATTAAGTGACAATATTAGCTAACTCAGAACATGCCAGACATCACTCTCAGAACCTCAGGTCTACTGACAATTATGAGACAGTGCCCCCATTTTACAGATGAGGAACTGAAGGATAGGAAATGTAACGAGCTTGCCTAGTTTGGTACAGCTAGTGTGTAACGGGACCAGGCAGCCTAGCTGCAGAGTCTGTACCCTTAACCAGTACATATTCCTGCCTTGTTTATTCTTCCTTTCACCCATAGATGAGGTCAATAAAGCCTACAGGGCAGTGGGTTGGAAGACGAAATAAGGAAGATCCCAGAAGATCCCTGATACAGAAAGACCTTGACAGTAAACCTTCAGTGTTTCCATAACTTTATTGTGCTCAGTGGTTCATATCAAGCCACTGTGAAGAAAATCTGCAACAATGGACCCTGCAGAAGTGAGAGAGCACAGCCCACTCCCAGCCCAAACCAGCTGGACTGTCTGAGATACCCAGCCCCCCAAGTCCCCTGTATAATAATTCAAGTGGGGTCTGCTCTCCAAATAAAACTAGAGATCATTTGATCCGTGTTAGGTTTACTCCTTTGAAGGCAATGCCAAATAATCAGAGATCAGTGAGAGGAACTGAGGTTGACCAGAAGCCTCTGATTCCCATTGATCAAGTTCCCAACACAGATCCCGGACTGGCAGGTCACTGGAGATACTCTGTCAAAGTCCAGTTCCAGACCAAAGGCTGAGCAAGGGCTGTAGTGTGCTGTGGTGTGATGTGGTGTGGTGTATCTCCCCTGCATGAGCCACTTTGCACAGAGTGGCTGAGAATTCCAGTTGGGGGGCTAGGCATGCCCGTACCTTACAATGCGCTCACATTTCTGTGATGCTAAGGTCTTAGGCAAAGGCTTGGCTATTTCCAGCTTAGCAATTACACAGCTTTCTCACTCAACTTCTGAGTGGGACTGGGCCCCTACTTAGGCCCTGATGACTTTCTGATGCTAGGTTGCATCATAATGAAATGAAATAAAATGAAATGAAATGAAATGAAATGAAATGAAAAGAAAGAGAGACACTTTCTCACATACCTCAGGCACAAGACAGGCAGCTAACAAGGGACTTAGAGCCCTAGGTTCCCTGTCTCACATACCCTTCCACTGGGGCAGGAAAACAGCTCTTAGAGTTTGGTTGGCTACTCACAAAGAAAGAGAAGAGCCAGGTCTTCCTTGTGTCTCTGCAACTAAAGTCCTTTGTCCCTGAGGTAGGAGAGACTGGGACAATTGCCAAACTGTTTCATCTTACTTCCTTCATCTATGAAAAGGAAGCTTGACTTTAAATATCTATGTTTGTGGTCTTAGAAATTTAATTATTATTACTCAAGAGTGGGAAGCATTACCTTAAGGAGGAAGCACAGGAAGATGAATCTAAGTGGTGGAGAGATTGTTGGGGAAGTTCCCAATCTGCAGACAAGAGCCTCCTTAGTCTTTTGAACTGGAGAGCCCCCAGGAAGCCGTGGGCTCCCAAGAGGAGAGGAGGGTGGGCGTATACAGAAGTCACACAGGCAGCATGAATATTTCCCAAAACAATCTCAGAGAGTCCACACAACTGGAGGTGTGGTGTGGCAGGGTTCTCTGAAGAATGTGTCTGTCTTTGTCAGTACATCCAACAAATACTAAACCCTTTGTTGCTCATGTATCCAAAAAGGTCAAGAATTTTAAGACAGATTCAGAAGCAACTCCAGGCTAAGCTAATACTTGGTAATCAAACATCTCTCTCTGTTGCTGACTCCAGCTAAGAGGACCATCAACTGTACTTGCAAGGGACATCTTAAAACCAGGACCGTATCAAAAACACAATAATGCCTGTCTGTGCGGGACGAAGTCAGAGTCTGTAAACCACAGTATCTCTGTGAGAAAACAGACTTCCTGTCTATTTTTTATGTGCCCAATTAAGTGCAGATTTTTGGCTCCATGAGCAACCTAACTGAGCATTTTTTTTTTGTATGTGCCCAGAAAAACCAAGAAATGAACAAAAAAACTAAACAAGGAAAGAGCCGTCTTACAAAAAGGTAGTTTGATAAATGTGAGATAATTTCTTTTAATGACTGAGTATCTCTAACCTGGATGTAACTGACCTCTAGCACTGTAGCTGTAGATCATATTTCTAGTGCCCTGCCAACAGCCCAGCCCAGAGGGGTCACCATCCAGTCAGGTGGGAACACCTCAAAGCCATGCATGAAATCAAATAGCATAGCATCCAGGCTGGGGACAGCTTCTTGAGAAGAATGCCCGAGAATTAACATGGAATTATTTGATGGATAAATAAAGCCTGGTGACCCAGCTCCAAAGCGATGGAAGCCAGCCTAAAATCTGGTTCACATCTGAATATATGAAGTCTATGAAAAATTACAGGTTTTCATGTTCCTCCTGAGCTCTACTACATACCTGAACACTTCCTGGCTTGAAACAGAAGCCAGGAAACTGGAGCAATGAGAGAAAGACCTCGTGGGACAATAGCAGGGCCTTGTGGGGTGACAACAGGACTCAACTCTGATGCTGCCAAGGAATCCAAGAGTTCTTAGAGAGTCCGTGCTTGCTCTGTGGATCCTGTCAGAAGCTCCAATGTGCCTGATCAAATCACTCAACCTCCCAGAGACTACAAGACCAGAGCCACTGAGCGCTGCAGTTGGGTCCACACAAATCTGAACATAGTTTGGTGCCAGCTGACCTTTGTCTCTATGATAACAATAATATAAATTTTGAACCTAAGGCTCAATAAACACCACAGTAGAGGGGAAAGACTGTATGAGCCCAGTCTGTACGGAACCAAGAAATCTTCTGTGAGGCTGTATCTCTGAGAAATTATAGGGAAGCTTCCCCATGATGTGTCAACAATGTATTATGGCTTCCTCAACAAGACCTGAACCATGCCAACACCGGCAGACATATAAACAGATAATGGGAAGACCCTCATGAGGCCCCACTACTAGACAAAGAACTATGGGCAATTAAAGATGCTGAGAGCAGAAGAATTGATCTTTCCCATTGATAAGGCCCCAAATGTCTATCCAAAAGGTCAGCCCTGAAGGTATACACACACACACACACACACACACACACACACACACACACACACACACGTAACATAAGACAGACTTAGAAAGTTGTATTTATGCATGTGTGTGTGTGTGTGTGTGTGTGTGTGTGAGAGAGAGAGAGATAGAGAGAGAGAGAGAGAGAGAGAGAGAGAGAGAGAGAGAGAGAGAGAGAAGGGGGGCATGAATCCAAGAGGATAATATTTGGAGAGGGCATGTGGGAGGCATTGGAAGAAGAAATAGGAAGCAGGAAAATGGTGTACTTATATTTTTAAAACATTAGCAATACTTTCAGCAGGGCGCCCAAATTAGCTGAAAAGACCTTTGCTCTTATGTGAGGCTCGGCTTGGCCAAGAACACCTGTTTGGGGTAAATTGATCTAATATCTTCTGAACATTTATAAAGCTCTGGATTACTGGATTTCAGAGTCAATAGTAAGTATTGATACATAAACTGTAACTTAAGTGCACAGCAGGGTTATGTTTTCCTTTGTGCCCCAAAGTCTACTTGTATTGGTGGGATGGTGACGAATCAGATGATATAGCTGAAAATGATTTTAAAAACTCTAGAAAAAGAATCCCCATCATTTCCCAGTGTAAAATTGAGCCCAATGCTAAAGCCAAACCACAATTGTTGTTTTCAAAATAAAGGTTATAAACAGGCAAAGCCAAACAACCAAGTGCTTCAATGTGAACTGGCTTGTGATTTCAATGTGTTTGAGACACAATGGAAAATGTGATTTTTGGAGGGTGGGAGGAGCCCAGGGGAGCCATGTTTACAATTAATGGGCTGTGGCGACTGGGATGGCATTGTTACATGTTTATATATGAACATGTTTTATTTTATCTCCTGTCATATAAAGATTGAATTTAGACCCAATTTTGTGTGCCAGTTTGAGATGTAAGTGATATCAGACTTGAAATAAGCTCATTAAACACACATCACACCCTCTCAGGACTCAGTATGCTTCATGGACCACAGCCCTATTGCTCACCAAGAGCCCTCCTAATGAGGCCAAACTGACTAATGCATATTCCAAGAATAATACTTGACCAAAATTGAGTGCAATTCTCCTGTACTTATTATAATTTTCTATGACAGAGAGCAGAGGCTAAATTCGGTGAAAGTATTGTTTTTCTTCTATGTGTGGGTCTGCCAAATTTTGTTTTTATTTCTGTCCCTGCCCTCTCAGCCATCCACATGGGAATCATGGTCAGATGACTTGACTTGACTTATTGGTTATCTGAGTGGTGACATCTTTCACAACTTTGCTTTATCCCCCTTGATACGTTTGTGGTGCAGAATGGAAATAACCCCAGATGAAAGACAAATTAAAGAGCAGCCTGGAAATGTGTCTGGTATTTCATATGCACAGTGCAGTAGTCACAATGACCATCTGATAGTCTAAATGCTCAGGGCAATTGTCATGGTGATCATGGAGAATCCATCAGAGTTCTGAAGTTTTCTTTCTTTCTTAAAAATGAGAGCTGACAGTAAGCCACATGGACACAGGAAATGCAAACATGTGTGGTCACATGATAGTAGAGAAGACTATAAGTTCAGCACTTACACAAGAAGAAGAGGAGGAGGAAGGAAGAAGAGGAAGAAGAGGTGGAGGATAAGGAAAGAAGAGAAGGAGAAAGAAGAAGGAGCAGAAGAAGAAGGAAGAAGAGTAGAAGGAGAAGGAGAAAGAAGGAAGAAGAAGAGGAAGAAGAGACAACTACAGATAGTATGCTTGTATCATTTGTTTCAGCCATTGGTGTCAAATACTAAAGAGAAATATTTTTATTACATGGAAACTGAGATCTCCTCCCCAAAATATTTTCCACTAACTTAAAGCATCATTGTACAAACTCAAACACTCCCATCCTTGTACCATCCTTGTAGAGTTAATCTTGTGAATACAGCAATGTGTGGAGGGATGCTTGAAGTTTGCAGTGCTGGAGCAGAATGGTACCATCAGTGGGATAAACCTTGTCTTATCAGTGGGATAAACATATCTCAGTGGGTTTAGCTGAAGGTGTAAGACCCAAATTGAGTCTTATCTATTTGAGGCTCCCACGAATGAGATAAGAGATAGGGGATCGATGCAAAAGCAAGAGGTTTATTTGTCCAGTGCACTGGGGTGACCTACATCCAGAGAAGAGGTGACCCCAAAAGGCTGTTACAGTTTTTATACTTTTTAGGGGTACAGGTTACATCAGAAAAGTTATAATTTAAATTCATTGGCTAAGCATATTGACCTTTAAGCCTATTGGTTAGTGAGCATATGTTTCAGGACCCTAACTGGGACTTTCTAGAGGGTCAGATGGCTATCAGTCAGCACATTTTATGATTCTCCTAAGAATTGTTTACTCAAGGAAATCCCTTAGGCCAAGGCATGGTGGGCCATGCTGGGCCATCACAAATTCAAACACTCCCACCCTTGTAGAATTAATTTGTGAATAGAGCAATGTGTGGAGGGATGCTTGAAGTTTGCAGTGCTGGAGCAGAATGGTACCATCAGTGGGATAAACCTTGTCTTCACATGTCTCAGTGGGTTTTGCTAGAGCCAAGGCGTACAGTGTAGTCTCAGCACAACACACTCCCCCCTGGGCATTTGTTTATTTGTCTTGGGGAAATAGACAGTGGAGCCAATGGAAACCATTGGATGAAGGATGAATTTATTACTGTTTTTTTTTTTTTTTTTTCTGGCTATGACCAAGTTACCTGGCAAAAGCAATTTACAGAAGGAAGAGTTTAGTCTTGACTCACAGTTCATCACTGGGAAAAGGCTTGGCTGGCGAAGCCTGAGGCCACTGGTTACAGAAAACTCTCAGGAAGTAGGAAGAACTAAAAATTCTTAACACCTATCCCTAGTGACTCACTTCCTCTATCAAGGTCTCACCTCCTAAAGATTCTATGCTTTTTCAAAACAGCATCACCACCTGGAGAGTACGTCATATCAAAGCCACAGAAGCTAGTCAGCAGGCCCAGAAGCTCTCTCCTCAAAGCTTGGAATATCTTCCTTTCCATTCCCAAGACCCTTAGTCACTTCCCAAAAGTCTCCTGAAACAAACTCGCTTTACTCTTAGATGCTGGAGTGCAAGGCAGTGTCTTCTCTTCCTCCTTTCTGCAAGGCTTGTACCATAGGGCTTATTGATACATGGACAAGGACAGGAACAACTATTAACACTGAATGTTCATATATGTGACATGCACAAAATGACCAATGTGCTGTGCACTTATCATGACTGACAACCCACACAACTTGTCCATTCTGGTCCATTCAGGGCATAAGCACTGTCCCCAGCCCCTCAGAGCTGAGGCATCCAGGAAGCCAAGATAGACTGTAAGGCTTTGTCTTAAACATGTAGACCATCATGCACAGTGGTGTGTGTGTTGGGAGTAACGTGGGTTACAAACATTCCTTAATAAGAGAAAACGTCTTATCACTGTTCACTGTTACTTGGGGTCTAGTACCCTGCAAGTTATTTTAATGACTCCTGAAGATGTGTGAATTCATCTTCAAAAGGAGAACTGAGTATTTTGTCTATCAAAAACTAAACACATTCAGAAGACTCAATGTGTGTCAGACACCCTTGCAGGCAAGAGAGGTTAAGTATAAAATGAATCACACAAAGTCCTTTTCTCTGGGGACTTGAATTCAAGTTGACTAAAAATGGAAACAGATAATAGAACAGGGACCAGTTAAAGTGTAGCATGGCAGGGGGAGCAGGTGTGCTGCAAAGAAGAGTAAAGACCAGCAGTTAATGAGATGGAAAACCAGCTGCGAAGGCTGAGAGCTTTCTTTCTGTTGTGAGGCTGTTGCTTGAGCAGACAGCTGCCAAGGTGTGTGTCTGGTACAAGGTGTGCAGAGAATCAAGTCAGAGGCATACTTAACTTGCCTGAGGAACAGCTAAAGGACATGCTCAACTTACAAGGTACTAATGGGTCTGGAAAGAGTTGAAGAGATAATCAAAGACAGAGAAAAGTCTTTGCTTTTCTTTATAGTAAGCTGCAATCGCATGCAATACTCAAATCTTAAGGAGGCAGAGTGCACAACCTCACCAACAAGTGTCACTGTCTGGCTTCCTCAGTGACACAGAATCCAAGAGGGCCCAAAATGTCAAACATCAGCTTTTAAGTAGGCACCTAGTAGAGAAAATTCCAGGTAGATTCCAGGGGAATTTGGGGTGAAGGGGATAAGGTATACATGTCAAACAGTAGGGAGAGAAGGTTTTGCAAAAACTCCAGTGTGGGGCACACCTGGCAGTGATCTCTGGTGAGAGGCAATATCTGGAATTTCAAGGAAGAGCAATGTCTGAGCCTCCTTTTCAAGTGACTGTTCTGACTGAAGTGTTAAGACTTGGCCCAAATAAAATGAGGGTAGGCATGAGGAACAGTCCTGAAGAAACTGTGGGGTACCAATACTGTCAACCTGACAAGGTCTAGAATCACCAAGGAGACATGTCACCAAAGACTCACCCTTACCATATGGGACTGACTGTTCATGGGCTGGGGTTTCAGATGAATAAGAAATAGAAAATAAGGCAGGCACCAGCATTCCTTGCTCTCTGTTCTCTCACTATGGATACATTGTAATTCCCTCTGGATAGCTCACCGTCTGGCTGCCATGCCTTTTCCACAGTAGATTGTATCCTTCCTAACTGTGAACCAAGCAACAACAAAACAAAAAACAAAACAACAACAACAACGAAAAAAACCTCTTCCCTTAAATTTCCAGGCCTTTGCTCAGAGGGATGAGAAAAGTGCATGGAGGGAGGCAGAGGCAGAGTAAGAGAAAAGGGGTTGCCAAGCAAGGAAGAGTAGAAGATGGGGTGTTGCCATAACTTGGATTGGAAAGACCTGAGACAGGGGGATTAGGAGCTGTGATCAAACATCTGACCATGTTGAGCTTGAGATGAGTTATAACTATCAACACCTATTGTGCATCAAGTCAACATCCCTGTGATCCAAGCAGCATGTGAGCATCTTTGCTTTTGAACTGAGGTAATTTGGCCCAAAGAGCTGAAAAGACTTGCTCATCACACACACAGCAAGTAAATCAAACCCCTTAAGAACTTAAAGGAGGGCATTCAATCCTGAGTCGAATGTTTTTCCTGGGATACCTTCCTGAGAGCTAAAGAACATTACAGGTAGACAACTGAAGACAATTTCCCTTTCTGTGACCTCTGGACACCAAGATTTAAATCAAAACTACCAAATTTAAGATGGAGGGAGTCTGCTCTAAAAGGGGTAAGGAGGAACTTGATCTCAATCCCCTTGAAAAAACTGAGAGTTTTTTTTCCTCCTCTTGAAAACTGAAACAGAACTGAGGTGAGTCTAAGGCCAACCTGCTGATTGCATCAGAGACAAAGATGAAAAGAGGAGAGAGGAGAAGTGGGCAGGAACCCTAAACCAGCAGGCTGAGGGGTGGCCTGGAGGCTCATATTATCAGACATTAGTCAGAGAAGGATGTGCTTTAGCTGGCTTAGAAGAAAACTGAAATAGCATGTTAATTTTAGGTTCTTTGATATTTTTTTTCCTGGAGATATTTAGTTCTGATATGTCCAACAACAGCCAAAGAGAAAGGTCCAGAAGACAGACATAATAAAAACAACCGATGACCCAAGACAGCCGCACATGAGCTCCATTTTCTTAGTCCTGCTTAGACCCAAACTACAGATCACCAAGGTGCTGCAGAGCCCAACCCCAGGATAACTTAGAGTGAGCATCAACATTGCAAATCCCCTGCACTGGGCTCCTTCAGTTAATGGCTCTGAGACCTGTTAAAACTCAGAGGATTCTGACAAGGACACAAACATGCAACTCATTTTGAGCGCCCTTAGCTTACTGGGGCATGGCAGGGTGGTTACCAATAAGAATCCTACTGGCTCAGCCTGGAAACTTCTTTTGGGCAGGGGAAGACTGGTTTCTAGTGGTTTAGAAACCAGGCTGTCACTGCTGGTGAGTGGCATGCTCATCCACTTAACCAGTGTTTATTGTCAAAAGTTATAACCATAAAAAAAGAGAGCCTGAAAAGATGATTGGGAGATAGTATGAGATTGTTTGGTTGGTTTTTTAAATTTTTAATTTAGTTTAATACTAAAGATATTGCGGACACCATAAAGATGTTGACCAGAGCAAGTAAAAGCAAGGAATGAGGAGAGATTGGACAAGGGCACAGTGGGAGGAGCTGAGAAATCAAGGAAAAGAATATATTTTATCATGTAGTCTTCCATAATGCTTGCCCTTTAAAGACTTGATTTTATTTTGTTAATTTACTGTCTGCTGAAGGGGGGCAGGCAGTTGCATATGAATGAGTTGCTTCTGGGAGCCAAAGGCAATAGATCCCCCTGGAGTTGAAGTCAGGGGCAGTTTGTAAGCTGCCTATGCAACTTCTGGGAACCAAACTTGGGTCCTCTACAAGAATGCTGCACACTCTTAGCTCCTAATGCTTACCTTTAAAAAATTTCACTGACAGTTTAACTGGAGTGAACATGAAAATTGTGTTTATATAAGAGCATGGAGTTAAATGGTGACTGTTCCCTATTGTCAAGGAAGCTGAAAATGGAATATTTAGAAGCAGAGAAGAGTAAAAAAAAAAAGAAAGAAAGAAAGAAAGAAACTAGAACTAACTATAAGAACTGTGTAGGGAAGGGATGGAAATCTATTTACTGACAGCTTCTTCTGCCAACTGGTCAACCAGCATTTTGAAGCTATACCCAGTCAAGTCGCTCAAGGTTCTACATGTCCCAGGTTATATTCTGCCCCTCCCTTCTTTATGTTAAAGATAGATCCACACTAGGGAAGGCATTAGGAAGGATGGGGAATCCGCACACACTAGAAGGGCCCATTTCCCCATTTCTACCATTTCCCTTGGATATTGCAGGTCTGACCAGCTGCACTCTTATCTACCAGATTCCCAGCTGGATCTTAAGAAAGACATTTCAAAATTAAGTTGTCAGAAGCAAAGAAAAGCATGAATACATTTACATATGTTTGAGGTGAATTATTTCTAGAAACTCATACTTCAAACAAGTAATTATTAAAATTATTAATGTTGACTCTGAGGCCTGTTCTCCAAAGGGCAGGAATGTCAGGCTTTCTGTTACAATACTCTGACAACTCTTTCTTTATATAATTGGTGCAGTGCCTTGAGATTCTCTTTTCTTACTCCTCAAAGAGCCCTCCTTCGGTTATCTACCTAGAAAGCCTCTACAAGTTAATAGCTGCTGGTCAGCATCAACCCAGGATGATCAGCATGATTTTGCAGTGAAATGCAGGCTTGTCCTTGATAACACTGTTGGTTTACATCCCATGCACACATCCATGCCCTGAACTCAAATACGATTTAGTTAGTATGCCAAAATCATAAGGGCACTGGGAAGAAAGAATACCTCCTCGATCTTAGGAACACACAGCCTATCAAAACCAAAATAAAGCCTACTGCATGTTTTAATACAGTGGTGCTCCTTACCATTCCTAGTGAGCATCTTACCACACTGTTTCCCAGTGGCCTTTGTGGATTGGGAGAAAACAGATCCCACTCAAGGGGATCAGAGTGTGCCAACCCATATATTACTTTGGCACATGAATTATTCTGAGCTGGTCAGCTGGGCAAACAACAGATGAAGCTCTTAGCCTCCCACTTTCAGCCTGTAAATGACATGATTTCAGTCTTTGATGGAGACTCCTCTCCACACCAGAAAGATGGGGAAGACACTGACTTGAGTGAATATCAACAGTCTTGCCAAGGGACTCAATTATCCACTCAATTATCAATTAGCCCTTATATATTTACCCTTTGAAGATTAATGTCTCCCTAGAATCCCAAGCATGTCCCTTAGTGTTGCCAGGCTGTATCTCTGTTAAGATGACATACAAGCTTCTGTGGCTTTGAGCCCTTGCTCTTCTTTTCTCTTCTGAATACTTCCATATGTTTATGTAAAAAGACAAAAACAGTTATCCAATCGATCCTTGTGGGTGTAATCTTCTAGCATCAACTGAAGAGCCTCAGAGTAAAGGGAAGATACGACACACATTTCACAGAGGAAAGAGCAGAAGAGCCTATGCTATACCGTGTGGAGGTCTGGACGGGGATAGTGTAAGTCAGAGAGTTCAGACTTTCATAACTGTTCACTACATTTTGAGAAAGTGTGAGATGCCAGAGACAAAGGCAGCTTAGAGCTGCCTGCATCTGGAAGACGCCAACATTCGGCCTCATATACACTGGATTTTATTTCACTTCCTGTTTCTGAGCCAAAGTCTCTTGTATCTGAAGCTGGCTTTCAATCTACTATGTGGCCAACGATGATCTTGAACCAGATTCTACAGCACCTGGGATGGCAGATGTGTGCCACCAAGTCCTGCTGTCATGCTGGGAACATATGTGGTGCTTTGTCGATGTAGACAAGCACTCTGGCAACTGAAATAACCCAGCTTTGTATTTTAATTTGCTTCTTCAAAAAGCTAAGTAGTAGAAAACTTGCTTAGTGTGTGCAGGGCCCTGGATTATAGTCTCAGAACCAAGAAAAAGATACCCCACCTGTCTATCAGAGGAACTGCACACTCAAATAGAAGATTTAGAATAAATTATTAAATGTTTACCTTGAGCTGTCTTATGGGAAGTTCACGAGACAACCAACCACCATGTGGATCTCCAAACTGAACAACAGCTGAAGTCAAAGATCTGCAACTTTAGCTGAGGCTGCTTCCATGTGTATCACCACAGGGTCTAAATGATCTCATATTTATTTTTAAAAATTTAGCAGATGTAGTTGCCACATACTCATTTAACAACTAGCCGAGCCTTCATATTGGCTTTCTCACCTATGAAACGGGTGGCTGTGGATGGAAGGACAAATGGAAAGATCTATCCCGTCCTCCAGCAAGGCACTCCATTTTGGGGAGTGTATAGAGAGTCACAGCACCATCTAGGGCTTGGTGGTACTGGTTGGTAAATCCTAATGTGTTCTTCTTCAGATACCTTCTCACCCTGAGCAAGAGACAGGTAGGTTATAAAAAAGGACAGTCTGTGATCATCAAGTCACATGTTTGTGACCCAAGTTGGGATTGTTGCAGGTGTTTCTTTGTTGGACAAATCAATACATGTGGGGAGGGGCTTGTACATGCCACAGCCCTCATGTGGAGGTCAGATGACAATTCTTGAGGGATGGTCTCTCCTGTGCATGGGTTCAGGGATTGAATGCAAGTCCTAAGGCTGAGTAGCTGGAGCCTTCAACAGCTGAGCCGTCTTGCCAACCCCTCTGGTACAGTCACTGGTGTGACGATGACTTCAGTATCATTATCATCATCATCTAGTTGGCTTGTAAAGACACTAGAACCCTGTGTTTCTAATTTGAAAAGTCCTTTTAAGTTCTGTTCCACCACTTAAAATTGCTCATAACTTGGTCTGTAATAACTTGGTCACCTCTATATTCCACAGAGAAAATTATTTTATTTTGGCAATCTTGGAAAGACACATTTCTGCCCCAAGATGCTGATATAGACACCACCAAAACCCAGGAGCCTGTGGCAAAGGAGCTAGTGCTATATACATCTGTGTGTGTGTGTGTGTGTGTGTGTGTGTGTGTGTGTGTGTGTGTGTGTGGTCTGATATCAAAGACACCAGGTAAAGAAAGGTACTGGAGATGCTCAGGTAAGATGGTGGGGACTGGAGCTAAGGGGACAGTCAAAGTAAGTAAGTAAATAAAAAAAATAGAAAATAAAATTCCTACAAGAATAGGAGCTTTGAAAACCCACAAAGAGAGTAAGGGAGACTTGGAGAAGGAGTGGGAGCAGGGGAGTTATGAAGAGGATGGGGGAATATGGTACAGAGGGGTGAGTGGAACTGTGGTGGGATGACCAGAATCTACCTCCAAAAGAAATGAGAGACAAATGAATGGGGAGGGTCAGAGCACCTCCTGGAGTTCACAGACAGTCAGGGTGACAGGGCACCTCCTGGAGCTCACACAGGGTGACAGGGCACCTCCTGGAGCTCACAGACAGTCAGGGTGAACACAGCCTAGTATGATCTTTTCTCTTTTCCTGACCTAAATGACGGACCAAAAACCATGATCTAAAACCCCCCTTTTTTTTCTTAAGTTTCTTTTGTCAAATATATTGTTAAAGGCCCAGACTCATCTGTCTCCCATGAGAGGACTGCACCAAGAGCTGTATATGCAGGTGTTAACACAAGAAGGCAGAAAGGCAGAGGTTGGGGGCCACTCTTGCTCTTTTGATGTGAACTGTCTCTCAGAGATAGTGTTCCAAGAGAGCAAGAGCAACATTCACTGCTTCAAAGTTGGTGTCCATTAATGGCTCAGTTACCACTGGGAACCACATTTCTCTCACAAAAGCCTCCAAGGAACAACTTCAAAGCCCAACCTGCCACAGGAGTAACTCAGCAGAGGCTGAACCTTCTGCTGGACTTTGATTCCCACCTGTTTACCTTTTTTGATCAGTTTTGCTTCCATGTTCACTGGAGGCCACTGGTCTGTGCTTTTTTTTTCCCTGCCCAGTCTGCGTCTGGCTCTGGTATCAAGGCAATGCCGACTCTGTAACATAAGGCTTGAGGTGCTTCATCTTCCATCTGAGGAAGTGCTCAGGAGCATCTACTGATGCTTCTTTAAAGTCTGGCTCTAGACTTGGCCTTCTCGCATGCAACCTACCCAAACTGAGTCATGAAGCAACAGGAAACTTGACCAAAATAGAATAATGGATAATGAGATTGAGTCGGTAAACAAAACCCTCCTAGTAAGAAAACTCCGGAATCGGACAGCTCTGTGACATAGACTGTGAATTTTCTACTGCTATTACCACAAATTGTACCAAGTTTTGAAATGATCAGCCCAATTTATTATTTGGTAGTTTTCATGGGTCATGAGTCTGTGATGTCTTCTACTCAAGGTCTTTACAGTCTGGAATGGGTGATAGCTGAAACTGTGTGTCATCAGAGACTGCATGCTCTTTTGACCTCACTAACTGTTGGTAGAAATGAGTTCCTTTTAGGAGTAAGATCCCCAGTTCTCAGCTTGCTGGCATTCAGGGACCCTCTGATGCTGGAGAAACCCTCTGTCTCACACCACACAGATCTCTCTGAAACATGGCAACTTGCCTTATGGCCAACAGGAATGCTCTCTTCAGACCCCCAACTAGTCTGTTAAGGAGTTTTAATGGTAAACACAGGAGTGGCTGTCCCTTTGTGGTGCACACAACATTGCTGAATCCAGGCATAGGCCCCCACACAACCCTCACAGGCTCTGCTCAGACTCAGTTTTGTTCCTACCACTTAGTCTGTCAAGAGGCAAGATTAGAAGATGCGGGGTATTTGGGTAGAAGATGAGAACAAAGGCTATGAAGCCAAAGTGTCACATGTGTTCTTAGATGATTACTTCAGTACTGAGACATAGAATTGACCCACAAAGATACAGGGGGCTGGAGAGATGGCTCAGTGGTTAAGAGCACTGACTGCTCTTCCAGAGGTCCTGAGTTCAAATCTCAGCAACCACATGGTGGCTACAACCATCTGCAATGAGATCTGTCGTCCTCTTCTGGTGCATCTGATGACAGCTACAGTGTCATAATAATAATAAATAAATCTTTTTAAAAAATATACACAAACCCAAAGAAGTACTACTGCTGAAGGTAGTAAGTAGGGAGTGGCACCATTACAGGTGGAAAATGGGCTGAGATCTGAAGAACTTACCACTATACCAAGAACGGTTCTCAGTAGAAAGAAAGCTCAAACCACAGCTCTGCCATCCTCACTAGGATGCACTGCACCCTCAGACCAGAGCCAAGGAAAACTCCCACCCCCTTCAGCTGATTCTTGTCAGCTATTTTGACACAGTAATAAAAATATGATGAAGCGCAATGATACAACAAAAGATTATTTGGGGTGAAAGGTAAATAAACTCCATCGCTGGAGCCAAAAAGCAGGAGGTAGATGAGGAAAGTCTGGGACATCTTTGTCCTTTCCGTGTATGAATTATCTTAGCCTACAGTGTCTTTGGCTTTGCAACCTTGCTTACAGCTCTGTATTCGAGGAACTGTATTCCACGCACTGCTTGTGCACTGACCCGGGTGGGTCATGATGGAAGAACGTCTACCACTTAGGCTAATTTTCACAGCCATACCCATCATACTGATGCATAGCCAGAAAGGTAGTGTTGAGTAACGTGCATGGCTAATGGGTACGAACGTTCCAATTGGATTCAGGCCTTTCTTCCTCCTCACACTGTGATACACTGCCTTCATAAAACATCAAGGTCGTTAGGTTGGTACAAAAGGCACTGCAAGGACTTGTTTCGCTCATAATTGCTATAGTTTAATATTCTCTTTTTTTTCTTGTCCACACGGAGTTTGATCTAGAGAATTCTGTTGGGAGAGGACTGAGAACATGGAGCTGTGCTTCCTCAGTCTAGACTGAAGGTGAGATCACATGCTGGTGGTCACTACGAGAGAAGGCTCCTACAACACCAAGAGCATCAACAAACATCTGTTCTGCTCCCTGCCTTTTCCTCTTTTTAGTTTCTTCCCCTCACTCCTCCCCTGTATTTAAAAGTTATCGAGTCAGGGTTCTCCATTTCAGGCTGTGTTGAGGGGAGATAATGTTTATTCAGAAGCAAGCAGCAAGATCACCAACTCACACACCCCAAAGGCTCCAGGAATAAAAAATCAGTAGATCACACACTTTTAGGAAAGAGGGGGTGGAGGGTGGGTGGGGTGGGGGATCTGGCAGAAATGTGGTTTGAAGGAGCAGGAAACTAATGTCAAGAAAGGGAAATGCATGGGCTCTCTGTCAATAATCTTTCAGAGTGACCTTAGCGTTTGAAACAATCTGTGGTTTGATTTACCCAGATAATTACATTGGTTCTGCATCTGGCATATCCGAGGACACAGGGCTGCGGTTCAGCGGACTGAACTGCCCTTTGCAGACTGAGTTTTCTTCCTGAAGGAACTGCACAGCACCGTCCTCATCCCAGCTCCACCAGAAGGGGACCCTCCTGCAGCCCTGCTGGCTGACAAGTCTAGACTCAGCCTCGGCCCTGTAAATCCAGGCGTGCATGGGTTCATCTCCAAATGCTAGCATGCCTGCTCCATCAATTAAAGAGTGTTAGGCGAGGGAGCCAGCAGTAAGCACAGCAGGATTAAGCAGCTCACGGGTCTTCACACCCACTTATAGCACTGCCATGATTCCAGCTGAAAGCTCCAGTTATTAGTTCTGTTAAAAGAGGGGCAAGAAGGAGGCGAAGGAGAAGCCACAGGCTCGCTTCCCAGGCAGGTTAATACACGCCCCTCCTCGGCGCTCTTGATTTAAGGAACATTCTCAAAGGGAGAAGAAAGGCGTTTGGGGTTGTATGGAAAATTTGACTCAACCCAAAACCCCAGCCAACACCACAAAGTGGAGTGGAGTCAAATCAGATAAATAGAAAAAGGAAAAGAATATAAAACATCTTTGAGTGACGGTATCAAAAAGGTTAAAAAGCTTAGCAGAACCAGCCCAGAACACACAGATCCAAGTCTTGATTTCTCCTGGGAAGGTGCTCAGGTATCGACTATAGGGTGCTCTCAGGCCCATGGAAACACAATGGAATGTTCAAAACTTATATGTTTCTCTGGGTTCAGTTTCTGAAACTACCAAAAATAATGTTTATAAGAAGTCACCCACATCTCCCAGTGTATTATTCATGTAACCTAGATATCTCATGAAAACAAGATGTCCATGACTATAGGGCAGAGAGCACATGAAGGCAGACGCCCTGCAGCCAGGGAGCACGTGGAAACACCCTGCCTACAGCATCTGTTCTCATGTCTTTGATATGCTGTGTTGTATTTCTGCTATAATGAAAAAGGCCCAGTCCAGCTTAGTAAGTAAGGCAGCAGCAGCTGCCCTCACACCTTCGCCTGTGGTTGCACATCTCCAGGACATAGATCATGAGCAGAATGTGGAGGTCTTTGAAGGACTAATAGAGGGCAGGCTTCAAGGTCAACAGCCAACATGAAGAGCTGGGTCAAGATGAGGACTCCGGCCATTCTTACACTGCGTTCTAAGTGCTGCAACCGGAGCCAAGGCCCAGACTCAACTTAGCAAACGCTTGCACCTTTCAGCAAAGCCAGAGACTGAACCAGCTTTCTTGTGTCACTCTGTAACTCACCTGCTTTCTTGACCACATGAGGCTGTTCTGAGCTCCTGGAACCAGCGCCTTAAGCCATTAATCCAGAAGGCTGGGGTGACGTCAGCAACCATTGCTGCATGACGAGCCTTCTGCTTTGGTTTCTACCCTCCAGAGAGGGAAAGTTTGTTTCTCACATGATCTAAGGTTGGCAAATCTATAACTTTTAGCACTTCTCTTCTTGAATGGCTTCATTTCTCTGTCCCCTCCCTCAATAACTGGCTTAACACCTTTGTGTAATAGAAAGGTCTACAGGCCTCAACATCCACAACCACTGGCAGCCGCTCCCTCCAGCTGTGAGCATGCACTGGGAAGTGCTGAAGCATTCATGGAGCCACAGGAGGGCAAAGGAAGGAGGGCATGAGATATGGAGGCTGTAGAGATGGTCACCTACAGACTGACTCGAGCCACAGGAGGAGAGGACGGCCTCCCTGCTTGTACACAAGAGCTCTCTGGAGAAGCAGAGCTTTGCTGAGACAACAAACATGTAGTCAGGTGTGAGTACACGCCTATGACCCCCAACACGTTAGAGACTAAGACAGGAGGCTTGCTGTAGGTTCCGTGCCTGTATGGGCTATGTGATAAGTTCTAGTCCAGTCTCAGCTACAATGTGAAACTCCATTGCACAATAAGTAAACAAAACCCCAAAACAATAAAACTAGGGAAACAAAATCATAGCTATGGGGTCAAACCTAATCAATGAAAAGAACAGGCCAGTATAATTTGTTTATCCATATTACTTTAAACATTTTTATTGTATTCTAATTTAGTGTGTGTGTATGTGTGTGTGTGTGTATGTGTGTGTGTGTGTGTGTGTGTATAAGTGTGTTTTACAGAGGAAAAACTGTACAGACAGTTCTTTTCTTCCACCACAGAGGAAGTGAGGGTTGAACTCAGGCTTGGCAGCAGGTGCCTTACCTGCTAAGCCATCTTTATGGTCCTCATACAATGTTTTGTTTCAAGTCACTCTTAAAGAACTAATACAGGGGCAGAGCTACAGTCACCAGAAATGTATATTTGAATTCTAGTCTGCTAAGATTACATTACATAATCTTAGACTTAACTGTGAAAAGCTGCCACTATTTGATGACTTTTACCTACAAAAAAACAAGGGGCAATTTCATATGGTTCTTTTCACATTTATAGATAGAACAGTGTAAAGATTTTCTTTGGACTTGAACATCAGTCTAATCCTGTAGAGTTTCCATTGCATTTAAAAGCTAAACACTCAGATATCTGTGTTTTTCCTAGAGCTCCCCCCCCCCATTTTCATGGGTATCAGGTGTTTGCAGATATCTAGCTCCACAAGCCAAGGCATGGGAAGATTTAACTCTCAATATGAAATCAAGGATGTGATTACTTGTTAAACCAGCAAATTTTGCACAAGAAATGCTCATGTTTCATGGCCAGGGTCCATGTCTCTTGCCTTCTAAGAGCAAACACAAGTAGCTCTTGGTCCAAGGAAAAACGGAGAGTGAAAATAAACTGCTCACCTCTGAAAAAGCCATTTCTCCTTCCCGGTGTCAGAGGAAGCTGATTTATTCTGCATCAGCTTTCTAGCAGGTAAAGAGACCTGAGTCAGAAGCCTCACTTGGCCCCTCTGGGCCACCGTCTCTTCAGAGGGGGATGGGCCACATGAGCAAGTTACCTTCTTGCTTCATGTTCTGCTTTTGGATCCTGGATTTATAGCTTCTTAAAGCTCCCGAAGTTGTTGCAGTACTTAACGAGACAACATACAGCTTGCTGCAATCTGCTTGGATTTGCCCAAACCTTTAAAAGCTCACAAGTATAAGAGCAATGAGATGAAATTATAGCAGACTTACATCCGCTGGAGAAAACTCCCTGTTATCACTACCTTCATATAAATAATTGCTAGTCGTGTAAGCAGAAGATGAGACACTTAATAGTTTCCAGGTCGGCAAACTTCTGCTCAACTTCAAAATAAAGTTTTTATTCTTTCATTAAAGGTTTAGAATGTAGCAAGCCTAAATGGAATGAGTTAGCACGAGGGGTTAGACAATGTCCACCATCAACAACACTACTAGCACTGTCAATCAAGTGGGGTGAGGGTTAAGAATAAAGATGTTCATAGTAACTTTAAGGCAAAATTCTCAGGACAAAATAATTTCCAAATGTCTGGACTGCAAATTGGCAAGAACTGGGATCAAGTCCTGATCCTTCCACTGATTACAGCCAGGATGAGGAGCATTTAGCTTTTCCCTCCCCAGAGGTCTTGAACCCCATGTTTTATCTGGATCTTTCTATGTCAGAGGCAAGAATGAAGTGGAATTATATAGCAGCTTAGATTCCTTCCAAAGGTGTCGTCGTTTCTTTCTCCTTAATTAGCTGATCATGTTGCCAGCTGCTCCCTAAGGCATCATGTTTATCCCAGCAAATTCCTATTTAAAAGGCTCACATGTCAATGAATCTGTATGTTTTATCTGGATTGGGAAATTTAAGCCTCATGCAGTAATTTATGCTTCCCTAAAAACTATTCAGTTGATGGAGCATGCCTGAAAGGCCCACAACTAAAGTCTTTGAAGACAAAGTGCAGATAAAAGGCTATGAAAGCAAACATGCCTGCATGTGTGTATCCAGACATACAAGCATGCATGAATCTGGACATCTGTGCTTGTATGCCTGTGTGCATCCAGATATACATGTATGCATGAATCTGGACATCTGTGCATGCCTGCCTGTGTGTATCTAGACATACATGTATGCATGAATCTGGACATCTGTGCATGCCTGCCTGTGTGCATCCAGATATACATATATGCATGAATCTGGATATCTGTGCATGCCTGCCTGTGTGTATCTAGACATACATGTATGCATGAATCTGGACATCTGTGCATGCCTGCCTGTGTGCATCCAGATATACATGTATGCATGAATCTGGACATCTGTGCATGCCTGCCTGTGTGTATCTAGACTTGCATGTGTGCTTCTGGACATCTATGCATGTATGCACATTAGTGGGGAGGTCACTGTGGTGTAAGGTAGGAAAAAGCTTCAGAGAGGTCATTTGGCAACTCTGTTCTGAAACAAACTTTTCAGAGATGGGGGTCAAAGTGGCTGGTGCTAAGTGGTGTTCCAACCAACACTGAGCTGACTTTTCATGTTCTGTCTCAGTGTCAGAAGGAAGGAAGTAGTATAGCTTAAACCAGATGTGGTAGTCACACTGTAATCCCAGTACTTTAAAGCAGCTGCAGGAGTATCCCCACAGATTCAAGTCCAGCCTGGTCTTTATAGTGGCTTCCGAGCCAGCCAGTGGTGCATAGCAAGACTGTCCAAAATCAAAACCAACGAAAGAAAGAAATGAGTGCTTTGTCATCTATGGGTTTGGAAGATGCTTTTAAAATGACATGAGACGAGCCAAGCAGAAAGTTGAATGGCCTGGGAAAATAGTCACAACAATGAACATTCTTAAAAAGGAAAAGGGATGGTTGTGGGAAGAGAACCCAGAAAGGATGAAGAGGTGAGCAGGGAGATTAAAAGGAAACACACAGACATAGAAGGACAGATTGAATTGTTAAGAAAACACATACAGGATAAGAGCCATGAATAAAGAAAAATTCTGTGAGCACTGCCTTTCATGACCGTGACCACCGTGCAGGGAAGACTCCTAAAACCACTCTACAGCTCAACCCAGCACAGTTCTTACTCATCTGTTTTTTTTTTTTTTTTTGTTTTTTTTTTTTTGTTTTTTTTTTTTTTGTCTCTCAGTATCGAAATAACAGTCCACTCTTACCAGAGGCTCTTGCTGACGTCAACCGAGTGTCTGCTTTGCACATACTGTCCCACTTGGGGAACAGCCCTCTGAAAACAAGTCAAAATGTTGCAGTGATCAACACAGTAAGTTCTGGAAGCATCCAGACTGGAGGACAGAGAAGAAAGTGGCCAAAGTCACTTTCCATCAATCTGGCCTTTAATCCAACTTTTCTGTCACCAGGGATGGGTCTTGATGCCCCATTCCAAGGTGTTTCCTGTGTCAGCAAATCTGTTTCCTGTGACTGAAAATCTTTTCAGGTTGCCAACAGTGAGCTTTAAATTCGAAAGAAGTTCCCAACACCAAAGTGTCCCTAGGCTGCTTGTCACTATATCTGCATATTTTCCTTTCCACACAATACCTTTACATCTATATATATGCACATAGATGGGAAAGAGAGAAAGAGATTATTTCACACAGAATATTCACTTTAACCAGTAAATTCTTGAAGAGGATAGATGGGCTTTTGTCTCCATTCTAGCAACTTTTCTATAATTTTCAAAATTACAAGGAAGTTGTAGGAAGTTCTGAAAAGTTATCAGAGAGTGGAGGAACCAACCAATTCCTTAAACAAACGGTCTATTGTATGCTTAGCCACTCCTGACTCCCCGACATCAAAGTTCTCATCCAGCCTTTCGGCAGAGTGCACGGAGGAAACAGGAAAGCAAAGGTTCCAGTGTGTGCTCTGCAAGCTTCCCGACAGCCGCCATTCCTCTATCTTAAAATCTCAAGCTGCACAAAAAAATCTTTTGTTCCCAGTTCTAATTGGACCGACGCTGAGTATCAACAGCTGCTAAGGACCAAGTTCCAGAGGTGAGGAGGAAGGAAGGAAGCTGGGACTCTCCAGGTAGCTACATGTCCCCAGTTGTGGGAGATGCTGGCACTCTGTGTCGATGGCACTGTAAGCTTGATAGTTTATGGTTTCTGCTGGCAGTTGGAGATGATTCTCCCAAGCCCCGAGGGACGTGATGTTGAATTACCTCTCAGAAAGCCAGCAGTGGTATTTTGCGGTCGTGGCCAGATAATATGCACAGGCACGGATCACACCTTCTCACGAAAAGTGAGTTTCTGGGGCTCATGACTCACTGTGACTTCTATTCAGATAGGTAGCTTATTGTGTTTGGCTGAGACACAAAAACAGGTGGCTTAACCAGTGGCACAAACATGTGGTCTTTGTCCATAGCCCAAAGGTGATCACCTGCTGAGCCCTCTGTGGAATTTCCACTCCCTGTGAGAATCAAAAACATAATTGGGGGAGGGGGAGATGCTAAGATGCTGTTGCTCTCCAGGTGTTTCTCTGAGTTGGCCAACTTCCGCCCTCTCAATTGTCTTTCCCAGGGATGGGAGGTTTGTGCCGGGCTGGTAGGCAGAGGGGTAAGCATTGATGGGTGAATAGGAAGTCGTGTGCAACCAGTTAGACTGGAGAGCTCTCTCTGAGCTCACTAGGCGGTTTCTGCTCCCTGTTCACTGAGTGGCTCCTTTAAGGAGTCAGTGCCAAGGTAGAGGCAGCTTATCAGCTTAAAGCTGGACCTGCTTCTTACTTCTCACACTTGATGCACCATTAAGAAGACACTTCTGGAACGTCCCAGCAGATTACCCCCACAGATCCCTACTTCTCTCCCTATGTCCCTACAAAACTGAAGCACAGCCTGATCTTTTCCTCACAAACATTCCTTCAAAGGGTCCGTACAGAGGTAACTTTTATGTCCCGTGGTTTTTGTCTGTGCTGGTGCTTAAGTGTTTGTGACTGCAGGCACCTATGGAGGCCGGGGCTCCATCTCAGGTGTGTTTTTCACTTGTCTCCACCTTATTTCTTGAGGCAGCCTCTCACCGAACCTTGAACTCACCAGTTCCACCTTACTGGCTAGCCACCCTTCCCCCCACTCTCCTGTCCCTGGTATTACAGCAATGCAGCACTATGCCCTGGTTTTTAAGGGGACACTGTGGGTCCACACTCAGGCCCTCAAAGCTGTACGACAAGCGGACAGCCTCCTTGCCCTCTCCCTAGCCCCCAAAAGCAGGTTTTGTTTGTCTGTCCGATTGTTTGTTTGTCTAACATCCAATATATATTGGTCAGGTCTTGGCAGCAAACAGAAGAAATGCATTCCAAATTTGAAAAGAAAGGAACTGATTGGAAACAAATGTGACTTAGGGGACAAAATCAATGCAAGGGCTGAAGAAATAACGTCTTGGGGAATACAGATTGGAACTGAGGAAGACCATGCAGTGACAGTATATTATTCCACACGTGGCCCCTTATAGGCATGGCCACCGACACTTCCACCCCAACCACTACTAGACACCATAGTGACTTCTGAGAGCCCCTGCACTTTCAAAACTTCCCGACAGGCAGAAAATCCAGGTAGCTGGGTTTAGGTCACACAGGGCATCCCAGCCAATTGGGCTATAGTGGAAACTTTGTACTCAGAGGAACAAATACAAATGTCAAAACAGTTCAAAAATCATCAAGGTAACAAAAGCCGAGGGAGTCTATATATAATCACTAGTAAGTTGGGAAATCTCAACTTTTAACAGTTCTCCCACAATTTGAAACCTCCCATAGGCTGGTCGCGTTGGCCCACTGAATGTGCTCATCCCATTCCCAATTTTCCTCATTGCCTTTTACATCGTTTCTGTGTCTGTTCTAAGAAGGTGAGGTCACCACAATCACCAGCCCTAACTTACTAAAATGTTTGTAAATCTCAGTCCACTTATCATTTTGAGAGCTAAAGAATGAGAATAAATATATTTAACCAGAAGCACAATTAGTTGGTTTCCTTCTGTGCTTTCTCCCTCTGAGGGGGTTGAGGAAGAAAGCACAGGTTTCCAATAAAAAGGAACCTGAGCCATCCTTCACTTAAATTTAAAAGTTAATTAAGCCCTGAAGAGAAAAATAAGCAATATACTCCATCTAATATGGATTTCCCTGACATGCACAGGAGGCCTCAAAACACTTTATTTTCAAGTTGCTAAAGGAAGGCGGAGAGTTTTGGATATCCGTTTTGCAGGTGCCTCCCCTTCTTAGGAGGCACCAGTGACATAGTGCATGTCCCCTGGGACACAGGCAGGCTCAGGACAAAAGGAACTAGACATGACTGTGCCCAAAGCCTGTCATCTTACAGAGATGCCGGGAAGAGTGCTCTGCCTTCTTTCTGGGTAAGCGAAACCTGAGGCAGAACATGAGAAAGGAAGGAAGAAAGGGAGGGAGGGAGGGAGGGAGGAAGGAAGGAAGGAAGGAAGAAGGAAGGAAGGAAGGAAGGAAAGAAGGGAGGGAGGGAGGGAGGAAGGAAGGAAGGAAGAAGGGAGGAAGGAAAGAAGGAAGAAGGAAGGAAGAAGGAAGGAAGAAAGGAAGGAAGAAGGGAGGAAGGAAGGAAGAAGGGAGGGAGGAAGGAAGGGAGGGAGGGAGGGAGGAAGGAAGGAAGGAAGGAAGGAAGAAGGGAGGAAGGAAGAAGGAAGGAAGAAGGGAGGGAGGGAGGAAGGAAGAAGGAAGGAAGGAAGAAGGAAGGAAGGAAGAAGGAAGGAAGGAAGAAGGAAGGAAGGAAGGAAGAAGGAAGGGAAAGACAGACAGATCTTCCAATACCATGATACCTCAGAATTTCACTTACCATCAATCATCTACCCATCTTCTGCCACCTTACATTGACCTACTGTTGGCTATTATCTGTCTCTCATCACAGTCTCTCTATCACCCATTGTCTGTCTGTCTGTCTGTCTGTCTGTCTGTCTGTCTATCACTTAGTCTCCAATGCTTCATTTATTGCCAGGAACTTCTAGAAAATATACCATTTCTGATTTACCAGAATGTCCAGTGTGACCAAGAATGCCGATGAGTCTGGAAGCTAACGGGAGTATAGGGCAGGCTGCTGCCATGGTCACCTGCCTCCATGGTCACCTGCCTTGTGCCCATTCACAGGACATGCTTTATTAATGGCATTTTGTTCAGCTAGATTCAGTCATCAACATAGGAAAACAGGCCATAACTTCTAAATACCATATTGCATTTGACATTCTCAGGAGAAAGAATTATTTACGCCTGTATTTTAATGACTAGAAAAGCACTTTCGTTTATATAGTTAATTTGGAAAGCAGGGTGATGTATAAGAACAAATGAGATCATTCATTGAAGGGATGGTTCTGATTGGGTTAGCCTCCGAATTAGCTTCTCAACATAGCCCAGAATTATCTGAGGGGACTCAGCTGGGAGATTTTTTTTGTCCCACGTGGCATGTTGGCATATCAGTGGGGTCATTTTCTTGGTTGCTAATTGACGCAGAAAGGCTCAGTTCACTGTGGGGAGCACCCTGCCTAGGCAGCAGGGGTGTGTGTGTATGTGGGGGGCCCTTAGCTGAGCAAAGCCAGGGAGAAAGCTATTGCCCCCAGATTTCTCCTTCAGCTCCTGCCCTGGTTTCCCTCAACAATGGATTTTGAACTTAAGCACAAGCCAAACCCCTTCCTCCCTTATTTGCTATTGGTTAGTGTTTTAATCATGACACAGGAAAAGCAAACAAGAACAGCTTCTATTTGTAAATGGCAGATCAATCAACCAACCAATCAATCAATCAATCACAAACTTTAATTCTGTGCAATGCTTCCAGTAGCAAACCAAGCCCAGTTTCCTCTAGGCTGGATCTGAACACGTAAGAGCTCAAGAGAGCTCAGAAGCACAAATAGCATTCACTTGATTAATCTGTCTTACCTGATTTGATCCCTGGCAAAAAGAAAGAGGTTTAATAAAAATGTTTATAAGATACAGACACATACATCAAGCGATGATGGCAATCAATTATCTTCAGTGCTGAGAATGCCCCAAAGGCCAGCTCAGCTGATGATAGGTACCAGGTTCTACTCTTGTCTCACAGGAAGGAGTGTATGGCTAGGATGGATTCATTTTTCAAATTCAGCAAATATTGACTGAATGTCATTTATGTGCTGGGGCTGACAAGTTTCATAGATGTTGAGGAGCCACCTTACTGAGGGGCAGGATTGAACGGGCATGACACTCAGGCAGAGAGCTCATGTAGGCAGGTCCTTTAAGCCCTCTGATCTGAGTACACAGATCAGTGAGTATGGCTTCCTCTTGTCCACTTACGTCCAGGATCTACAAGGACCTATCCCCCCAAACATGAATCTCAGAACACGTGGTTTTTCTCCCACCAGTCTTAGGAAATGCTACACCTAGGAACACATGAGCCTTCCTGATGCTTTTGCTCCTGTGTGGGTGTCTTAAATAGTGTTTTAAGCTAATTTCTGGGTGTAGCACTTTTCTCTCATCTTTATTAATGCAACACACCCAAATTGCCACATAGAGCTCCTAACACCAAAACATTGGATGCCCTTTTAAAAGGTTTCTATGCTTCCAGTCTCTGGATTTCAAGAGTTACTGCCTTTTCTTCATTTCCCATGAGTGGCCAACAAAGGCAAGTTATCAAACGTTAATCTGGGAAAGACAACTCTACTGGGTCACTTGAATGGGCACATTCTGGCTCTTTGGCTATCTATCTCCCATTCATTTGTTTGATTCTGAGGCTGTTTGCTCATCTCTGGGCCCACCCTCTGTGTGCTGTGTGAACCAAGTTGAAAGGTAGGATGCTCAGTGATAGAACTTTGTAGTGCTTGGTTTGCTGGGCATCTGCTTTCTTCAGCCCATTTCCAGACACTCACAAAGGATATAGACAATCTTCTCTTCTGACTGATTGCCTAAGCCTGTGTGACTAAACTGTCATTGTTGGACAATGGAATATATCTGTGCAAATAGAGACACAAATTCCTTCTTTGCTTGGGCAACAAGGATAAACATTCAACCGAAAACTCAATATCTTTTTTCTTCTCTATAATTCTTTTATTAAAAATAGATTTTTTTTTCACACACAATATTCTGGCTACGGTTTTCTCTCCTCCAAGCTCCTCCCTACCGCTCCTTCCATCCAAATCTGTACCCTTTCTGTATCTCCTTTGAAAACAGGTATCTAAAGACTAATAATGAAATAAAAAAAAACAAAACAAACAAAACAGAAGAAAATTGGCCAAAAAAAAAAAGGATAAGAAATGCAAAGAGACACAGAAACACACATCAATACACACCAGAACCCATGAAACCATAAAACTGGGAGCTATAATGTATGGAAAGGACCTGTAAGATTAAAAAAAATTAAATGTCCTAACAAAGCATTATGATACATAAAAGATAACATTGAATTTGTCTTTTGTTGGCCATCTACTGCTGGGCAAAGGGCCTGCCCTTAACGTTAGTTTGTCTCTCAAGTGAGACTCCATTGGAAAGAATTAATTTTCTATTTGCAAGAGGCAAATATCCAATTTCTAATTCCATGAAATTTAGAAGACTAGGTAGAGCCTTCCAATGGCATTATACACAAAAGATAATTTGGTAATAAAAGTAGGTATAAGCATATTACCATGTATAGTAACAGTGTAAACATATACCCATATGCAGCAACAGGGTAAACACACACAACACACACGCGGGCGCGCGCACACTCGAGCAGCAACAATGTAAACTCATACCCATATGTAGCAACAATGTGAATACTAGTTAATAACTATACAGATTTTAGATAATACTTTGTTTTATTGTGCCTTTAAATGAATTTATGACTTGTAGGTATGTATGCACATGTTCATGTGTTCATGTGTGTACATGTATATGTAGAGTCCAGAGGTCAATGTTACATGTCTTACTCAGTAGCTCTCTACCTTAGTTTTGTAAATATGAGCCAGAGGTGAACCAAGAGCTCATTTACTGGCTGGAGGGGCCAGCCAGCAAGTCCCAGGAATCTACTTGCCCACCACTGGGATTACAGGTACATATTGCCACACCTGGATTTTTTATGTAAGTGCTGAGAATCTGAGCTGGATTCTCATGTTTGTGCAGTAAACATTTTACCAGCTGAGTTGCCTCACTAGAACCTGTATTTTAGTTTATTGGCAATTACTCATTGTACACAGTCTTGGATTTCATAAGGGCATTTTCATAAAAGAATATAATACATTTAAACCATAGTTAATAAACAAATATACCTGTAAACCTTCCAGAAATAACAACACACACATGTAGAAGACACTGCAGATATCCCCAGTACATCTCGAGACTTAAAGATTCTCAGAATAACACTGGAGAAGTGGGTCAGAGGTTTGGATCAACTCATAAGTTGAAAAGTTCAGAGTGGGAAAGAAACATTGCACTTGACTTGGGTTGTGTCTGAGCCAGGACAGGCATCCAAATGCTGCAGATCTGACTGTATCTGTACCTCACAGCCATGTGAACTGGGGTATGCATTTCATCTCCTTGGGCTGATTATGTCTTTTCCATGAGACTTCTTTACCTTCTCCAAGTGGTGAGGATCTGACCCATTGATGGTGGTGGGGTCTCAAGGCAGATTGTAGATGTGAAGACAAAAAGGTCAAAGCCCTAAGACCCAAGCTTCTCTCTGCCCTCTGTGTCTCCTGAACTCAGTACAACACCACAGCATTCATACATGCTTGTCTCCCAAGGCCAGAAGTGGCAGACATTACCAAAGGACTCAAGCCATATGGGTATGACATTTGTCTCCTACTGGCTGTGCTGGATCTAAACCGATGACCTTCTCATAAAGCCCTAGTGTCTGCTTTCCAGTCCACCAAGTCATTTCCCAAACAGAAAAGTTCTGCCAGTCACTGCCTCCTGATATGACTCAGTGCTGCTCTCGAGAGTGCTGGCCTTCCTATTGATTCCGATTGTACAAAGATCTTTGGAGAACACAGAGATCACAGAACAGATGAGCTAATGAAATGCCATTTTTGTCGAAGAGATGACACCAGCAATTTCCTGAGTCCATAAATAGCACCCTTATATAATTTGGTACTCTCCGTGAGGACCCATGAGTTTGAATCTATTTATTTTAACTCTTATTTTTTATGTCATCTGGAAAGATTTAGCTATAACTGAATATAGCTGCCATCCAAATAAATATTTTTCTTAGACCAGGCTTACAGTCTGCTACCATAGAAGGTGACTATATCTTTTTCAAGTATGGGTCCCATGCTAAATAAGAGTGGGCCAGGTAGCCCTGGAGCAGGTAGCATCCCAGAGATCATTCCTTGGGGAGCAACAGCTGCTCAGCCCTCACCCCCAAGGGCAGCCAGAACAAGGAGATCAAAGGGAGTTCAGAGAGAATGAAAGCACACCCCTAATTCAATACAGGAAAATTGCCATGACTGGGGTGCTTAGTTCAATCTTCTAAGAAAACAACAACAGAGGGCAGGGGGAAAAAAGACCAATTTTTTTCTTTCTTTCTTTTTTTTTTTTTTTTTTTAACTAAGATCAGGTTCTGGCACCGTGAAGCAGCTTGCCAAGGCGAGAGGCATACCCAATGGGGAAGGCAGCTTGTTCTCTGAGATTAATCAGAGAGCTCTGAACCGACTATGAGCTCCAAGTGCCCCATTGCCAAGACACAACATAAGCCACTTAATTCCTTCCCACAATCTAGAACTGTTAGCTGCTCTCCAAGCCAAATACTTTTCATAAAACCCAAGGAGACATGAAACCCATCAAGGGGGTGGCAGTTACACCAGAATGGATAATCAGAGCTTAGGGTACACAGGGACCCCCACCTCATGAAGAACCTAAAATGCCTCTATCCTGGGGTAAAGCGATTGTCCTTGCCTATTATCAGTTTCCAAATCAGTCACTTGGAGATGGACAGAGATGTAAGGGACAGTCCTTACTGTAAGAATGGGAAACTATGGGCAAAGTCTCTCTGTGGGTATAAAGAACACAGAACACAGAAAGGACAGTCACACTTTCCACTGTTACAGTTTCTTTGCAAAGGGGCAGGGATTTCTGATTTGGAAGCCTCTGAGGCGAAATACCTTCCCATAGTGGTGGATGCTAAGCACCCCACCCCAGTGAGTCACTCTTTGGGGTTGAGAGTTCCCAGGAGGCACAAGCATGACCTGGGAGCGGAGCACACGAGTGCCCAGTGTCACGTCAGGTTGCCAGGTTACCTAGTGAGGGATCAAAGCACTAAGCTTTGGGAAAGGAGCATGAAGCCAGTGAGCTCTACTGGACCCAGGGTCCTTCTGGGGGATTCTTGAGAGGAGTCTTCAAGGGAAAGCTGTTTCTTGTCACGGTGGGGGACAGTGTGAGGGTGGCAGGTCACAAAGAGACAAAGAGGACCTAAAGATCTGGACAGGAAGATATTGGGTTATTCCCAAGCAGGGGTTCCAGAGTGAGTCCTGGGTGATGGCTTTAATCCAGGACTACAATTCAGACCCAAATAGTTCATTTAAAACTCATTTTTACTGTGCACAACTGCAGTTGCAACCTGTGGGAGGCTGAAGCAAGGGGGTCTTCAGTTCGAGGGTAGATAGCATTGTATAGCAAGGCCTTGCTAACAAATAATTTTAAAATTATAGTAATATTAGCCAAAAGATAAAAATGCACATGCTAAACCTCCCTTTAATACCTCACTTCAGACCAAGAATACGTCATGATTACATCAGGACAGCTTCAGAGCATGTGCGCCGGCCTGGTTACCTATCATATACACTAATAAAATCAAAAGAATTTAACATGTAAGACAGAGCATGCTTTTCTCCCCTCCCCCCATCATAGGAGGCTTTATCCCTTGGCTACACTCCTCTGATGTCTGTGGAGGGCTGTGCCTGTCGCCTCTCCATATGAGCAACTGCTCTCATCTTCTAAAGAGTTAACAGAGAGAAGAGTGATATTGTGTGGGTCCAGTGAAAGGCAAATGCCTATGATGTATGTTTGTATGCATGTACATATGTAATTTTAGATCAGAGTTTCACCACATACCCCAGGCTAGCCCAGAACTCACCATGGAGTTTAGGTTGGCCCTGAAGTTATAATCTATCTTCCCACCTCTGTCACTCAACTTTTGGGAATCACAGACCCAGTGAGACTAGGATGGGCGTGTTCTGAGATTTCTGCCCCACCAGTGTTTACTGTTAGGATAACAGGGGAGAGGAGGCGGAAGTTCAGAGAGGAGTCGGGGCTGCTCACAGCTACTAATGCTTCATCCTCAAAACTTCTGAGCTCTACGCAGATGAGGCACAATAGGCTTAAAAGTATGGTGCAATAAATCTCATTGCTCAGTCCTACCTATCTGGGAGCCCTCAGGCAGGGTTCCTGAGGCTAAATCATCAATCTACCCAAATACATCACACAAAGGCATCCTTTCTGCTAGTTTGCATAAAGCCATCCTCTTCTTGGAACATAGCAATCACTCTACCTCTCGGGGACTCATACTTAAATTAAGGAAGCACCATTTAGAAAGGAGACGTGCTTAGTAGGTCTGGGGACAAGTACATTCTTCAGAGGCTGTTGAAGCTTCAGCACTTAGATGAACTGGGGGCTCTTCTGCCCCCGCGGTGGCTGATGCAATCCAGGATGCTTGCAGCACACAACACAGCAGCCCACGTTTGCAAAACAGCTCATGTCTTCTTTCCAGCAGTCTCAGATGTTTATATTCCTGTCGCTACCACACAGTTGTCAACCTCCCTGGCGCTTTCCTCATCTGATCGGTTCTCTCCCCTGCTCAAAACACTGGTGACTCAGTAGAGTTTCCGTGTAGCCTGCCTGTTTTAGATTACCTCCAAGAATCTGATAATTTGCCTATCAGCTTTGCACCCATTACCACCCCTATGTCAGCTATTGATTCGACAGACATGCCTTTGAGGTCTTCATACACTGAGTGCTGTGGTAAATGCCACTGTAGCAAACATTTGAGAGACTCAGAGGCACTTATTTCAAACCAACACTCACAACCCCAAGCTATGAACCACCTGGAGTCATCACGGATTCCCAAAATAGAGTGCTCTCCTGAAGTGCCCATCCCTCCTTCTGCTTCTGGTTGGAATTCTACTCTTTGGTGCTCCTTCCCATGGGGACTCTTCCCTGATCTCAGAGTCAGAATATAAGAGTTCCTTTTCTGTACTCTACAACACTCATTGTAGATGCAAGGGCCTGGGAAATGAAGACACCTAAGTGTACAGGGGAGGAGGACTCAAGATAGAAATGCATTGGGCAGGTATGGACTAAGTCTAGTAGTGAAGAAGGAAAATGAAATGCCATGTTTTAGAACCAAGGGGAACCAAGGTGTTTCTTGGTTTTCACAGACTAGGCCAAGAGAATGAGTTTATATTGGGAGGGAGAGTCAATACACTTTGACTGATAGCACAGGGAATGAGTCTGGTGATAGCAAGGCTGGTTTAACCACAGGGTCTACAGCAATGCCAGAGGAAGATAGGTAGGTAGACAAGATGTCCACACTAGTGAATATTATAGCTGTTGACTATTTCAGGAAAACTTGCTTGGAAATTCACAGGTTTAAATACACACATATTCATGTTTGATAGAACCAAAATAGGATGTTAGCAAAGTAAACATGGCACATGTAAGATGTGGCCCAACTTGCACCAAAAGGAAAGGAAACAACATATGTAATAGCGGAAAATGTTTACGAACCTGCTTGGTTTTTCCTAGGTTCTCTTCCAAGACTTGATTATATACAGAAATATGGTTGTAGTCTCCAGATCCCCTTTTTCATCTCACAGACATTTTTCTTGAGCTGCCCCCACAGTCTTTTTAAACGTTTCCTAACATCATGTATGGTTCTTCTATATGGTTCGATTATTGAATTTTGAGGATGTTTAGAATACTTATGCTTTCTCCTCCCTTGAATTATAGCCCCGTAATTAATGCTTTCATGTATACAAATTTTCCTTTCTCTGAATTATTTCCTTAGGACAAATGCCATCTGCGTGGGACAGGAAAGATAAACAAATAGGAATGTTTTATGGCTCCTGAAGCATCTTGCCAAATTATTCCAGAAAAGGTGCCAGTTCATGTTTGCCACTGGCGATGCCTGATTATCCCAAGTTCTTCCAGTGATACGCTGCTAGGCATCAGTCATGGAGAATTTCTCCACAATATACCTACTTTCTTTATAACAAGGCACCAGGCAACTTTGTCTGAGGACTCCATTCATGTGTCCAATGCTGTATTTCGTGGGTTTTTATTTTTAATGTACAAGAATATCTTCATTCCAGAAAAAACAATTTTTTGCCTTTAAATGTATATAAACCTATCATTTTTGAGCCTTCAAATGTCTTGCTGAACCAAAACCTCATGTGTATAAACCCTTAATATTCAAAGAAAAAATGCTTCCAATTAAAGTTCATCTTAAAATTTTTGTTTTATTTGCAACCCAAAGTAAGTTAGTAACTTTTTTGGAAACATTTAGAAAAATATTTTATTCTACACATGCACACGCACACGCACACACACTCGGTATGTTGTTATTTAATACAAATAGTTTTAACTCTGTTCACAAATTTAATATAGTTTCTGGTATTTGTTAAGTATAGCTATCACTTTTTCTCAGGCTGCCGAGAAGATGCTACACATTCAGATAGAGTGTACTCACCAAAAACAGCCTCCAATCTTTCAAAACCAGAGGCATGTCTTGCTGGGAGAAATCAGCAAGGAAAAACTTCCTCCATACTACAAAAACATCAGTCTAGGCTTCAAGACGCCCAAAGAGGCCATAAGGGGCACCTATGTAGACAAGAAATGCTCCTTCACTGGTCATGTCTCCACCAGAGGGCACATCCTGTCAGGTGTCGTGATGAAGATGAAGATGAGGGAACCATTGTCATGCGCCAGAACTATCTCCACTATAGCCAGAAATATGACCACTTTGGGAAGCATCACAAGAACATGTCTGTGCACCCATCCCCTTTTCAGAGATGTCCAGATTGGCGACATCGTCACTGTTGGAGAGCACAGGCCCCTGAGCATGACTGTTCGATTCAGTGTGCTCAAGGTCACCAAGGCTGCTGGCACCAGGAAGCAGTTTCAGAAGTTCTAAGGGGACTTTAACCAATGCCTTAAAACAAATAAAAGTTATTTTCCAACTTAAAAAAAATAGCTATCACAATGTCTATTCTGTGTCCCATTAGAACTATATTATTCTAGTAAATTAAACCTATAAACACAATGGATTTTGTGTTTTCTCAACTTTTCCAATAATCTAAATAAAGTTGGTGAGATTTAACTTAAAAGCACAAATATAAATTACTTAAATGATTGTGTACTTTACATCAGAATGCCAAAGCTGATCTATTACTGCAAGAAGCAAAATATTCTTAGACTCAGCAAGACTAATGTATATATCAAACTCTTATTATGAAAGCATTAATACTAAGTGTTTGGTTCTCTCAAACATCTACAACTGGAGCTACGCCTGCCCACTAGGCTGCAGGACATGAGTCTTCCACCAGAGGTTTGACCTAGATATTTCCTGAGTTCTCACTGATAACTTTGAGGTTTTACTGGGAACCATGCTGATATCCCTAGCAGAGACCTTGTAACCTAGATAAAGTAATAGTTTCATGGCACCCGTACACAAATATTCCAAATGTTCTTCATCTCTGTCCATACCATCAAGGTCTGCAAGTCTTGGCCAGGTTGTTCATTCAGTTGTCCTGAGCACTTACATGCCTTTTTAGCCAACAAGAAGATACCATTCTTACGGATCCTTAAGCGATTTCCAACAGAAACCTGGACATCCTTTCTGCTTTTACTTGGCTACCAAGTGCCATCTTGGACTCTGTTTGGCAGACACATTGAGAGACTTATCATACATTCACTTCCAGTATTTTCAAAGCCAGGTTTTCATCTCCTCACTGAACTCATGACTCCCTCTCCATTCGTAGCCTCTAGACTCCCGTCCCTGCCTTAATTAACAAGTGCTACATGAGTTTATATCTCAGTAACTATATTTTTGAGTTTGGTCATTAGACTTTTATTATCATAATTTTTGTAGCCAAACCTATCTGGAAGGCTTGGAGATTTCCCAAGCACTCAGATCAATCCTTGTCACTTATTCTAGCCTTTAATATCATCCAAGACATTCATGTGTCGGTGACTATAGAAAGATTTAATGTCTACACAGTCATAACAATAATTATGATGTCATGAACATTTTCTTTCATGTGACCAATATTCACTGAGCTCACAGTGTGAAAGGGACTCTGGCCACCTATGCCCACTGAGCAATCCCCATGGGTAGAATCTCTGCAAACACTTTTGTAACACTGCTGTAATCTCAGAAATCTTGGAGCAGTGAGCCTCACACTCAGCATTCTTGGTATCAGAGAGGAAAGGAGAATGTACAGGAAAAGAAGCAAATTTGTTGAGCACCAGAGCAGCATCTGGCTCCAGGGATACTCAAGATGAGTGTATAAAGTATCTCTCAAAAGGATTGAGGTGTTTTTCTTCCCTGTGCTTTTTTGGAGCAAGTGGCATTACATCATCGGAGCTCTCTTCATGTGAGCCCATGTACTTCTATAAGGGTAAGCTTCTGGCTCCATAGTAATGAAGGTAGACCTAGTTTCTAACATTTCTAGTTACAAGCAGTCCAATCATCAAGCTTCTAAGCTTGGAGGCCATTTCCATACCATGGTATCCCTTCTGTGATGGTGGGAAATGGATGGTAAACCAAAGAGGCATTAGGGCAGGACTTGCGAGCTCATCCAAAGCTGGGCTAACTTGCTGCGGCAGTAAAGTCAGAGACTCTGCCTCACACACATCTCAGCTCTATCTTCCCCAACCATTGTATGTTTCTATCTATAAATAGTAAGAGAGGCCACCCTTTATGTGATAGGCAAATGACTCAAGGCCTTGGCACACACAGAGGTCATCATATCTTCACAAACCTTTCAGGGAAAGAACGAGGGTTGGGGTTGGCAGAGAAAGAAGAAGAGGAAGTGGGCCCCGGAAGGATCAGGGCACAGTCATCGCTGGTTGCTCTGGATTTGGAGCAGAGCAGCTGAAATGACACAAAGCTCCTCAAATAAGCTCTCGGGCTGAAAATGTGGCTCACAGATGGGTTTTAATAACAAGCCTGAGCCATCTGGTAGCTTCCCATTTTAGCTAATTATTCTTGGTAAGTAAGTGCTAAGCCTTTAAAATCATTGTTCAATTTTGTTTTGCTTTGTTTCTACCACCCTGTCTCTATATTTTGATTTCCTGGGGTAAATCCCTGCCCCCGTTACTTCTCCAGGGAAAACATATCATGCCTTCTATTCTTAGCAGAAAAGCCCCTCAGCAAACCTCAAGACTGCTTCCATTAGCTCTCTGATACCCTCTGTTTTCCACCAATGCACTACCCAAAACAACAGAGCTAATTAAGTGCATTCCCCAGCTATCCAGGGCTGCAGTCTTGGGCAGCTCAAATCTCAGACTGGCTGTCCTGTCTTACACAGAAACATCTCACCATTTTCTCTGTGCTAGCTCATTATGTAGGTATCTTATCTGAATGGAAGTGGAGGGTTCATCTATCCTTGAATCAAACTGAATATCAAGAAAGATATAGCAGATCGTGATGTGCCATTGTATATCCTTCAGAACATGGTCACATTAAAGTGATGATTAAGGAAATGAGTTCAGGAACCTAAGGGGCAGCAAGAAAGAAAGACCTAGTCAGATGTTAGGAGTAGAGAGGAGCAAAGACATGAGTCCAGGAAGAGATGGGGAAAGTGCCTAGGAAGCAGCCCAGACCCAAGCCACAGGGCTGGGAGATGAGGGCAGCCTCACTCACAAGAGCTTCTAACTCAGGAGTGCTTCACTGTCTCCATTCCAGATCCAGAGAGCACCTAGAGTCACATGGCCTCCTTGGTGTATAGGGATGGGGATTAGAGGGCACAGTTTCTAGATGGGTTCTCTAGACATGTAAAAGCATAGCTAACCTGCTTCAAATCTCATCTTCATGAAGGAGCTGTGAGACTTTGCACATAGCCACCTCAGTTTCCCCGGAAGTAGAGGTATCCTTTTTACCTCATGACCCTCTTCCCAAAACAGAGGAAAAACATATGGCTGTGTTTGAAATAGTTAATTTTAAAATGATTATGGATTTAACCATTTATGAAACAAAGATTTCTTTTTTCCCTTTTTTATTGGATATTCTCTGTATTTACATTTCAAATGTTATCCCCTTCACTCCTATTCCCCCCTCTCTCCCCTTGCTTCCATGAAGGTGCTCCCTTTCCCAACCTCCCTCTCCCACCTCAGTGCCTTGGCATTCCCCTACACTGGGAAAACAAACCTTCACTGGACCAAAGGTCTCTCCTCCTATTGATGCTAGACAATGCCATCCTCTGCTGCATATGCAACTGAAACGATGGGTCTCTCCATGTGTTCTCATTGGTTGGTGTTTTAGTCCCTGGGAGCTGTGGAAGGTTTTGTTGGTTGATAATGTTGTTCTTCCCATAGGGTTGCTTTCAGCTCCTTCAGTCCTTTCTCTAACTCCTTCGTCGGGGTCCTATGTTCAGTCTGATGGTTAGCTGCAAACATCCTCATCTGTATCAGTATGGCTCTGGCAGAGCCTCAGAGGAGGCATTCATATCAGGCTCCTGCTAGTAAGCACTTCTTGGCATCAGCAATAGTGCGTGGGTTTGGTGGCTGTATATGGGGTGGATCCCCAGGTGAGGCAGCTTCTGAATAGTCTTTTCTTCAATCCCTGCTCCTCTATTTGTTCCTTTATTTCCTCCCATGAGTGTTTTGTTCTCCCTTCTGAGAATGACTGAGGCATCCACTTTCTGGCCTTCTTCTTTTTGAGCTTCATAACATCTGTGAATTGTTTCTTGGGTATTCTGAGCTTTTTGGCCTAGTATCTCCTTATTAGTGAGTGCATACTATGAGTGTTCTTTTGTGACTATGTTACCTCACTCAGGATGATAACTTCTAATTCCATCCATTTGCTTAAGAATTTCATGAAGTCGTTGTTTTTAATAGTCAAATAGTACTGCATTGTGTAAATATATCACAGTTTCTGTATCCATTCCTGTTGAAGGAGATCTGGGTTCTTTCCAACTTCTGGCTATTATAAACAAGGCTGCTATGAACATAGTGGAAAATGTGCCTCTGTTAGATGTTCGAATGTCTTTTGGGCCTATGCCCAGGAGTGGTATAGTTGGGTCCTCAGGTAGTACTATGTCCAATTTTCTGAGGAACCTCCAGACTGATTTCCAGCTTGCAATCCCACCAACAATGGAAAAGTGTTTCTCTCTCTACATCCTCGCCAGTATCTGCTGTCACCTGAGTTTTTGATCTTAGCCATTCTGATTGGTGTGAGGTAGAATCTCAAGGTTGTTTTGATTTGCATTTCCCTGATGATTAGGTATGTTGAGCATTTCTTTAGGTGCTTCTCAGTCATTCAGTATTCCTCAGTTGAGAATTCTTTGACTAGCTCTGTACCCCATTTTTAAATAGGATTATTTGATTCTCTAGTGTCTAACTTCTTGAGTTCTTTGTATATATTAGATATTAGCCCTCTATCAGATGTAGGATTGGTAAAGATCTTTGCCCAGTCTGTTGGCTGCTATTTTGCCCTTTTTGACAGTGTCCTTTGCCTTTTAGAAGCTTTGGAATTTCATGAAGTCCCATTTGTCCATTCTTGATCTTAGAGCATAAGCCATTGGTGTTCTGTTCAGGAAAATTTTCCCTGTGTCTATGTATTCTAAGATTTTCTCCACTTTATCTTTTATTAGTTTCAGTGTACCTGGTTTTATTTGGGGGTCTTTGATCCACTCGGAACTGAGATTTGTACATGGAGATAAGAATGGATCAATTTGCATTCTTCTACTTGCCAGTTGAACCAGCACCATTTGTTGAGGAGGCTGTCCTTTTCCCATTGAATGTTTTTAGCTCCTTTGTCAAAGATCAAGTGACTGACTGTAGGTGTGTAGGTTCATTTCTGGGCCTTCAATTCTATTCCATTTATCTACCTGTCTGTCTCTGTACCAATACCATGATGTTTTTATCATGATTGATCTGCAATATAGCCTGAGGTCAGGGATGCTGATTCCCCCAGAAGTTCTTTTATTGTCGAGAATAGTTTTTGATATCCTAGATTTTTTGTTATTCCAAGTGAATTTGCAAATTGCTCTTTCTAACTCTATAAAACAATTGAGTTGGAATTTGAAAAATTCTATCAGACCTTCATAAAAGACCTAATACCAATACTCTCCAAACTATTCCACAAAATAGAAACAGAGGGAACACTACCCAACTCATTCTTTGGAACTACAATTATGCTCATACCTAAACCATACTAAAAAGGAAAAACCTACAAAAAAAAGAGAACTTTAGACAATTCCCCTCATGAACATTGATGCAAAAATACTCAATAAAATTCTAGCAAACCAGATCCAAGAACACATCAAAACAATCATTCACCATGATCAAGTAGGCTTCATTCCAGGCATGGTTCAATATACAGAAATCCATCAACATAATCCACTATATAAACAAACTCAAAGAAAAAACCACATGATTATCTCATTAGATGCCAAGAAAGCATTTGACAAAATTCAACACCCCTTCTTGTTAGAAGACTTGGGAAGATCAGGAATTCAAGGCCCATACTTTAACATAGTAAAAGCAATATACATCAAACCAGTAGCCAACATCAAACTAAATGGTAAGAAACTTGAAGCAATCCCACTAAAATCAGGGACTAGACAAGGCTGTCCACTTTCGAGACCCCTACCTGTTTGATATAGTACTGGAAGTCCTAGCCAGAGAAATCAGACAGCAAAAGGAAGTCAAAGGGATACAAATTAGAAAGGAAGAAGTCAAAATATCACTATTTTCAGGTGATATGATAGTATACTTAAGTGACCCCCAAAATTCCACCAGAGAACTCCTACAGCTGACAAACAACTTCAGCAAAGTGTCTGGATATAAAAGTAACTTGAACAAATCAGTAGCCTTCCTCTACTCAAAGGATAAACAGAGTGAGTAAGAAATTAGGGAAATAACACCCTTCAAAGTAGCCACAAATAATATAAAATACCTTGGTATGATCCTAACCAAGCAAGTGAAGGATCTGTATAACAAGAACTTGAAGTCTGAAGAAGGAAATTGAAGTGGAAAGAACTCTCATGCTTATGGATTGGAAGGATCAACATAGTAAAAATGGCCATCTTGCCAAAAGCCATCTGCAGATTCAATGCAATCCCCATCAAAATTCCAAAGATTTCTTTCAAAGAAAATTTAATCCCTTGGGCTCGGGATATAACTCAGTGATAGAAATGCTGTTTAGCTAGCCTGAGGCTCTAAACATTTGATTCCCTGCGCAAGACAGAAGTAGAGGGAAGAGGAGAAGGGAAACAGAGATACCCAAGAATAAATAAGAACACAGCTCCCATAGTTCATGTAATTAATATCTCAAATGATCAGCAATGTACTGTGCTGAGAGGCATGAAGAGGCTCCTTTGTCCAGTGACTGTTACACTGTTTCTTCTAGGGGTCATCTGTTCAAACCATTGGCTTTCTGATGTCCTCTGAATGACTCTTCTGCTGAGACCTACAGCAGACAGTAAGTGAAAGGTGTATCTCTGCTTGTCTGTACCCAATTAATGACTGTCAATGGCTGCCTTTCATAGCTAGACCTGACCACCTTGAGTATCTTGTTTAGTCTAAAAATGATACCTATAACAAAGCAACAACAACAACAAACAAACAACTACCAAACAAAGAGTCCAAAAACTCCTCTTGTTCACCTTTCCCTGTTTCTTCCAACTCCCTCTTTGGTCTTTAAACTCTAAGTCTTGAACCCTGGATACTGGCTGCTCCACCCACTGGTCAAATCATCAGAGCTGACTGGATAGGCCTCAGTCCACTTTTCCCTGGCCTCTTCTGAAGAACTCTGAGCTTTTTTTCACTCCTAGCTGAAGAGATCTTACAGATCTAACTGTTTATAGACATGGAGCTGGGTTGTGAGAGTCTCAGGAGTCTACAGAATCTTCCTGTCTAGATACACTCTAGATTTAAAGGCAGTTGTCTGGCTGTTGACTCCAAGGTTCTAGCCCAGTTGTCAAGAGTTGAATACAGACTCTGCATTCTTGTGGCCACAATCTCCAGCCTCTTTGATACAAATAGATGCCAATGGCAAAACAGAGAGCAATATAAATGAGCAAAGCATACTGATGTACTTAAGGTCATTTATCACATTCATGACATTGTTTCTCTTTCCACAAAGCCAGCGTTCTGGTGGTTAGGAGGCCTCAGAACACTATACTATCAATACCGTATCTTTTTGTGATGGGAATTGAATGGGATCTAAGGGCTGGGCTAGGAATATAATTGTCATAAATAACATCATTTCTATGGGAAAATGACTTGACAGTTTCTAATATCTGACTTCCAAAAGACACTTTGGAACACAGCTGGTTGGTAGGCTGAGCATGGACAATATTACACTCTATGACCAGAAGTTTCCCTGGGATGTGTACAGTGAAACTTAAGGAGGGTGATTATCTTGGACTAGAAAAATTAATATTTCTAGTTTCTGATTCTGTAACTCACTTCCTTAGCCCTTTAGCACAAACGCAATGGATCAGAGGAGCCGAAGATGAGCTATAAACTGGAGGCTGTGGTGAGTTAAATCGCTGGCTTTGTTCTGCAGATGTTGAACACAGAATCTGAAAGGTGGAGTTAATTCTGACTTAAACGGACCTAATGAGCATCTGTTTTGATTTTTCCAACCATTGATCTGATTTTCTTTTAACTTGATACTGGTCGGTTTGCACAAGTCCGTGTGATAATTGCAAATAGCCAAAGGTGGAATCCTTCCACAACCCCCACCAGACAGTTTTCCTCTGAACATGTCAAGAGTCTTCAAAGATGCTGAACAACTTTATATAGTACAGAATTCATGATACACAAATGTACTTAACATCTTTCTTCTAGAAATCTATCTACACATATAACTAAGTAAAACTTATGTTGGGTATTTTTTTTTAAAAAAGACTCTTCTTTAAGAAGAACATAAAGAATTATGGAAATTCCATGCTACAGGCTTAATTATGTCATTTCAAAACTCATATGTTGAAGGCCTAATTCTCAGTGTCTCTGAGTGGGACATTTAGAGATAGGATCTTTAAAGAGGCAATTAGCTGAAAATGAGGTCGTTAGGAGAGCCAGCTTCAGTGGCTGCTGTCCTTGCAAGAACAAGTTTGGACACAGATACAGTGTGAGAGAGAAGACCACACAGACACAGGAAAAACAGCCACCTGGAGACAAAGGAGAAGCTCGGAGGAAACCATCCTGAATGGCTCCTACACCTCAACTCCCAGCCTCCTAGATCATGAGGCTATAGATTCCACAGACCTGCCCAGCTGCAGCAGTTTATTAAAGTGGCCACAGCAAAGTAATATTCTCTCAGTCTAAGTGTAGCGGGAGATATAAAGTTTACATTGCATTATCTGATAGGTTAAATATTTTATATCACATTGCAAGATTATGGCTTTTCTTTTTCCCTCTTATTTTTAATTAAAAAAAATTTAAACAGTGTATATGGTAGTTTGAATAAAAATGGCCCCCAAAAACTGATGTGTTTGAATGCTTGGCCCACAGAAAATGGCATTATTAGGAGGTATGGCCTTGTTGGAGGAGGTGTGGCCTTGTTGGAGGAGGTATGGCCTTGTTGGAGGAGGTGTGGCCTTGTTGGAGGAGGTGTGGTCTTGTTAGAGGAGGTGTGGCCTTGTTGGAGGAGGTGTGGTCTTGTTGGAGGAGGTGTGGCCTTGTTGGAGGAGGTGTGGCCTTGTTGGAGGAGGTGTGACCTTGTTGGAGGAGGTGTGGCCTTGTTGGAGGAGGTATGGCCTTGTTGAGGAGGTGTGGCCTTGTTGGAGGAGGTGTGGTCTTGTTGGAGGAGGTGTATCTCTGTGGGGATTAATTTTGAAGTCTTCTATGCTCAAGATCCGCCCAGTGTGGCTCACAGTCAGTCTCCTGTTGCCTTCAGATCAAGATGTGGACCTCTTAGCTCCTTCTCCAGCACCATGTCTGCCTGTATGCTGCCATGCTTCCTACCATGACTAAACCTCTGAACTATAAGCCAGACTCAGTGAAATATTTTCCTTTATAAGAGTTGCTGTGGTCATGGTGTCTCTTCGCAGAAGTAAAACCCTAACTAAGACAATATATTTTAATCATGTTGTCCCATCTCCCAACTCCTTCCAGATCCTTTCCACCTCCCTACCCAACTCCATGTTCTCTCTCTCCATTTCTCATGTACTCATAAACAACAACAAAAAACAATACTCAAAATAAAAAAAATGTAAAACCAATAAAACACACAGAGGGGGAGGGAAGAGGGAGATGAAGAAGGGGGAGAGTGAGATGGAGGAGGAGGGGAGGGGGAGAAGGAGAGGGAGAGAGAGAAACCACCAACATGGAGAAATAAGAAGCACGATCTTTACTCTGAAGAAGAAGAGTTAGGGGGAGGCATTCACAAAGAGTTTTGTGTATCTGAATGAGAAATATCTTCTGGTTGCTTCAGGAAAGAGGAAGCAGGGAAGTTGGGGGTGGAGAAATTTCAGCACAATAAACAGAACATTTGGTGGCTGATTCTTTCTAAAAGCAAAGAGTCCCCTTATAAGCTCAGGGAACCCCAGGTGGGGGTGAGCAGGCAAAGCCTGGACTTAGGAGATGTTCAGTACAACCAGGCCCCCTCTGGGAGAAAAGATTCTTTTCTTAACTCATAGCTCCACAGCTAGGGATTAACCTCTTTTGGAGAAGAGAGCATCACTTTGGTCCTCCTCCTTCAGGGATCTGGAAGAAAATCCTTAAACTTTCTGCATCCTTAATCATGTAAATTGGGAGATAAAGCCACACATAGCTGAACTGCTCTGCCTTCTACAGCCCAGTGCAGTTTCACAGACATCCCTCTCCTCAGGGGGAAAAAAAAGTACAAACACTATGATTTTGAAATTGGGATTTGAAAGAAAAGGTAAGCAAGAGAAGGAACTCAAGACATTACAACCCAAGAAGGAGAAAATATAATTCTGTATGCTTGGGTCTATGCAGCTAAGAAGAGAACAAGGGAGATTCTATTGCCAGGCTGCTTCCTTGACTGCCTCAGCATCAGTGGCTTATCCCAACTCCACACTAAATGCTCTGGGAGAAAGTTGAGGCACACCCACTGCAAAGTGAAGTTTGCAGCTGAATTCATCAGCAACAGGCAGGATGGGGTGTAACCCTGGAAGCCCAGCTTCCGGCATCAGTGAAAGTCCTGCCTTGGGTGTGGCTCATTCACCCTAGTTTGCTGAGGATTTTCCCAACTCCAGCTCGGAAAGCTCCATAGTTTGAGAACCACCTCAGACTTGAATAAACTGGTCACCTTATCCCTGTATCCTGTAGTCAGAGGTCTTGTAGAGTGTTCCTGAATTCTATGGACAAATACATGTACCTGCCACTCAGAGTTGCTAGAACTCTGGATAATGAACATGAAGTGCCTAGAACAGTTACTTCATGGACAAGTGGTTCTTGTCTGTGAGCTAGTCCATCAACACTAGGACCTTAAATAACTTGTCAGTTCTAATGTGTACTTAAATGTCGCTCCTCAGAACAACATCTTTTATCATGATCTTACCATCCATACAAAAATCTATGCTCTGGGGAGATGGCTCAAGTGTAAGGTCTCTGCATAGCAAGCACAAGGCTGGTTCAAGTCTTTGGACTACAAAAGAAAAGAATGTTCTCAGTCATCTGGACCATAGACTTCAGTCAACAGGTAAACAGCACATACATTGTTCAAATTCACTCATCAGAGAACCTCACTCTTCAGAAATCTAAAATGTGCGTTTTCTGCCTAAAACAGTCCTGAGTAGGTCACCAGGAGAAAGGACCTGAGACAAATGGATAATGGAACCATGAATCAGCACAATGGTATGGTAGCAGTGGGAGGCCTGAAAGACCCACAGACAGACCAACTCTTGCTTCCAACATGCTGGTATCCAGAGTCAGGTAGCTCTAAGCATGAATGCTCCTCTACAACCTGCCAAGGGTTCTAATCCCATGTGAGGTGAAAGATTGAGTAGACAAAACCCCACATTGCTAGGATCACAAAAGCTAACTAGTCTGCTTCAAAGTGAAAGCATCAGAACTGCTGGGATCTGTCTCTTTTTCCGCCCTACTCACTAATAGCCAGGTGATCTGAGCATCCTTCCGTGGGGAAAGGATGAGGTGCATCAAATGATTCCAAGCAAAGGCAGATCAATCACTAGCATAGGGCAGAGAGGCCAGGCATATGAGGATGGGGTGCTCAGAGGCACATTGTGGAGAACCAATTCCTGACTGCCCACATCTGCTGTCGAACAGGAGAGGCAGTGGTGCGGAGACCTCAAGCAGCCCACCCCTCACTGTCTGACTAGAGACGGGAAGATGACATGCCACTAGGCTTTAAAGCACTGTGTGCTCCTTGGGATTATCCAGAGGTGAGGGTTCACACAGATTCCTCTCGTGGAACATTTAGTGTTGTCACCAAGACACTGGCTCAGACAAAGTAAAGCTTTAGTCAGCTGGGGCCTGAGTAACTAGCGACAACCGCTAATTAACATTTTTTCCTTTTTATTTAGCTTTGACGAGAGCTGTGTGAATCAGAAGAAAGTCATTTGAAATGGGGAACTTCTCTTGTTAGCCTCCCAGTCCCACATCAGCAGGCATGATGAATGACGTTCTTGGATACGTCCGAGGTTACATTTATGATCAAATATAGAATCTGAACATACACATGGCTCAATCCCGAGGCATGGAGTAGTGTGAGGGTGTCAAGAATAATTTCTTCCAAAAGGTTTCCAGTTAGTGTTCAGTTAAAGAGCGTTCTAAGGTGGGGAACCCCTTAGATATGGGGGTGCTAAACACCAAGTCTGTGTACCGGGCTGCCCAGATTTAAACAGCAGAGCTTCTGCCCACTGGGCAGAAACCTTTATGTCCACGATTCCAAACAGTTTTAGCAACTGAATCCTGTGTTCAGACTCTCTTACATAGCGCTGCTGTATGAAACAGTGGCCAAGCCTATCAGAGCAATGAGGGTTTTCAAACCGGAAGGCGGAGAACCTGATGTAGGGCCGCAGACCTGTCATCTCAGAGCTCAGGGGCTGAGAATCCTGAGTTCTAGAGTCGTAGGAGCTGCACAGCAAGGGTTGCATCAAAAAACAAAACAAAACACAAAAGAAAAGGGGAAGAAAGAAAGAGAGAGAAAAGAAGGAAAGAGAAAGAAAGAAAAATAAAGAACACTGATGTTGATCTAGGGGTAGTACCATGACATAAAACTAACACGACCTGCTGTCAAATTACAATTTATGCAAATCTTTTGTTTTGCTAGTATAATATATTTATAAATATGAATCCATAGTTCTCATTCATTATTAATCTAACTGATGGCATAAGACCATTCCCACCACAGAAGAAGGAATGAGTGAGTTGAGAGTAGGTAAGCCTCGGAGTCTAGTTAATGTCAGACATGTGGAAACACTATTCTCGGTGGAAACTGCTTAGAGCTATTTTGACAGGTTATATAACAAACCCGCGACTCTTTCTATCAGCCTGGCCTGTTCTAAGGAGGAAAACCGAACCTGTTCCCTTTGATGTCGAATACAGACACCATCTGTCATGACAATGCACAGTCAGATGAGAAGCAACCAAACTCATGAAGGGCAGAAATGTCTCCATCACACCACCTATACATATGTGAGTCATAGTCTACATACATGTGCCACGCAGCACCATACAGATAATATGAATAAATACAAGCACACATATGTAAACAACAACATGCCAATGACTAGCTCCCTAAAATTCAGCGACTCTACGATCAGCCACTGAAATATCTAGTTTTCTGGCCACTTACAGATGCTCTGGCATGTATGGAGTTTCCTATTCAATTCTTCCCTGAGACTCTTGACACAGACCTGATTTTTCATAAGGCACTTAAATATATGCTTTTCACAGAGTTCTGGCAAAAATGATTTTTTCCCCTTCACAGTCAGATTCTGTAGACCAGGCTAACCCAGAGCTCATTCTATGACATAAGGTAGGCTTGAATACAGCAATCCTCCTGCCTCAGCTTCCAAATTCTCCATCTGAGAATGCTGGGAATACTGGCATGGGCCACCATGCCCAGCTTGCATGCTATTCTTAACAATAACACACATACACACACACACACACACACACACACACACTTCAAAACCTAGAAAGATGGCTCAGTGATTAACCTGCTCTTCCAGAGGATCCGTGTTCAGGTCTCAGCACCCACATCCATGGCCCAAAATTTCCTGTAACTCCATCTCCAGGGTATGATGCCTTCTTTTTGGCTTCTAGGATACTTGCACATACATAGCAGAGAGAGAGAGAGAGAGAGAGAGAGAGAGAGAGAGAGAGAGAGAGAGAGAGAGACTTAATATGCTTTAAGGTGACTTTTAACTGTGAACATTTAGACATTTAGACTGGGTTCTAGAATGTAGGAAAATTACAGCAGTAAGAGATACTGCTTCCTGAAGTTTGCCATTTACCAGGATCTACATATCAACACATTAATATCCACAGCCACTCATGCCTGTTTCCCTGTAACTGAGGTGCTAGACTAAGTGATCAGATAAAGGCCACATAGCTACTAAGTGACAACACCAGACCTGAGCTCAGCAAGCTAGATTCAATCTCTGTTTCCAGCCATCAAACTTGACATTGCCCTTTGCCTCCTGCAAAAACCCTGCTACAATCAACAAACCAGGAAGCCTTTTAGTAAGAAGGGACACGGCTAAGCCAAGGCTGTGAAGTTTGTAAATGACAGGAGGTTAGGAGCTCACACCTGTCCCTGTCTCCAATGGCTCTGCCTAGCCATTGGATGTGTGCAGACATCAACAATAGATTGCCGCACTATCTTTGCTTCTAGGGAAGAAAATCCTAATTTTGTTAGGTTTCAAACCCAGGACAGATGACTGAGGTACCTATTTAACATGTCAAAGTGGACCTGGTTGCCAGCTTCCCCCAGTCTCTACCTGTTACAGGGCCCTCCTGGCTGGCATACCCTGCCCCCTACCCTGAACTCTCCAGCCTAGAAGGCTGTGCTATTCTTTGCTGCTCTTCCCTATATATTATAAGCATTTTGGTTGCCCTCTTTCTCTGAACCTTTGAGGCTCCTGGATGCTGTACCTGATTACTTTCTCTCTCCTCCCAATCCCCCCCCCTTCTTTCCACATGGCACAAATCAGTCCTGTTATGTCTGCTCTGGACTGTCCCAGATGTCCCTGTCCCTGCCTCTAAGCGTGCTCAGACACGTGTCTATAATAAACTTTCTCCTCCACCAACCCCAGAAGCAGTCATGTTCCTTTCCTTTCCTTTTTATTTCTTTTAATTTCTCATTCAGTTTTAGGATCTTTTGTTCTAGAAAACAGAGGAATACAAACTCTGTGGCCTCAGTGGAGCATTTCAGAGCCAGGAAACAAGGCCCTGATTCCATGAGAAAGAATACAGAGCTCTTTCCTTGTACAGATTATCTGAGCTATAAAGGATCTGTTTACAATTACACAAATATTGCCTGTTTTGTTCCAGCAGGCCTCTAAAACATCACAAGCAAGCCACAAAAACCTAGAGGGTGGCCCCTTCCAATCCCAGCGTGAAACAACTTGTTGGCTTCAAGACTGCCTGGGCTACTCAGCCTTTCATCAATAGCACCAGAGAAAGGGGCAACTAGTTCACACATCCCCCCTGGGTTACCTGTCACCTGTACCCAAGAGGCTGGCTATTGGGAAATCACAAGAGCTTCCTTCCACACATGAACACCATTCCAATGTTTAATTGGGCAGACACTTTGGTTTCCTGGATTTTCTGAAGAAACATCACAGATGAGCTGATTGCCTATGTGAGCGTCCGTGTGGAGAATAAATAGGGTATTTGCAAAACAAGGAAGAGATGCTTGTCGAATATCCGAAAATACACCGTGAGTATCCAAAGCTGTATCTTGTGATTTCTAAAATAGACCCATACAATTGTGAGTAAACCATGCTAGAAATATAACTAAATAACTGGTCATAGATATTTTTAGTGCTAATGCCTTGTGTGTGTGTTGGGGGGGGGGCGCATTGAACTAGAGAAGCCAGGAGTAAGATACCAATGTTGCAGAATGTTGAAGGGGACGTCTGGGCATTTTGAGGACAAAGGCTGAAGTGGAGACAGCTTTGGTCCTATGTCTTCTGTTACTTTGAAATGTGAGCTCTGGCATCCCTTCCTACGGACAGGAAGGTCACTTACTGCCCCTCAGGCTTCCTCCCAGTCTCCAAGGGAGGGTCAGCCCAGCCTCACATAGACTCATCTCTCGGTGCCCTTCCTACGGACAGGAAGGTCACTTACTGCCCCTCAGGCTTCCTCCCAGTCTCCAAGGGAGGGTCAGCCCAGCCTCACATAGACTCATCTCTCGGTGCTACTGGAGGCTAGCGGGGTCACACAGCTGGTCCTCTCAGAGACCTGTTCCAGGGTAAGAAGTTACAGCCCCGAGTGGGGAGATTGGATGATGGCCGAACACTGCCTTCATGACCACTAGCTGTGTTGGACCACACCCACAGCCTTGTCCCTGAGGTCATATCCACAGATGGTGACCGAGAATGTTCCATCTTCTGCTTTGCGGGGTAGGAAAATGGGTAATAGAGGATTTGGGCCCAATGGAAGTCAGCTCTCCTCAGCAATGGGAAGTGTGAGAATGAGACACTAAACAGATTTCCCAGAGATGGGAGAGTTGGAACAAAGCCCGACTTCCTGCTGAGAACCAGCTTTCAGATCCTCGGTGTGGCAACCTTTCTGTCAAATGTGGCTTCCTGCCTGCCCTATGCAACAGGGAATAGTCCTCCCTGTATCCCACACAGCTCCAAATCACCTGTTTGTCTCACCTGACACCACAGTGTGGTGGTTAAGGTAACAAACTCTGATTCAGACCATCTGTGTGTTTATGTGCTCGGTAACTGGGCGAGCCTTTACTTTCCTGAACTCTGACCACCATGCCTACTTTAAACCACAAAGAATGGTCTCACCACTTCCAACTCACACTACTTCTGTCATTATCTATGTCCTTAAAGAAACTGCCCAATGGAGGAGTTAGAGAAAGTCCGAAGGAGCTGAAGAGGTACGCAACCCCATAAGAAGAAAAACAATGTGAACCAACCAGACCCCCCCAACTAAACCACCAACCAAAGAGTACACATGGAGGGATCCATGGCTCCAGTGCATATGTAGCAGAGAATGGCCTTACTGGGCATCAACGAGAGGAGAGGCCCTTGGCCCTGTGAAGGCTCAGTGCCCCAGTGTAGGGAAATGCCAGGGCAGAGAGGTGGGAGGGAGTGGATAGGTGGGTGAACACACTCATAAAGGCAGGGGGAGGAGGGTGGGATAGGGGGTTGATGGAGGGGAAACTGGGAAAGGGGGTAACATTTGAAATGTAAGTAAAGAAAATATCCAATAAAAAGAGAAGAAGAAACCACCCTGACTCCTCACTGTTGTGTCAGGAACTCTGTCACCATGTCCAAATCAAAGACAGTGGTCAGTTCACTAAGTTACCTGGCAACAGCTAGCTACAGAAAGGGGAACAGTGGGTGGCTCACATGGGTCCTGCTCCGGCAGCTTCTGGACTCAGTTAAGCTACCCTGAAGGTTGTCTCAGAGCCTGACTCTGCCTCTGATTTGAAGAGAGATGAGTCGCTTGGCTATTAATTTCAAATGTTGAAGGGCACCCTTGCTCTGGGATGCTTCACAAACAGGCCGCCATCTGCCCCAACAATAAAAGTGCTTGGCGGTGGATCTGCTGTGGTCGTCAATATGGATGGCCTGGTACTCAGCACCCTCCCTACTTTATAGAGCTGATTTGAGAGCACAGAAGCCTTCTGGGAACTCTGCCCTGCATAGCTGCCCTTTACAGTGACAACAGCTGTGTTGGGTTTGCTGCTCAGAGGCTGAGAAGGGGAAATTAAAGAGTCCTCACAGCCAGGCTCTCTCAGAGCCTCTGGAGCCACGGTTCCAGTGCTTTCCAGTTTTCTTTCAAGTTTTACTTTGCCCATCACTGTCGAGTTTTTAAAGGGTCACCGTGTCCCTTTTTCGGTCAACAGAGCAGCCATGTATCCCATCTCGTCACCACATGCCTGGCTGGAAGGAACGTGGTCCCTCTTATTTTGTCTCTTCCCTCTAACTCACTCCTCTATGAGCTCTGCAGACGTTCACATTAACTCCTCTGGAGTCCCCGTTTCTCCTGGGTTGCATGTGTTGATAACCCCCTACTATAAAGAGATTTGGCCACAGCCCCCATTCTCAGGGTGACCTTGGTTCTTGACTCTATGAGACCTCATTAGCCTGAGCCACTTCAGGTCAAGGCCACAGTAGGTGTCGCCTACTGGAGCAACAACCATTCTGTGGCTTTCTTCCTGAGGCTCAGCATGGGGTTCTCTGTGCAGCTCTGTGACTCTGCCTGCTAAGACTCAAAGCACAGCCATTGCATTTCCAAGGCCACATGCCGCACTCCAGAGCTCTCAACAAAGGTCCTCTGAAGGGTGAGCCTGCATAGGTCAAGGAGACTATCAAGAACCTTGCCCTGGCCTTCTCCACAATGCCGAAATTCCCCAGGAGGAGGTGGAGGGGTGGTGTGGGACAATATGGAATACCCTGATACGCATCAAATTCTCAACAGTTTGGGTAATTCCCAAATCCCTTCTGTTCCCCTAAGGCTGTGGGACTTAGGAACGGGAAGAGACTAATTTTTTCTTTCCTTTGTGGCCTGACACATCCCGGGGCAGAGAGAAGGGAGCAGGGTTCAAGACAGGCAATCACTATGTAGCAATAGATAGCTAAGGGGGAAATGGTTACATAAACAGGAAGCCAGAGGATACATTGTCTTTATCATGGGCCAGAGTCTGTACTGATGTCTCACAGACATGGCTTCATGGGTTTCCCCCAGAAAGCTACAGGTCAGTATCAGAACTGGGTAAGGTGCTGAAGGCTGTAGAGATCTTTTTGTATTTCTTTTGGGTCTATAAGAATGAAAAGCTATCCTGAATACTGGAAGTCTATTAGAGGCAGAAAAGCTAACACCGTATATGGAATAGATTTCCCAGTTGGCAACATGTGGAAGTTTGAAAGATGGAGATGAGGCCAGGCCCTTGGGAAGTCTGCAGGGGGCGTTGTTTCAGGAAACAAAACATAGTGAGCTCACGTGTCCTCTTCAACTTGCCCCTTGGTTCTCGAATACAAACATCAGGATGCCACCTCAAAACAATATCAAGGAAAATCTAGAACTTAAGTTGTCACTTGTGGTCCTAGCACTTCAAAGGTGAAGGAAGATCACCATGAGTTAAGGGGAAGATGCTGGGCTGCACATGAATTCTAAGACATCATGGGCTATAGAGTGATCCTCTATCTCAAAACAAAACAACTACACACATACACACACACACACACACACACACAGAGAGAGAGAGAGAGAGAGAGAGAGAGAGAGAGAGAGAGAGAGAGCGCTTAAATGTTCTTACTGAGGCATGACAACTGCAGAATTTTTCTTTCTAAGTTTTTAGCTTCAGAACACGTAGCAACCATCCTGAGAAATGTTTATCTTTTCTTACTTACACCGCTCTATGACAAGCAAACACATGGCGCATAGCGTCCATGTTTTTCAACATGAACAACTCTATAAATATTACCTCAGCCTTTATGATTTCATTGATCTCATATCAGGTATGTATGTCTGCCTTAAAAAGCTAAGTCAACAAGCTTTGGATTCGCCGTGCCTGACCTGTGGTGGGCACCAAAGGGAAAGTATTACAATACCAAAACACCTTGACAGTTTTGCCTTTGTCATAGAAGGTATAAGTGGTTTTATTTATCTACATAAAACACCAGAAGCACAGACAAGAAGTGCATAGTATTTATCTTTCTGAGACAATGGTCTCCAGCTGTGTCCATTTCCCGGCAAATGACATAACTTGACTCTGTTTTATGACTGGGTAGAATTTCATTGTGCACGTGTGCATGTGTGCATGTGTGTGCATGCTGTGTTTATCCATCCCCTGCTGTTGGACACCAGGTTACTGTAACTCAGCTATTGTGGACAGTGTTGCAATGTACACAGCTGCACCAGGCTCTCTGACACACCAACTGGAGGCTTTGGGTGAATACCACAGAGGTCAGCTTTCAGAAAGTTCCATATTGCCCCCTCAGTGACTGGTTCCCTTCCCCACCATCAGTGAGGATTCCCTTCCCCTCAAACTCACTATGACTGGAATGGCACACAATCTCAGTATAGTTCTAAGTTTGCATTTCTCTGAGGAATCATAGTGCTGAAGTTCACTGGGCATTTGTACTTGCTTTTTTGATAATTATATTTGCATTTAATCAGCCCACGTACTGATGGGGTATTTGGGGATTCTCTTGTGCATTTTACAGTGTCAGTCTCTGTTAGATGTGTAGCTAGTGATCAGTCTTCTGACCCTACAGCTTTCTCTTCACTGTCTGTTCCTTGGCTGTACAGAAGCTTTATAACATGGACGACCCATTTGTCAATCACACATGTTATTTCCTGAGTGAACAGGGTCCCATTCGGACAGTCCCGGCTTTGAGGGGCTGCCCTGCTCTTCCCTCTGGTTTATGGTCTCAGGTCTCATCCATTTGGAGCTGGTTTTTGTCCAACGTCAGAAGCACAGCTCTAGTTTCATTGTTCTGCATGTGTACATCATAGCTGGGTCCTCTATTCTAGTCTATCACTCCACATTTCCGTTTTGTTCCTATAGTGAAACTGAGATGAGACTTAAAAGTCTATTTTAACCCTGCCGGGTCTCCCCACACAAGGGAGGCCTAAAGGCTGTAAACTGAGCCAGCAGATACAATGTTATCTTCAGTTATAGTATAAGCAAATGAGGACAAATTTGAGGCGACATTTAAACCTTTTTTTTGAAAATATAATATAGGGAGAATTTTATCACACTGACATCATTATTTGATGAAATCTATCTGGCCAGATTGCACTGTCTTTCCATTGTCGAAACGTAACAGGTGTTGTGGTGTGGGCCTGCCACCTGTCATTTGAGAGGCTGAAACAGAAGGGTTGTGAGTTCAAGGCCACCCTAAGCTACTCAGTGAGACTTTTTCTGAAAAATAAAATATAATGACTGTAACAATAATTCTTCTCTGTGACTATTGGGATGTCCCATCCACCAGGGAGCATCTCCTGGTGTCTCCAGACTCACAGGGAACTTTAGGGAACTCATCTCTATCCTCAATGCAAGTGACAAACACATACTAAAACCTTCTCAAGAGTCATCTATTGGCTGATGGAAGAATAATCCACCAGAAGAGGTCAGACGCACAGACAGACGCACAGACAGAAGGTGCTTCCTACGGAATCCCACACAAGAGCAGCAGTCGAAGTGGTTAAGTAAAAAACCAAGATGCCGACATGTTGGACAGTTCTTCTTAGCCTAGAGCAGCAATCACTCGTGGGGCCTGGGAGTGTTTACCCATTGTGGGGGAAAGACTGGCACATGATACATAGCTCATTCCCATGTTAAAATGCTCACACGAGACAAAGTCTGGAAACTAACAGACTAAAAATGTATGGTTCTGTGAGAAGGGGAAGAGGGGGCTTTCCACAACCATTTCCACAGTTCGAGCTGATGGTTACTGCATTGTCTCGAGTCAAATCCAAGAAAAGAATAGGCACCACCCTTAACATGAGTTAGAGAGGAAGTTATCAAAGCTTCTGCCCTGAGTGTTGGAGTGTAGGGCGCAGCAGCGTTTCTTTCAAAGGTGACTATTATCCCCCCTCAGCCTCCATCAGTGCTTGGTCTGGATCTTTATCCCTCTCTAGGTTTGCAGAGTTAATTACATTCGTGTCTTCTACCACAAGCTGTTTAAATCCCTTTGGGAAGCAGAAGAACTGGAAACAAATCACAATAAACATCATAAAAGGGTAACTAAGCCATATCTGACATTAGCCAGGGAATTAAGCAGTTGCCATGAGAACGGCTAATTGAGTGATAATCAGGCTAACCTACACTTCCAACCCTCACAGCCCCTTCCTGTCCTCGAAAGAATGGTGTCCTTCCAACAGTCCCCACTACATCACTTTCCTGTGACACCCTTTTTATTTTTAAGTCACTAACAACACTGTGTCCCTCAGCTCAGGATGTGCTGCAGTGTTAGTGACCAGTTCATCACCACAACACGACACCCCCATCCCCTTCCACGCATGACGCCCTCGTCCCTCACAAGCTCTTCTCCGCTCAGGATGTGACCTGGACCTTAATCCTCCTTGCTCTGTTCTGATGCTTTGTATTTTTAGACATTGTATCACTTGGATCCAGAGTCAGATCACATTGCTGTTGACCCCATACATGGCTCCACTCCTAAAACCAAGTTGCTCACTTTAACCATGGACTTAAGTACGACAGTCGCTATGACTCTGCTTGGAAGATTGTCTCTGGAGGTTTACTGATGCTCCTTCTTATGTGGGGCTCCTTCAAAGAAAGATTAGCTAAATAAAACACCTTCAAGCACAGAAAGAGACAACTTTAGGTGGGATATTGAAAGCCCCACTGTCTGAGTTGACCTTGAACCTACAGGGCTTTTTCTAACCTGAGCCTCCGCTCCCTTGGCCAGTCTACTGCTGTCTGTATGAGCTGATATTGAACAGAGAGTAGAAAAGTCAGGAGCGTTTTTTGAGTCGGTTTCATATTAAGAAGGAATTGGCAGAGTATTTCTATCATCCAGCTCTTTCCTGGAGTGTAATTTAAAGATCTTTCGGGGGCGATTGAAAGATTAAATATTATTTTTGCTGAGCAAAGGAAATAACTCACTTGACACCTGGCAATTAGGCCTTTTTGAACTCAAGTTGGCCTGTTTTATTTAATTTATACCAAACAAAGAGACAAAGGGCCTGAAAAGAGGTAGAGGAATCTACCCCGAAATGTTAAGTACAGTCCTAAGGAAACCTAGTCTTCTAAGTAACAAGAAACAGTCTCCAGGCTTCCTTAAGAGGGATGAGTGGGAAGGAAGTTCCCACACTTGCCTTGTGTTTCAGGGATTGCATCTCTGACAATGTTAAGCAGAGCATCTTAAGAGTCATTTCAAAGGAATCAATAATAGAAGAAAAGGAAGTGTTCAGAGGATGCCGCTCATGCCGGTGCGTCTGGGTGGCTGACTAACAAGAGAAACGCCATTTGAGATGTCCCCACAAAAGGAACACTGGTAAGAGAGGTTGTTAGTAGTGTGCTCCGTGGGTGATTCAGGCCATGTTGAGAAAGCACAGAGCAGGCCGCACTCGATACCTGTGATGTAATACGGTGACCGACAACTATCAAATCATGAGATTCGGCTCAAGGAAGACTTTAAACCATATTGACTTTCCTTCCTTTCTTCTGTATGTGAAGGAATGTGGGTAGATGAGGAGGTTTGGAAGTGGGGCCCCTGATCTAGTGCTTAGCAGTTTGCTACCTGTCCTTGTCCATTGTTCTGTCTGCTGCCCACCCAGACTGGCAGTGACGACATATGACTGTGCCAGGAGCAGTGTGTGGCCCTGGTGAATCACTCCTGCCTCTCCGAGTACTCCTCTTCAGCATGACTTTTCCATCCCTCCCGTCGGGAGCTGGTTTATTTCCCGCTGAATCAGGGCTGACCTTGGTTCCAGCTTTGACTTTTAAAGTGTCAAGAAGTGATAGGGCACAGCCACTGGTGTAGCCTCAAGAGACCCAACAGCTCCTCTCTCTTGCTCTCGCTGCTTGGAGACTGCCATGCCAAGATGCCTGGGCAAGCCGTGTTGAAGATGAGAAGCTACATGGCAGAAAACCAAGATCCTCCAGCCAATAGCTCCAGCCAAGTACTCGACAAGCACACAGGGCTAAATGAGACCAGCCCAGTCCCCAACCCCAGTGCCAGCTGACCTCAAATACAGAAGTGAGCTCAGCCCGTACTGTGGAGGCAGGCACTCGGCCCTCAGAGGTGAGGCTCACAAGGCGGTACTGACCCAGACTCCCGAGCATGCCAAAGGTCAATTCACAGCTTTCAAGCTTCAGATGACTTGTCAATTAAAAAGAGAGAAGGAATCCACCATTAAATGTTAGGGTCCATACAAAGAAATCACCAAAGAAAGAGATTAAAAAAAAAAAAAAAAAAAAAAAAAAAGCACCATCAAGGATTCACAGACCTTGCTAAGAGACTTAAACACAAGAAAATGTCTACAAGACGGGGTGATAATCTCGATAGCGTTTCATAAAACATTTTATTAATGCATTTTATTAGAGCATTTCTTCAACGTGGTCTCAATATGTACTACTTGCTGGCCTAGAACTCAGAGATCTTCCTGCCTCTGCTTCTCAAGTGTTGGAATGAAAGGTTCAGAGCACTGTGCCAAGCTTTATGCAATGCATTTTGATCAAATAGACTCCACTCCTCCCCTGACACCTCCTAACTCTACTCCCTCATTCTCATTCCCTTCCACCGAATCCTCATACTTCTGGGTGTGAGGACACCTACAGGCGCCTGCTTGACCTACCCGAAGCTTAAAGAAAAGTGACTCTTCCCAGAAGCCAGCAAATGTCCATAGCTTCTGATCAGGGTGGAAACTTGTGAGTCCTTCAGTTTCCCTGCTGGGATGTTGACAGCTTGATCTTGCACAGGCTTCCTGTCACGTCAAGAAGACGCTGTCTCATTCTGGTCCTTCCCAACCTCTGGCTCTTAACAATATTTCTGCCCCTCCTCAAAGATGGTCCCTGAGTCTTGGGGATGTTGGGGTAATACAGATGTAGCATTTGTGAGTGAGCATTCTAATTGGTATGTATTCTCCTCAGTTTGACCAGTTGTAAGTTTACTCACTAACCCCTATTCACTGCCGAATGGAGCTTCTGCAGGGCTGAGAGCAGCTACTATAGCAGAAGGAATTTGGAGGGCAGCTCTATATTAGGTCCTCTAGCTAAACAACAGCACCCCAATCATGGGTTCTTGCTTGATGCCATTTTGTGAGTGAAATATTACAAGGAGGTATCTCAAGTTATCACAGGCACTACAGCAGTCATTCCCTTCCCATGAAACAATCTAGTCCTTCGGGGGGACAATCACAACAGCCCTACGTGACACTATATCTAACACCTTCCACTTGTGTGAGATGCCTTAGCTGATGGTTGCAGGAGCGCTGGGGGGGGGGTAGGTACGGGAACTGCTCGTGGATTTCTTTTAAGAGGAATGGAATATCGTGTGATCAGACCATGATCATGATTGTATGCTCTCTAAACATCTGGAAGAACAACATTTTCTAGTAAGTTTTGTAGTATGTGAATCCTCTCGACATAGCTGTAAAATTCTCTAAGCTACACTGCCGTCCACTCCTCTGGTTTGGTGGCTGACTGGAGTGCAGGAGGCAGCCAGCAGTATGCAGGGAGAAGAGGAAGACACGGGTATTCAAATCTGATGCATCGGTGACAACAAACTGCAAGTTTGAAGAGGTTCCACTCGTGTTAGCTGAGGTTCTGCCGAGAAGACTGGCTCACAGGACGGAGGAGAACCTAAGAAAAACTTGGAGAAACTTACAGTTGTATTGAGAGAACTCGCATACTACTGGAAAATGCAGCCTGGAGGTTTTGTCGTTGCTTTTTTAGATGTTTAGAGAACATTCGATCATGATCATCATCTGATTACAGAGTATTTCAGTCCCTCTTAGAAGAAATCCACTGACAGTCACTACTAGACCAGATGCCATACTATTCGTAGTTCAGGCAACCGAGGGTAAAGTTGTCTATGGAGGGGGAGGGCATATTTACTGCATAGGGGTGAAGAAGTGGAAACCCTTGGTAGGTCACTCGGTGTATTTGGGCACACACACACACACATACACACACACACACACACACACACACACATACACACACACACTATTGTGTATATGTAAGTGTGTGTGCACGCATGTGGAGGTCAGAAGGCAACCTCAGCTATTCACGTATTTCGACTCTACTCACCCCATTACCCTTTCTTGGCCCCTCCTCTCCAACTGACCTTCTTCATCCTCCTCCTGCTTTTGTGTCTCCTGTGTGTGTAAGAGTGACCCAGTGAGTCTCACTGAGATTTTTGACAGGGGTGGGGACACCTCACCATTGGCTACCACTGAAGAAAATACCTCTTCTTCCCCATCAACCATAACTATATACAGATCTCCAGAGAGGGGTAGGGGCCCAAGAGCCTCTCCCCCACTCATGACAGAGTACAGTCGGGCCCAGTCTTGCGACACGCATCTTTGTCCTTGGTCACAGGTAGAGAAGTCCAAGTGAGACTACAAGGTAAGCTTCCTCCCCAGTGGCTATTTCTCATCATGGCAGGAGATGCCATAAAGCTGCTCGGAGAGAATGGGTACCACCAGTCTAACTCGGTGCAGATCCTGAGTGCTACAGTACAAATTGGGAAGGCAATTCCAGACTGGCACAACACTGTTGAGTCTCTAAGGTGCAACCAGCCTCTTTCTGATGGGATTTGACACCCGCAGTCACGTCTCTGCCCATAGCTTTGGGCAGAGGAGCTTCTTCTCACAGTAGTCAGCGGTGACAGCAGAGACTCAGGACAGGTCAAAGCATTCAAAGAAATGACCATGAATGCCTAGCCATAGATGGGATGTCTACATCACCAACACTTGGGCAACACTGAGGAAGAAGGGGCGAAAGAATGTAAGAGCAAGGGGAGATAATAGGGGAGTGTGAGCAGCATGGAATGCTGAGTTCCAGATGTGACATGTTGGTGACACGCTTGAACTCACGGCAGTTGGGACTTCACCTCCTTTGTTGTGGTTTGGTTTGGTTTCCTTTGGTTTTGATCGACTCTTATGGCAGAGCCTCTTGCTTGCCTGGATGTTGCCAAGGAGGCTAGGCTGGCTGCCTAGTAGTTCCAGCCTGTCTTTGTTTCTCTCCTGCTAAGGTTTCACCACTGAGCTCAGCCTTTGAAAAACACTTTGATTCCAGGACTTGAATCCATGCTTCGGCCACGACCACTTCACCAACAGAGCTGTCTCCCTAGCCCTGAATGCTTTCTTCTGAGGCTGAAAGGATGGACACGGGGTGGCTTTATGTTAAAGGAAGTTTCTACACATACATTCTTCCTCCGATGAAAAGCTAGCACACAGCACCAGCGAAGCATGTAAAACTTGCCTGGGAATTTGGACAGATGAGCCCGGGAGCCCATCGCGCAGCACACAGCATTGGCTCAGTCTTCCCATGTCACTCACCAGGTCAGGCACAGTGGACTCACTCTCTTTCCTTTGCTCTCTGTGCTCGGCCCCGACAGGGTCTCTGCCCTTTCTCCTTCAAAGCAACGGAACACACCCTGGTCTCCTAGGCAGCAGTGTAGCCTGGATCCAGAGGCTCAGCCTTGGTCTTCTAAGTACTCACAAAACAGCTCCACACGGGTGCTGTTAAGGGAACACAGGACGTTTTCCTCGTGTGTCCCGAAAGTATGTTTCTGGAAGAGAGTGTGGAAAGGGAAGAGCTAGTGGGAGGAAGCACAGGACGAGGTCTGTCAGGCTGATCATCGAGGAAGCAAACAACTATATAGCAGCGGCTCCTGGTGAAGAACGAGAAGAGAGGGGCACAGAGAGATGAGCTGTGCTTTAGCTTGGTGGTTTTATCCACTTCGTTTGCTCTACCTTTTTAATGGCCAAGTTGTCAGTTCCAAGAAGAGTTGTGAGGGATTTCTTTTCTTTCCAAACTGAACTCAGGAACCATCACAAACTGTAAAGATCAGAGGGTATCTTTCCGTTTCTAGTTATCGTCGCATGCCCAAAAGGAAACACGTGACCATTTTGCTTTTAAATAATTCTTTCCTCTCCCAGTGGAAGGTTAAAAATGAGTAAGCTGTTGAGAAAAGACGTATCCAGAGAGGTTCTGGATCATTTTTAAAAGCAATATGTATAATTCAGGAATAAATTGAATTCAACATCAGAAATGGCTTCTTATAGAATAGAGAAAAATAATTTCTGTTATGGAAATTATCCTTCTAAAAATAATATGCTGAGGCAAGAATTAATAAAAACAGCTAAATTCTCCATGTTTGACCCAGAGGAATAAAAATTATTCCGTTATGAACCAATGTATCTCATGGGAAGTTTTGTAATGTTTTGAAATCGTACCAAACTACTCTGTGATGCAAATGAAAATAGTAATTTTAGCTTGCGATAAAAATAATATTTCAACAATGGAAAATTTGGCTAATCATTAATTATACTAATTACAACTATGAAAGTATGACACTTTGAAAAAACATTTTCAAGTTTGGTGTTGAAAAAAAAAATCACTGTAAAGTGCATATTTTACATTGGTCTGGTTGGTACAGGCGCAACCCCAGCACATTAGGAAGTTGAGGCAGGAGGTTCACAAAATCAAGAACTTCCTTGACATTGTAGGTTTAAAGCCAGCCTGGACAATGCAGTGAGATCTTGACTCAAAATACAGAAATGAAAGTGTACTTCAGTGGTAGATCATTCCCTTCACATGCCAGCCCTGAGCCTAAACTCCAGTACTTCTGCAGAGAAGCATCCTTCTTCCCAAGAAGACATGCACAGACAGACAAGGAGTGTGGTGTCAACACATGCTCACGGTGCCTGAGTCTAAGATTGTTTCGTTTATTTTATGTGTACAGGCATTTCATCTGTATGTCTGCGTATGCAGTACCTATGGGGGCCTGAAGAGGGCACCACATCTCCTACAGCTGCAGTTACAGACAGTTCTAAGCTGCCTTGTGGGTGCTGGGAACCAAACCCGAGTGTCCTAGATGAGTAGCCAGTGCTCTGAGTTGCTGTGCCATCTCTTTGGCTCCAAATTCTAAAAAAGTCTTAGTTGCAATAAATAAATAAATAAATAAATAATCGATTTATAATTAGAAATTCAAATATGCTTAGAATGGCCATAGCCTTTCTATATTTCCTATTTATTAACCAGACATCGCATTGGCTGTTGCAATGAAGCATGGGAATCATTAGCCACTATAGGCACCCTCTTAGTTCTGAGAGTCTTCAGGCTTTCTGCTTCCTCCCCTCATTGTAAGAGCACCACATACTCTGACATCTGTGGCTCCCTATGGAGGGCAGGATGTCCTGGCATCCACAGAGGTCTGGCTGCTTCTACTTGCCCAGTGCTGGTGTTAAAGGTGCACACCGCCACTCTGCACACCGCCACTCCTGCCACACAAAAGACTCCATCTCTTAAAATGTCCCGCCTCTTCGTTCTAAAGTAACTGAAAGTTCATCCCGAGAGACTGTGCTCTGTGGGTTAAACTGAGCACGGCTCTCCATAAGCACGCATTTTCTGAACATCAGGTTCTACTTTGGTCTGTGGTACGGGGGCTGAACATCATGGGAGAAGAGTGTACAAAATTCCTCATGGAGCTGGAAAACATGACAGGGGTGGGGTTAGTGGACGGAGCTGTCACTGTGTTGGAGAGCATGTCCTCTTGGTATCTCTGTCGAGGAGAGAGGCAGGGGAGCTCTGAAAGGATAATGTGGAAGCACACATGAAGAGCAAAGACAAACTGTCTCGTACTGAGAATCTGCCTCAAGCCAGACCTGCCTCCGACCGCAGACACCAGCAGACAGAATGATTCACCTGGGAGGGTCAGGCCTTCACATCCGGATTTCCATTGACTCAAAGATGACCTGCTCCTCTCCCACTGCCCTCCCATCTTTTCTGCCTCTCACACCACCCGCCACTCCCCTCCTCCTTCCAGTACCATACGTGTAGAAGTTGAGAGATATGTAGAAGTTAAGGTCTGACATACCTGAGGAAGAAGAGGTTGAAGTCATGCTAGTCCACAGAAACCCACAGATGGAGCCAGTGTTTAAGAAGGTTTTGAGTGAACTGATTCACCAGATTCCTTGTGGGGTTGCCTGCCTGGTTCCCTGACCTTCAATCTGATCTCCCTGCTTGCAGTTGGGTGAACCAGATGGGTTTCACCATGCTAAAAATGATATAGGTAGGGATGTGGGGTACCACACCTGCCAGCCATATTGATTTCCAGCTCACATGGCAAAGACCATCTCTGTGTCTCGTGCCGGAACAATGCGGGGAAGCTCCCCTGAGCTTGTTCAAAGTGTTTGAGTATCACTCATCCCTAGGTTCATAATCTGCTGGGGAAAAAATACATAAAACAGCACATTTAGTCTATACAAATTTAGTAATGTGTCATCGCTCAAGATAATATCAAAATGAAAATATAGTTTTCATTGCGGCTTTACTCTTTTTACTGGAAATATAAACCAAAACAGACCAAAAGTTCCAAGCTGAGGTGGGAGGGTTTGAGGAATCCAGTAAATGCAGTTTAACATACATGTCATGGGTTTATACACTTGCTTACCAGTCTCCACACTGCTGACTGACAGACCACTCTGAGTGTACCCCAGAACAGGCTGAGCCCTGCGTACCACATTCTTGGAAGGTGGGGTATGAGGTGTCTTGAGGAAAGATGCCACCCCAATTTGGGGTACAGAGTAAAAACAAAATTAAACTCTCTGAGTGAGAAAATACTGAAAATCCAAAATGGAGGCTGCAAAGAACTCTGGCAAGTGCCTTTCTGTGCCCATTCTTGCAAACCTTGAGATTTATAGGCAGAGGATTGTAGACCTGCCGGCCCCTTGCCTCCCCTTCCTCTTCAGTGTGTTCTTCTCAGTGAGCACCTGCTACCTCACCTCTTTCTCTCTATTCCAACTGTTCAGGACCAAGAGGGTAACTATGGTGTGGGCCAGTGAGTTATAGGCTGTTTTCAACCCCAAGTTAGGAATGAGAAAATTACAGAAAACAGCTGTGATTCACACGCTCCTCTTCCAACCTCCCACCCCACCCACAAATGAAATAAAGACCCATCTGCTGAGGGAACTCAGGAGTAACCTTCCCCCTCACCCACTCTAGACATCTTTCTGACCCTCTGTGCACATCTGTTTTCCTTCCTCCATCCAACAGAGTGAAGGCCTCCTCCTACCCATCCAACACCCCTGCTCTCCTCAAAGATAAGTCGTTTTAAATAAACTTCTGGGCCTCCGAAACCCCAGTTTGTAAGAGATTTACCTAAGGAGAGATAGAAAGGATGGGAGAGGGTATGAGGGGTGAGGAGGGAGAGAGAGAGGGAATAAAAGGAGAATGATAAATTCAATGATTGATTTTAAAAATGGCAGATGCTTTACTATGCAGATATACATACACATATACTTTATACATGCACAAACATAAACTTATCTGTGTACGCATATCATTTTTATACGTACATATGCATGCACATATTTGTGTTCCTTTAGACTTAGGAGTCGTGGAGTTATGGACAAACTTTGAATCACTCCCCTGGGTCATTACAGTCCAGCTGGTTCAATGTTCTCATTGAAAGATCCTATCCAAGATACACAGAGAGACCAGGAAACTGTCCTTGGAAGCGTCTCACACAACTAGCGGGCAGACAAACAAAATACAAAGTATGTCCATCGCCCCGTATAAGAGGGAAAATCAATCTCTATAATGAGTCCTGACTATAAAGCCTTGATATCTTTATCCATCCCTACTCAGCCCAATGTGATTAGCATGGAAGCCTTTGTGAAGATGAGTGAGACGCTTCCTGCTACCCAGAGAAAGGAAAGCTTGTCTTTACTCCGAGACCAAAACAAATGGGAAACACTGACTACAGACTTGTGTCTCCAAACTTATTCTCAACTTAAAAGAATAGTTGTGAGATTTAACAAGAGTCCACTATTGTCCTGCTGGGTGGCCCTATGAGACACCTGGGTGTCAAAGTTGGCATCGGCTTAAAATATGAGCCAGTCTACTTAAAGCAAAAGCTTACACCCAGGGTTGCTGACATAGCTCAGCAGCTGAGTGCTTACCTGGCAGCCAAGAAGCTCTGAGTTTCACTGCTAGCACCAAATAGTCGGGCACAAGGCAATGCATTAAAAAAAGAAAATCTCCTGTGGGAAAACTAATACCTTTTCCTTGTGAGTCTACATACCTGAAAGCTCTCACCAGCTAACAAGCACTTCAAGAAGCCCAGGCGCTCTTTCAGAGTACCTGCCCACAGACAAGATGAGCTCATCCTGTTGTAGAGAAGATCATCCCTACAGGGGTAACATACAGGGTCTACTAGTCCACTGCACAGGGGCAGGTAGCCAGCCATCTTGCTGAGTGGTGTCCTGAAAGCAAACCCATTCAAACACATTTGAGGCACTTCCGTGTGTCAGGTATACTGCCTGCACTTTAGCTCCAGCCCTTGGTATCCTTAGGCAAGCTTCTCAATCAGAGAAATGGAGAGAGAAAAGGGGGCTGCTGGGGAAAAGAGAGAAGGGGCCAAATAAGGGCAACAATTCCATTTTTGTGCGCAGAATTATTTCCAAGCATTTAATGAGGCTGGAATGTGAGTCCAGGAGCGTATGCTTCCTGTTATCTGAGGACAATGCTTTTCTTGATCTCTTCCTAGGTTAAAAATAAATTCAGGTGGTGGGGATGACTGGCTTAGGAAACTGATGCCATGCAAACATGACCTCCTGAGTTTGATTCCCAAGAACCCGAGTTCACCTATTTCTGCTTTGATCTCAGAGAATAACCTAAGCACTTGGCTGGGGCTCACTGGTCAATCAGCTTGGCCAATTTGCCAAATTTCAAGAGAATGAAAAACTATCTGAAGACACAAGATGGACACCTCCTGAGAACTAGAGCTGACGGTTGCCCTTTGACCTCCACATGTGCAAGTACACAGAGAGAGTAATGACTCCCCTAGAAGGCAAGTCACTTCACCTAAGTTGTCTTCCTCCATGTTCTCTTGCATATTTTTTCCAAATTCTGATGAAAGCTTTGAGTCATGTAGACTTCTAGAACAAGTAGAGCTTTGGGTCTTTCAGAGGCCACAGTTGAAGATCTTCATCCTGCAGCCGACTGGTTTTCAGCCTTCCTTTCTCTCCTTGTTTCGGAAGGAAGGGTATCACACTTGTGTCATTTGTAAACCTAGGAAAGCTATAGTTGGTGACTTTTGTGCCTTCCCCTTACCTCATCAAGTCTTGGTCCCCAAGATTTTATTGTTAATCTAGATGTTATTTATCTGCACTCCTTTCTGACCCACTAAGCTTCAGAGATCCACAATGGTTAGGCAGAGCACTGTATTGGTTCATCTATTTTCTTCACAGTTATTGGGCCCTCTCCTTCCTCTGGAGTCTAGGCATAGTATTCTCTACTCCTTGCTCATAAGAAGTCTACAAGAGTGTTGGGTACATTGCCACTATATAGAAAGACAGTGTCTGTGCATGACTGTCCATTTCTAAGACTTTGGGGACATGATAATTATATTCACTGACCTGACATTTCTCAACATCTAACACTGGCTATGTTCTGGTCTCCATACATTCCTTGACTACATGGTGAAGTATCTATCTTCTTGTTTTTAGGTTTACTGAATCAAATACTAGTTTAGTTAATGATGGTTAATTGTGATGTTCAACCTAAAATGTTTTCAGGTTATGTTTGTAACTTGAAGGCCTTCGTAAATAATAATTTAAAATTAAGGATGATAGTAAGACCATTAAAACTACTCACCAGAGTCACTGTGGGCCTCAAATACCCTTCAGATGGTGCTCATCCATCTTGGCTCTCAACGCTGGTTCTGCAAGAGATGGCTTCATTTTTCTACAACCAAACTTGATTTTAAAAGGCTTCAAGTTTCTACAAAGCTGAGCCCTGTCATTGTGGCCCGGCTGCTCTCTCTGGAGTTGAGTCTAATCTCCAGAGTTGGGTGGTACCAAAGCCTGAGATGTGTCACCTTGAGAAAATTCCCCTATCCATGGTGACATCTCTCCAGTTGTCTGTTTCTGCTTGTTGGTCCCTTGTCTACATAGCTCTTCTTCTTCTTCTCTTCTACTTTGTCCTAACCATAAGGGACATCTGTGTCTGTGTTTCTCTGTCACCTGCCTGTCTGTCCACTGTCCACCAGTCTGGTGTTAGCTGTGCTTTTCTCTCTTTTGGCCTCTCTTACAAAGGAGCAGGCTGGAGGGAATCCAGGGAATGATTGTACATTGTTCCATGTCTTAGCTGTTCCCTGGGTCACAATCACTATAGAGCTTGGGGACTTGAGCACAGTCTTGAGTCTGTCACAGATCCATCAACCTGGACCAAGGCACACATTTAGTCAGCCTGAAACTCTGTACCTGAGAGAGAAGTATAAGCCTCTCTTCCTTGGGGCCATGTCACCTCACTCGAGCCCTTGCAACACCCCCTCCTCAGCCAAGGGGATCTGTGCTGAGTGTAGCTGCACATTCATGAATCAGGGGTGGCCCCTGTGTGCATATGTGACAGGTAAGTAGAAAGTCCTGACAGGGATCGCTTTCTGAAACAAGCTTTGTCCTGAAACCACTTTATTTGCCCTGTTGAGGTGTTCCTTTGCCTCCTGAACACCAACGACCTAGGCTTTCAAAGCCAGGGAACAGCCCCCACTCTTCTCTTTTATGTCTGTCATCTCTCTTGAAGCACTAGCTACAGTTAAGGGAGAGGCAGAATTCTCTAGAACTGTTGTGTCTAGAATAGCCATGGGGTACACAAGGGTGAGAAATATATGAAATGTGGCTGGTTCAGTCTGACACACGAAAGAGCTATGTAGGAGATTTCAAGAACTTCTAAACAAACAAACAAATGTGAACCATCTCTTCAATCATTTCTTAGATTAATACATGTTGAAATGATAGCATTTTGTATACACTGTGCTAAACAAAATAAATTTTAAATTAACGTTACAAGTCTCTGGGCTTTTTATACTTTTTAAAATGTAACGACTGGGAATATTTTAATTTTGTTCATGACTTACACCATATCTATATTGGAAGTACTACTCTAGCAGAAGTAATAAGAACCAAAAATAAATAGGCCAATGTTTTAAAGCCATTGTCACTTGTATCTGCCCCTTGTCCTGCCCAAACAGGACACTCTAAAGTTCAGCAGTTAAGCAGTGTGATATTCCCACATCCGCACAACACACCATGTGAAGGGAGATGAGAAATGATGAGTGTTTTCATCAAATACTCCATAACATGACAAGGCAGACAGGCAAACAGTGGGGTGTGTGTGGCAGCCTCAAAGTGGGAGCATTCATCTGTTCTTGAGTGAAAAGGGGGAAAGTCAAGACAAGGAGCAAACTTGTCAGAGATGTTGACAGAGGCTCGCTGACTGCAGGGGAGGACATCCGATGGAAAGAGTCACTGTGCTTAAGAGGCAGAGAACAGCTCAGGGGCTGAGGGCAAGGTGGGCAAAGAGAAGGATATAGAAGCATCAGCTGGAAACAGACGATGAGAAACCCCCATCATTTGTTTAATAAGGAGCAAGGGAATTGGGTCGTCATCTACAGAGAGATCCCCTCAACACATGAAACACTGACTAAGAGGATGAGATGTTAGTGCTGATGCTTCACCAGGCACATCGTGAAGAACTGGGTCTTTACCTTCACTTGGTCTTGGGAGGCCCAGATTCCATGACATCAGCTGATATAGCTGCTGTTCATGGGAAAGAAAACCAAAACACACTGAAACCCATCTTAAGTAGGAGTTCCCTGTGGTCTTCTCAAGGCAAGGCTGGTAGAGTTCTCAGTTCAGCCCATCAACAACTGTTCAAAAGCTTTGGTTCTTAGAGGAGTCTGCACTCAGGCCACCTCATGGATTCCATGGATGGGGCAATTGTTTTGTTTTGTTTTTAGACTCCTGGGAGTTGCTGAAAAAGTTGCCTCTGGGCAGCCTGGTGTGTGTTCTTTTGAGATATATGGCTCTCATTCCTCCCAAGTACCAGCATCCAACCCACACTGGGCCCAACACAAGAGTAAACATCAGCCCCACTCCATCACACGGCAGGAAGAACTGGCCCAAATGTCTACAAGGAAAAAAAGAATCTGCAAACATTGAATAATCCACATCTCGGGCACTGTTGCTAGGACCTTTTACAGACTTTTAGATCATTCTGAACTTTTAAAATCCTCCTCGAAAATAAGGTCCCTTCTGAAAAATGTTCTTTGTTGAGTCTGCATATATTCATCCTCAGTGATGCCAAGAAGCTCCAAGATGCAGTGGGCTCAGGCTGTGTCATGCAAGGTTGGGACATAGGGTGTGGGGCAGGGAAATTGAGCAACTGTTTCTTCCCAGGGCTGCAAAGACGTTTCAGTGGGTAAAGGTACTTTCTGTGCAAACATGAGAACCTTAGGTGGGATCCCCAGCATTAGATGCTAGCCTAAGCATGTCTGTACCCCCAGGGCTTGGGAAGGGGGAAGGGAGGGAGGGAGGAAAGGAAGGAGACCAGGGTAACTGGGCTTATTGGCAACCAGCTTAGCCTAAAAGCAGTAAGCTCCAGATTCAGTGAGGGACCCTGTCTCTAGACAGGCAACTGGTGACAGCGCAGGATTCCTCGTGTCCTCCCCTGTGCTTTGTGCACCTGCATGGGCTTGTGTAACCATGTACACATGCAGACACAACCACACAAAAGGCTTTGCTTCTTTCCCCGAGAGAGTCCCCCTCATCTTTCTGAGACTAGATAAGAGGCTCTCAACAGTCCACTCTCTGCACTGCACTGGAATGAACAAAGCCATCTCTTCTGTGTGTGATGAACAAGGAAATTATGTGATGACTGGCTCAAACTTGGGGAGGATTTCCCAGTAAGCCTTAAGACCCTGTAATGTGAGTCAGAAGATTCATGAGGATAATCCTAAATCCAGGAAAGCCTGAGACTCGCACCTGCAGTGTCCGAACCTGCCTGGAAGGAGCTTTGACACCTACCTTTGCCTGTGTGAAGCTGTGCAGAGACTGGAGGGTTTCAACCTCGGAGCTCTTGTCACGTCCAAGAACAAAGCTGAGGAACTAATGTCACAGATCAACACATGTCCACAAGAGCTGTTTTCAAGTCTGGTTCAAAAGTCCCAAAAGCAGTTCCAGCAGGGGCAGGTGGGTGGGCAGCCAGCAAGAACACTGTCTGCCTTTGCCTCGTGGCTCTGGAGGGAGGGAGGCATACACCATTCTGAGAGCAAACAGGCACCTTCTGGTAGTTTTGGAGGGAACGTGTCAGTCCAGAACAAACTTGTTTAACTTGACCGAGACTTAAGAACTTTTACAATTATGGGGAGTGACTATATCTGATAAATGCTTCCTTTAAAAAAAAATTTTTTTTTTTTTTTACTATAAAGATTCTGATTGGGAACTGTGTGGCCACAGCAATTTAGCAAAATGGTCAGGTCTGTGGACAACAGTGTATGCTGCCTTATAAGTCAGGAAGGGATAACTGGGTGTAGACAGCTCATCAGCCTTGGGGACAGACAGTGTCCCTGATTTCAAGGAAACAGCTTTGCTTTTGCCTTTTGTCCTACATGGAAAACAATCCATCCATCAAGGGGAATTTGCTTTGTGACTCTGATTTACACCAAAATTGGTCTTCCCTGCGTTTTATGTAGCCAAAAAGCTTTTAGCAGAAGCTTTATTTTTATTTTTTATATTATTTTTGAAAACCTAGTGCTTTGTTTAATTTCAAAGAAAACAATTAGACTCCTCCTAATGAATGTGTGGCAACTTGAATAAAAATTAAAAACCATTGTTTTCTACTTTACCAAATCTGCACCCAGGACCACAGGGCCTCTTGCTGCTTCAAACAATTTATAATTAATATGCCCAACCTTAAATGCCAACTGATCTCCAGCTCCGGATAGACCGTTCTTGGAAACCATCCCATACTACTGTTGTGGAATCTCCCAGTCACTTTTGTAGGCATACGGTTTGCATATCTTCAGAATTAAAAACACCTCAAGCTTTGTAATCTCTGTAGAGGATTGTTTTGTTAGGACATACCACACTGGTTCCATAAACCCGATCAAATCTTTGCCTTCAGGCAGACAGCTGCAGTGCTGGCCTCCAGGTGCTTCCAAGCTGCCCTCCCCTCCTGGGGAGGGGGCGGAGAGGGGGGGGAGGAAGCTCCAGGAAGTCTGCAGGTGCAGGGGCGCTGGAGAGGAAATTCAGGACACTCGCCCTTTTATGTTGCGTATTCAAATAGGCAGCTGTATGTCTGTGCTGAGGTAATTCTGACCTTCAGTACACAGAACGTGAACTCAGCTACTTCTTGGAACTGAAGAGTTCCGCCCTCTGCTTCCAAGACTGCCATCCACCCTGTAGAGGTTGATGGGGGTATTCAGAAAGGACAGAAAACAATGTAGAACTCCAGTGGAGGGCCACTGGTACCCCAGAGAGTGAACACAGAGTGAGCGCTGCCTCCTCTCTCTGGGCATTCCTCATGGTGGAGTAGGCATCTGGATGGCTGTTTGATCCAAGGGGGAGACATGCTGGGAAATGGATGGTTTTATATCTTTAGATGCCCAGAGCGACCAACAGTCAGAGGCTTCTCTTCACATCTCCGTTTTTTCTATCCTGGTGGTTGTCTCTGTTCTTTGTTCATTCAAAATTCTTAATCAATAGTGGAGTGGACACCCTTACCCTTTAATGACGGACCCCTGCCTTCCTTACCACTGCTAACTGTTGGAAATGGGTTTTTCTCTCTAGAGACTGGCCTATTGGCACTATGTAGCAAACTCATGAACAATGTATTTGGTTATCGGAGTAGCTCAATAGACGTGAGTCATGTTTTACATTCTGGTCCCGTATTTCTGTGTCATGGTCACTAAATGTGAATTGTTCCAGGGCTATCCTCAAACTAGAAGAGCCCACAAAAAGTTAATCAACAAAGAAAGTTATGTCTGTTGTGAGATAGCAATCAACTAAAAAGTTGTTTCTAGATCCATCCTTTTCCTTCTAGTTAGGCTGTAGAATGACCAAAAGAAAAGGAAAGAAAAAAAGAAAAGAAAGGAGCCCCTTTGTGATTGGCTAGTTCATGAGGTGGGAGCTCAGAGCTGAAATGTAAGTCATAATTTGCAGGAATGCACAGCTCACACAACGGGCAAACTGTGCCAAATATAACGGCAAACTAAATTCATGTTCTCTGAGTGCCAGCCCGCTCAGATGGCACAGAAGGTGTACATGAGCACACATGGTGCACGTGAGCACACATGGACTCATGAGCACACATGGTGCATGTGAGCACACATGGTGCACGTGAGCACACATGGACTCGTGAGCTCTCTGGACAAGGGCACCAGCTTTCTAGAAGGGAATGTACTTTGCTAGTCTGAGGGAGCTCTGCTCGAGCCACGTGCATGATTAACTCCACCTCAGAAAAGCCCCGGTTATCCTTCCTTGGTTTTCATTACTTTTTAAGAGATTAATTTCTATTTTAATCACATGTGTATGTATGTATGTATGTAAGTGTGTATGTATGTATGTATGTATGTATGTATGTATGTATGTGCATGTGAGTGTAGTTCCTGTGATGGTCAGAAGAAGGCATCATAGCCTCTGTGGCTGGAGTTATAGATAACTGAGCCACCCAGTGTGGGTGTTAGAGATCAAACTCTGCAAGAGCAAGAACCACTCTTAATCACTAAGCCAGCTCACTGGCTTCTTCACTCTCTTTCCCGAGATGTCTCACTGCTGCGTGAACCTTTCCTGGAGACAGGAGCAAACATCTATTCACCCCAGACAGGGTAACAACACAAGAGACCAAAGAAGAGATTCCACCCAATTGTAGCTTAGTGGACCAATGAGTTTAACTGGTGTTACTAACAGGAACTGGGTGAGGGATTATTTACAGGAGCATGGGTAGCTTATGAGCAGTTACTCCGCTGCAGAAAAAGTTACCTCACTCCCAGACAACTAACTGCCTATATACATATATACCTATGTATGTGTGTACATATATGCACATGTACACATATACATATGTCTGTATATACATATGTACACATATACATATGTATACACATACAAGTGTACATATATACATATATACACCTGTACATACACTAATATATGTGTTTGTGTATATATATATATATATATCCTGGGGGGTAGTGCTCCTCTTGAGAGGCTATGGCCAAATTTTGTCTGAAAGACAGCTCCACAACCCTCCCTTCTCCCAAGTGCATGTTCTTTCCACAATAACAAATGAAGCCTATATGTGATTAGCTATGTTGCAATACATCTGTCAATGGGCTTTGCACCCATGTCTAATGTGGACAGGAGTAAACCAGGGCACTGTGCTCAGGGCCTGAACTCTAGGACCAGCTGCCTTGTTTTAGAACCCCCATCTGCACCTCACTAAGCTGAGTACCATCAACCCAGCTACTTAACTGCTCTGTACCCGATCCTCCGTGCCTGCTCACCGGGAACAGCAATAGCATGCATTGGAAAGTTGACTGCAACCATCAGATGAGCACTTACATGGTTTATAAAGGGTGTCGAGGGCTTCATAGCCTGCTATCATTATCAAAGACATCCAACCACTGTGGAAGCAGAAGCAGGGACACTTGGGGAAAGTACTCTATGCAGAGGGAAATAATCCTTAAAAGAAAAAGAGAGAGTAGAACAGAGGGGCAGGTGTCACCTCCTCTGTGAGGTCATTGCAGCCTGGCAGGGTCCAGGGGACCATGTGGAAGATGTCTTTCCTCATCTAGTCAAAGCCCATCCTTACCCTCCTCTCGTCTGCCTCTCACAGACTCCAACTAACAGGACCCTCTGTTCACAACTCCGACTTCCTCACAGGTGGGCAGGATGGGGAGTTCTAGCCAAGAAAAAAAAAAAAAAAAACTAAAAGTCTCCCAGATAAAAAGGTGAGTCCTTCACTCTTCAGGTTGCTTTGAATGAGAATGTGATGCCCGAGGCCCTGCTGGCTTTACACAAACATGAAGTTCTAGGTAAGAGGAAGAAAACAGGCACATGAGGAGGTGAAGATAAAACCGAGACAAGCATAGTTCCCGATGGCTCCCCGTTGAACTGGAGCCAGCAAACAGTGATGACGGGCTTCTTGTTATGCAAGGCCAAAAAAAGCCCCCATTGTTCGATCTGCCATCAATCAAACTTTCATCATTGTTGCTTGCTCAAAAGTGCTTCCAGCAGATATGGCTTCTCCGGCATCGAGTAGATGGCTGTGAAGAACACGTGTCCCGTTTGCTGCATTTCTCAGCCGTCCTGAGTATGAGCCCCACCAACCCTTGAGGTGCACAAAACTGGACACTTACCAGGATCGCTTGGAGGTTCTTATAAACATGGAGATGCTTGGGAAGAATGCTCAGAAATGTTGTTTCAGATCAGGGGAAATACGAGTTCATGATTGGGAAGCAAAGCCGACATCCAAGTAAGCTATAAAGAACCTAAAGCGTGTATTGTGGCTGCAAAATGCACCTTTCTAGACAATATTCTCTATCTATGGATCTTAGGCTACACATACATTCCAGCCATTTGAAAATGAAACACACATTTTAGAACTCTGCTTCTTAACCTGGGGTCTACAGAGCTCTTCCCATTTGTTCCCTGGAACAAATTCTGAGGGTGGGCACAAGAATGTTCATTTGAAGTAAATAAAACAGCAGCTTCTGGGGCCCCCTCTCTGGATTTCTTTACTGACTGCAATTCCTTTTTGTACCACCATCAGGTGTAATCTACACGCCCCCCAGGGAGTTTTAGGCACTGGGCCATGAACGTAAGTCAGGCTATAATCTCATGCAGCCTCCTCCGAAATACACAGGTTAGGACGTAAATGCTGGACATCAACAGGGTTTTTAAACCGTGAGTTCTTGTAGAAAAGCGAAGCCCGTTGACACAGTGCGGTGGCCACACTGAGGGGGCAGTAGAGATAAACAGCCTGCACTCTGAAGAAACGGGGAGAGCCTCAACACTGAGAGCACGAGGAGTCGGCATCCGAGAGAAACTGTGGAAACAGAAGTAAAGGATGGAATGAAGATACAGGGCTTCTGGGCTACTGTGAGATGTCTGCGAGCCATCTGTGACACCGAAGACAGGTAAGCCCAGCACCCCAGAAATACACAGGGAGACCTTGAGCACAGAGCAGCCTAGACTAAACCAGTCAATGTCTCAATAAGCAAACAAAGGAGTTTGAAAGAGACTCTTGTGAAAAACCTTAATCTGGAGAGAAGAGAATTGTGTCTGTCTGTCTGTCTGTCTGTCTATCTGTATGTGTGTCTGTATTTGCATGTGTGTCTACCCATGTGTGTGTATGCCCATGGAGGCCAGAAGAGGTGGTTAGGTGACCTGGAATTGGAGTTACAGGTGGATGTAACCCAGTGGATGCTTAGAACTCGGGTCCTCTGGAAGAGCATCAAGTACTCTTGACTGCTGGGTTATCTCTCCAACCTCAGCAATACACAGTTTTAATCAACACCTTCAGAGTGGTGTAGGCTGACCACAGACCACTGGGTTATGGAACTTTTGTGGGGGGGCTGGGGGGGACTTGAGGTTGCCAATTAGTTAATCTTGCTGATGATTGGTGTGTATCACTGGTGGATCTTTGAGTAACTGTGCCTCTTCAGAAAGCATAGCAGAGAGCAGAGCTCTGACTCCTACCTCCTGCCAGAAACTATGCTGGCTGCAAATACTACCCCTACAGACAGCCTGCAACCTGACAAGGACCAAGGCCCAGGACACACACATGCAGAGAAACTCATTCTTGGGCTAGGGAAGGAATCATGCTTTGGAACCACACACCTTCCAACAACTGAGAACAAAAAAAAAAAAAAAAAAAAAAAAAAAAAAAAAAAAAACCTTACCATTTGGGAGGGTCTCAACTGTGACCTGGTACAAACCGCCACGGAAGGACCATATAAAATGGCCACCTTCATCTCTTGCTGCCCAGTATTATGATCCTCCAAGCACAAGTCTGACATGAAGAATCTGGAAATGTCATGCACACAGGATGTGTTCATCTTCAAGTACTGCCAGGCCCTGAGAAGCAGGCGTTGTTTGGCACAATGCTGGTTCACACGGAGGTGCGTGATCTGCTTAGTTTTCCTAAGTTGTCCAACTGCTAAGAGACGGACAGATGCTAACGTGTTTCCCATGGTGTCTAGACCCCAATGAACAAGCAGAAGCAAATGCTTGCCTGATTAACTAATGGCAATAAAACACATTAGACCATCTTCCTGAATAGTTACGTCATGCTGACTGATCCTTAGCACGGCAAGAACTTGACCATCACCGGGAGATTTTTGAAACACCACGTAAGTTGTCCATCAGTCAGAGACACAATGAAAGCGCAACAACAACAAGTGAGTCATGGCATGGGCCATTTTTCAGAGATTTAATGGGAATTATATCATTGGGTTCTCATGACAACCTCAAGAGTAAGGTGTGAAAAGTTTGTCTTCTGATTTTTTTTTTTTTTTTTTTTTTTTTTTTGGAATTATTGTGGGAAGATGTACCAGTCTGATAAAATTCTAAGTGCACAAAACTGTATTGTTAACTGTGGGCTCCAAGCTGCACAGGAGACTTCTAGAAAATATTCATCTCCGGTAGACCAAACTACATACACAGGGAATAACTCCCTGCTTTCCCTGTCTCCCAGCTCCCCAAAGCTTCTTTGCTTCTATGAATTTAGGTGTTTTAAATGCCTCGTTCAAGTGAATCAGGCAGCATTTGACTTTTGGATCTGACTTACCTAGATTGACATAGTGTCCTCCAAGTCCCCTCATGTCAAATACAACACTATTGTTTCTTTAGGAAAAGACTCAAAAAATATTCTGGTCTAAAGTCCATGCTACATTAAAAAATTATATTCTTTAATCTGTTTTACAGTCCAGTCGTTACCCCCAACTCTGCTGACAGTTCCTCCTCCCCAGTCTCAAGAGGATATCCCACCCCCCACACACACACCCAAACAGGCTTCCCCATTCCCTGGGGCCTCCAGTCTCTGGAGTGTGAGGTGCAGCCTTCTCTCACTAAGGTGGGGAGGGGCAGGAGGCTCGAACCAGCTAGTGTATGCTGCCTGGTTGGTGACTCAGTACCTGAGAGATCATGGGGATCCAGGTTGAGACTGTTGGTCTTCCTATGGGGTCGTCATCCTTCTCAGTTTCTTCCAGCTTTTCCCTAATTTAACCAGAGGCCCCCACCACACCACATTTTTTTAATCTGACCTTTACCAGTGATCCTCCAGTTTGCTTCCCTGGCTATCAGGAATAAGGTGCAAATGGGTGCTGGTGTCTCCTGGAGATCCTGATATTGATGTACAGTCCTGGGGCCAGATGGCTAGCTCTAGATATGGTAGTGTTCATATCTTTTGATGGAATCTGCATACACACACTATCTTTTTCTTACTGACTGAGCCATTCCATTTTACATCCCAACTTCTCAAAATCTTCACCAACATCTGGTACCTTTTGCTCTTTGTGACAGCCACCGGTGTGAAGAAACAGCCCACTATGACTTTAGTTTGCATTTTTCCAATTTCAGTAAAGCTGCACATCTTGACTAAGATGCTGGTTATGTATTTGTTTTCTTTAGGCAAGTTTCTGCTCAGGTCCTTTGGCTGCTTTTAACACTGTGTTTGCTTCCTTGCACTGAGTCAGAAGAGTCTGGAGACAGTTTGAAAGCAACTTCTTTGTGTCTTGCAAGTGTCGCCTGCCTCACTCTGTCTCTTTTCTCAAGTGCAGAGGGTTTTCATGACACAGCCCCCATCTCTGTTTTCAGTTTTGTTGTCTGTGCTGACAGACAAGAAGAAACCACTGCCAAGCAATGTCATGATGCTCTCCTATTCTGCTCAGGTTTGCCACTTAAATCGTCTTCTACCTCAGGTTAGTTTGTATGATTGCAGGCCAATTATTCCAGGTTTCCTGATACTGTCTATCAAAGATGTTATCTTTTCCCATTGTTCATTCTTAGTGCCCTGTTCAAGGCCAGATGGCTGAAAGCATGGATTTGTTTCTGGGATCCACTCTGTTCTGCGGATCTTGGTCCCAGCAGCATGCAGTTTTGATTGTAACAGCTTTGTTACATAGTTTTCTGGCATTGTTTCTCTTAAAACCACAATGGCTGTTCTGAGTCTTTTGCGGTTCCATATAAACTTAGAATCCATTTTCCTGTTTCTAGGAAAAGAAATACCTTTGGAGTCACCATAGAGACTAATGAATCCATAGGTTGCTTTGGCGGTAATTCATTTATTTTAATTATTTTCGGTCTTCCCGTCTGTGAACATGGGGGGTCTTCCCCCTTCCTTAACCTCCTCAGTTTAGGTATTTCTGGGCATTTTAAATTTCTGATGTTAATACAAATTGTGTTTTCTTAGCTTATTTTGGGTAGTTTAGTACTAGTGTGTACACGTGTTGCTAATTCAGTGAGTTAGGTTTATGCCCTACAACTTTGATGAACTATGTGTTAGCTTTGACAAGGACGAGGAGGGTGGTTTGGAGAGCTTGCTACATGTAAGAGAATGTTCTCTACAGACGAGCTGGCTTCTTCCCTTCTCACACAGAGCCTGTATTTTCCTGTCCGGTTATTCCAAATGAAGCTTCCGGTATAACGCTGATTAGAGTGGGGAGTGTGGGCATCTCAGCCTTGTCCTGATTCTGTGAAAAGGCTTTCTGTGTTTAATACTACAGTAGACATAAGGTTTCCTTAGCTTTTGTCATACTGAGATAAATTCCCTGTATATTCTGCTGAGTGTTTTTATTCCCCCAAAAGGGGTTCAATTCAGTGGTTCCCTCCTCCGTTGGCAGGTGATGATGGTGAGGGTCAAAGGGCTTTCAAGTATGGCGTCCTGTCTGGTCAAAAGACTAGAGAGAAATTTTTAAAGGTGATTTTTCTGTGGAAGAGACTTCACTGGGATACTGATCTACTGAGAACAGCGTCCACTCCCCCTAACCCATGTGACCTTAAGTAGGGCATAACCTCAAGCGTTGTAGCAGCTGTCTAACTCGCAAAGGCCCACTGACACATCAAGATAAAACCAGAGACCCATTGTCCTTTCAGCGGCCATGCTCTGGGTCATGTTCTCAAGGTGTGTTTGAGTGTCAGAAGAGAAAGATGGGGGATGGATATGGTAAGGATGTGTACTACCAAGCCCAACAAGTTGAATCCAACTCATGGACCACAACAGAAGCCGTGAACTCTGGCCTCCACTGCATGAATGTGTGCCCCTCACATACACTGAATAAATAAATGTAGTCACTTGTAAAGGGGATGAAAAACATTAGTTACTTGCCTTGCTGTTGTACTGAAATGCCTAGCAGCTTAGGAATGAATTCTTAAGGAATGAGAGGTTTATTTGGCTCACAGCTTGAGAGTAGAGTCTGTCATGGTGGGGAAGCCAGGACAGCAGAATCTAGAGGCTGCAGATGACAACTTTCTCACAGATGGGTTCTAACCACAGTTAAGATCCATCTTCCTACTTCAGATAACCAAATCTAGATAGTTCCTTAGAAAGTATGCTCTGGAGGCTTGTCTCCGAGGAGATTCTAGATTTTTCAACGTTGACAATTTTAACTACCACAGAAAGACGGTGAAAACTAGCCCTCTATAACACTAGAGAACTGCACACAAACAAGATGAATAAACGGGGAAATAGTAATTTATTGCAGACTGTGCCGTTGGAAAATTATAGAGGACAAGGTACAGAACCCCGAACCACCGTGGTCTGTCAATCACTCCGCCCTATTAGTCACTCCAGTTTGAGAGAAAATCAATGAGATTCCGTTCTTCCAGGGTTAGGTCTACCCCTAACCTAAACCCATTCCCATCGGAGGGGAGGAAGCTTCACTCTGTTTCATTGCACGGAATAAGCATTATGGTTGAAGGCCAAAAGGGGAAAGGTAGAGGGTGTTACGGAAACGTTCATATGATTATTGAACACTGGCAAGCTTAGCGTGTTTCCAGCCTTTCTTCTAAATCCCAGAGCTTTAGTCCTCTTAGAGGGTTGAAGAGAGGAGAGGGCCTTAAAGAACAGAGCCTAAACCCACATCAAATCAGATGACTGGCTTAAAAGATGGTGGGGAAAGGTGTTCATCCAGTTTCCCAAGTTCTGGGGCAGATGATGAAGTATGTGGTCCTGAGTTTGGGCGCCCAGAACTCACATAGAACTGGATATAGTAGGGTACATTTATAGTCCTAGTGTTGCCACAGCTGGGTAGCCAGTCAGGACAGCAACTCAAGGGAGAAACCTCAGCGCAGGATCTGAAGAACACTGCTTACTGGCTTGCTCTCCGCAGCTTGCTAGCTTCTATCCCCAAGTCCCCCTTACCCAGCGGTGGCACTGCCCACATTGGGTGGGGCTCTCCCACATTCATTCCCAATCAAAAAAAAAAAAATGCTTGACAGACAGGCCCACAGTCCAATCCAACAGAGGCAACTTCCTGATTGCGGTCTCCTCACCCTGTGTGACTCTAGTTTGTGTCAAGTTGACAATAAAACAGCCAAAGACATTTGTTATTTCAAAAGAAGATTCAGCATTAGGTTACTCTGTGTGTGTGTTAACTGACCTTGACTCTGCTTCCATAAGACATTCTTAGATCTTTCTTCCTCCGTCACGCTCATCGGAAAGATGGCCACCAGTGAATCTGGCATGTGCGACGCAGCAGTGTCTATGGTGGGCAGAGAAGAACAGAGAACCTTCCAGAACCTCCCGGTGCTCCTTTATCACTCAAGACTATTTGTAGAATCAGATGATGTGCCTATTCTGAAGCAATCGCTGACAATAGGATTCAAAGGGTATGGTTGTTTTAAACCACGTTAGAGGCTCCACAGAGGCTGAAGCCAGGCATGGACCCTGCCTCCCCACCCCACAACAGTGCTACCTCTTACTTGGATGGATATCTCAACAGAGCACAGTCTTATTAAGGAGGAGAAAGGGTGTCCTTCTAAGGAATCTCTCTAAAATGCTAGTTTTTCTTCGTGAATGGACGTTCTAACCACCGCTGACTGAAAAACAGCGCAGCGTTTTCTTCTTCTTTAAAAAAAATCTGTTTTGGTTCTGTCTTCTGTCCCTGGGAGATCTGGAGCCAATACACGTAGCAAGAAGCTTTTCCAAGTGCTTTTTAACTGGAGAAGCGGCAGCCCAAGATCCAATTCCTTTTCACTGACATTTCTTTTTACTCAGGGACGGAAGTTTGATTATTTTATATAAGCCTAATGATTCTCAAACACACACAAACCTGTGAACTCTCTCTCTCTAAAGGAAGAGAAAAATTCCCTTTTCATGTTTATGCATCCTGTACAGCTCAGTGCTATAATTAGATGATGAGTTGAGTTATGAACCTCATTAATTTCTTCCAGGCCTGATATAAACTTTTATGATGGCAAGAACTGAGGCTCCAAGCTAGAAGTGGACCATGTCCTAGCAGCATTCATTGGCAAAGGGTTTTCTTCAAAGTTTCTGGCACTTAGGATGCTATCTTCATCTGCTGAGGTTCCTGCCTTTGGGATACTATCCTCATCTGCAGAGGTCCCTGGCTTTGGGATTCATTCCTCATCTGCAGAGGTTCATGGTTTTAGGATTTCTTCCTCATCTGCAGAGGTCCCTGGCTTTGGGATGCCTTCTATACTATAGTCAAAATCAGAAAAATCAGTATCAGCTGATCTCCAGTATCAGCGACCCTCTAACTGTGACTCTGATATACTTTAATGTCATGGGAGGGGCACAAGTAAAAGAAAAACACAGACACAAGTCACACAACAATGGTCTAGAGAAAGTCCAGTCTTAACAAGATCTACTCTGCTTCTAGCTTCTCCCATCCAGATGTGGTGACACCTAAACACTGGCAGACCTAAAGACCCAGAGTATCAAGAAATTTGGTCATGTTCAGAAATCATGAACACGGAGTTTACATAAGATTGTGGGAGTGGATTTGATAAGCTCCCTGTTCTCTCATTTAATCTCCCCTGTAAAAGTCTTTTGAGTGATTTCCCTCCCCCTGTCTAAAAGCATATTTATGGAATGCTCTAATTCATATCCCTTCAGCGCCCCTCCCCATCTCTGCTCTGATTCCAGCCTCAGAATCAGTTGTGCCTGAAAAGTCCTTAGTTACCATGGTTACTCAGAGGGTCAAAATGACCCTCCCCAAGACTGAATATTGCTGACGATTGGATACCACAGGAATTGTAATAGCTACAGCTGTAGTAGCTGTCCAAACAAAGATGTTTAGAAACTAGCAGTCATTGTGAAAGATAACACCCTGTTACAAATCGATTTGCTCTCCCTCGTTGAATGCTATTCAGCCTGGTGTTCACACTGACTATCAGGTAGCTTGGTATTTCCTGACCCGATTTACGTGTGCTAATATTGACTTGTCGTACAAAGGAAGGAAAAACACTGGAAGGGTGAGAGGAGAAACCAGAGTCCTGGGTCTAAGGGTTCCTTCCTTTGTCTAGTTTACCAAGCATGATTCTAAATGCAGCAGGAGAGCAGGCACAAGACTGTGCTACCTGTAGCTATGCAGGACAGCGGTGGGTTGTGGTCTGTGAACAGAGTCAAGCACTGAAGCAAAGCTACACAGTCTGGAAACGCTCCTCTCCAGATGATTTTGTTTGGTCATTACCATAGCTCTAGGGAGTGAGTGTAAGTTCCACCCCCATTTAAGCGAGTAACTTTAATGTGAGGGGTTGTCTGTCATTTTTAGGTTTATACCAGTAGCTGGTAAAAGAAAGAAATTTCAGCTCTAAAGTCAAGATCCCAACTTTCTCAAAAACTTTTGCTTTTCTGTTGTGCTGATAAAGACCCCATAGCCAAAAGCAACTGAGGAAAGACAAAGGTTATTTGGGCATACGGTCCAGGGCGATAGAGCCCTCATGTCCGATGTGGCGTGGTGGTAGGACTGGGAAGCTGGCTGATTACATTTTATCTACACACAGGAAACAGAGAAAGAGCAGGAAGTTGGGCCAAACTACAAATCCTCAAAGCTGGCCCCCAGTGACATGCCTCCTCCAGCAAGGCTCCCTCTCAAACAGTGTCACTACTAGAAAACAAGTCTCATATCCATGAGACAATGGGGGACATTTCTCATTCATACTGCCACACCTCTGCCTAAAAGGACAGCAGACCTTGCCACCTGAAAAACTGGAAGCCAGTTGGTTACAGTTCAACTACTGTGCCCTGTGTATGAAGCTGTGGCTCAGCTTTTGTCACTTCTCTTTGGCTCAGGATGAAATGGCACAAGACTAGGGGCATTCTGATGAAGGAGAATTGTGCCCGGTGAGATCTGGGAAGTGCAGGGCACCCCTGCTTGCTGAGCTAAACTCCACTCACCCTCACCTGTCCCTTTGTATCCACCTGCTGTGGTCCTCTGCAGATTGAGATCACACCCCTCAGTTTAGAGTGTGGCCCCTTTAAACAAAGGCTGCTGTACCCTTTCAAAAGAAGTCCTGGGGGCACACTGCTCTGCCCTGTCCAATTTTAAGATGAAAGTACCCACTACTCTTGGTCTGTGGCCAAAAATATTGCCAATATTTCTTCTTCTAGTGTGTCTATTGGAGCTTGAGATAGGCCCTATCCAAATACTCTCTGTGCCAAGAACTCTGGGCCAAGATCTTGGATGACTGAGCGGGACAGCAACTGTGATTTTCAAGTCCTAGTCAATGACATGTTTCTAACAGTAACACTGCAGCCTGTGAGGTTTCAACAGATTGGCTTTGCAATGACCTTTCTTGGCAGGATTGATTGGGTCTCACGAATCCAGAGATGTCTGAGGCTTCAAACAAATGGTAATGTATAAAATTATAAACAGTAGGAACTTCAGTTCAGATTTCTTTCAGGTTTCCGGTATCTGTCTTCATTTCTCTGAGCCAATGTGCTTCTATACCAAGCACATAACTCCATGGTGAAGTGGAAGGGTTTAGCTCGGAGCTATTGTAAGGAAGACGTAGGGTTTAAACCACAGCAATGATAGGTTCTGGGAGGGGAAATTGTGGTTTGGAAAAATTACTGAAACTGCACTTGTGAGCATTATTATAAAGTTGAGTGTGGCAGTCAGAGAAAGGGGTCAAGCTCTGACTCAGATAGGGTTCTACTCTGCCCAGCGCATCCGCCATGACAAAAGAACCTGTTTATTCAGTGTGTGTAAGGCTGCAGTGAATGCTTCAGCTGTGGCGGTTTTGTCTGAGAGACAATAGACATTTCTCTGATTTACAGGAATTAGAATGACTGAGGTTCAGAACAATGACTCTCCACTCTGGCAGCCCGTAATGACCAAGCCCCGGCTAATTGTGCCATGATCTAGGAAGGAAGGTAAATGCACAAAAGAAACTTGCCTCTGGTGGTAGAGGTAGTCTATTCCAGGGCATGGGGCATGGTGCGCATTTTATAAATCATCTTTAACCTGACATTAGGTCTAGCTTATCAATAATTGTTGCCATAAGATAACAAGGTCACAGGAATCGTGAAGGGTAAAAAATATGCCTTATCGAAGGAATGTGTGCGTGTTCCTCCACCAAGACCAAGTCTAGAGACGTCGGCACCACCTAACCTTCAGATGCTCTTTGAGTCTTTTGCTGGCTAAGTGCCGGAGCTACAGCACTGGAGGAAGTTCTCTGCCTTCTTGGGGGCATTTCTGTGTCTCTTTCAGTGGGGAGAGATAGACAATAAAGTGACTGAAGCTGGTATTATGCTGGTATTCAAAGATTTGCACTTTTAATACTAGCCAAGTATATTAGAAAATGCAGACATAAAAATGCACAGGGATAGAGGGGCTGTCATTAGAACCCCAGGACTGAGCAGTGCGCAGACCCAAGACATGAAAGAGACATTTATTTTACTTGTCATTTGAATGACTAAGTGAATAGTCAGACTATGCTTTCTACAAAGAGCCAGACACTGTCTCTCAATACTCACCCCAGCCCCCACCTCACATCCCCACCCCAACTCCCATACCCTATCCCACCCCATATCCTATCCCACCCCATATCCTATCCCACCCCATATCCTATCCCCACCTCATACCCTATCCCACCCCATACCCTATCCCACCCCATATCCTATCCCACCCCATATCCTATCCCCACCCCATATCCTATCCCCACCCCATACCCTATCCCACCCCATACCCTATCCCACCCCATACCCTATCCCCACCCCCACTTACTATGCTTCCCTTCCAAGTTTGCTTCTTTCTATAAGGGATCTTATGATGTTACCAGTTGTAGAGAATGTAGCCAAGCCACAAAGAAAGAAATGTTACCTCACTGTATGACCTTTTCTTTTCTCTTTAACACAGACCTTGGGTTAAATAGGTCAATAGCTTTAGAGAAAGTATATAGGATATCAACTTCTCAGAAAATATGTTTTTTCACATATTATCAACTTTAAAAGATGTATTATATATCCTGTATCAGGAGTAGGTGATGGGCAAACATGAATGTATTTTTGAAAGAGCTGTGAAATCTTTTCTCATTAGTTCATCTGTGGGCCCTGGGCCTCCCTCAAAGGTGCACGTCTCCTTTAAAGTTCTTAGTGTAGAACTTGGCACCAAATAGATTCTAAGACCTTCAAAGTCAAGCTGACTCTCAAGTCAACTGTAGCGTGGTAAGAGGCTGTGTAACCAGCAGGAAAGATATTCTTGTTTCGCTCTGTAAAATCAGAGTGCTCTGTGAGAAATCTTACCGCAGCAGAGATGAACATCATCAAAGAATGGATCTTCCTGACCACTTTCAAATGAAGGCTTAGCTTTCAGGAACCCACAGTGATGGAAGAGGGGAAGAGGGAGAGGGAGGGGAGAGGGGAGAGGGGAGAGGGAAGAAAGGGGAGAGAGGGAGGAAAGAGGGAGAGGGAGGGGGAGGGGGAGCGGAAAAGGGAGAGGGAAAGGGACCAATTGATTATCCAAGCAAATGTGTCAAAGCAATGCCAGCAAACCCCCCATTGTCCCTAACAGGCAATGTAAAGCCAGGCATGGTGACACACACTTGTGAGCAGAAGGGTCACAAGTTCCCAATAGCCTGAACTACACAAGGAGACTCTGTCTTTAAAAAAAAATGGTGTCAGACAGAACTGACTTCAAATCCTCACTACTGGTTACTTACCTAACTGGAGAAAGTAAAGAGTAAAGTAATGCTATTTTAAAGACATCATTGTACCAGGCACATGTATCCGGAATATTTTACATCCTTGACTACTAGAATGTTAGTAGGGAAAATTATTTAAGATCCTGTATTAGGCTAAGAAACATATCAGGAGACCGGAGCATCATCATCTATGGAGGACAGCTATCATTTATTTATTTGTTTACTAATTTGTTTGTTTGAAACTGGGTCCAGGCTGCCCTCCAACTGACTCCTGAACCTCCTGCTCCAGCCTCCCAGTGTGAGATTCCAGACACTTGCCAATCACACCTACCTGTAGGATCTTCAATAGAACTGCACACTGGAAAATGGTTATGTGTAGCTTACGCGGAGAACGACAAGCTTAGAGTCCAGATAGGGGAAGAAGACGCTTGATGGGCTAGCGTCACACTGATACATCCGTCCATGTGAGCAAGCACTGGAGTTCTACAGCACGTCATCACGTCACACGTCATCACGTCACGTGCCATCACGTCACGCGTCATCACATTGTGACGTCATTACATTGTGGCGTCATTGGATTGCACCCTGGCCTCTCTACAGGTGAGGAGGAATTCCAGGAGTATTTTCAACCAGCAGCCTTTACTGCTCAATGCTTTGCCTTCGCAGTCTGACATTAATGTGGTTTTTGGAAAAAACACTTTCCGCTGTGTAATGAGCAGTGTGATGAAGGGGACAGATGACTCCCTGCTGCCAAAACAATTCCTTCTTTTACTTCCTTCCATGACTCACCTCTATTCCTCTATCTCACCTTCCTCATCGTTTTCCTCTTTTCTCTTTTCCTTGTGACCTGGTTTTCAAGATGTCTGAGCTGAAGCGGCTTTTATGCTATTACTCGCTAGTGGCTCCTTTGAACCCGGTTGTGACGCACCACATCACCACATGATCTGGTTCCGGAAAGCTTGGATTAGATCTGCTGAAAGGTTTCTCACCTCCTCGTGCAGAAAACTGCGGTGTTCCCACAAAAACTAAAGATCCATGGATCTGGCTGGAGAGACAGCTGTAAGAGCCATGAAAATCTGTCGGCCGTCACAAGCTCTCTCCATCGGGGGACAGGACACAGGACCTCCAATGGCTGTGAATGAACTGTCTAAGAACCAAACGTGACTCTCAGAAATAGGAACCAGATGTAAGCAATTGAGAATTCAGGGCAATATTCTGCCTCCAGTTTATTTTTAGCAGAAATGTGACTGAAGCCTTTCAGTACCATAATTAACTTTCAAGGATTGCCATTAATCTCAAAGTATAAGACAGGACACCACACACACACACACACACACACACACACACGACAGTCTTTTTTGCATATAAGGCCCAAATGGAAAACCGTGATGTTTTAAAGAGTTGGGTCAAGGGGGATGTTTTACAGTTTTACGCTTCTCTCAGTTTGACCTGAATAACCACTCGGTTCTCTGATGCAGTCTGTCTTTAGATAATAGTGGTCGTTTCTATACTTAGGGTGTATCAACCTCCTCACAGCTTGGCAGTATTACAGTCTAATATAATATTTGCCGTTCGTGTTTTGGGTGCGTAACAAGAGGACCTACGGTGTTGTTAGCTAAAATCAATCCTAAGTATTAGAGCTTGGATCTGAACATGGTCTTCCTGTGCCAGAGGGATACAAGAACCTTCTTTCAGACTCCAGATGAAATCATAAATTATGTCCACAGCCCCAACGACAGCCCTTGAGACACTTTGCACTACTTAGCAGACAGGCAGCCTCTCAGCTGTCTCGAAGGCTGGGGAGGATCTTAGCGAGCTCCTTGGTCCTTTCCATACAAGTCCGCCATCCTCCCCTGGTCCAGAGGCTCTTTGGTTTTACCACACAGGGGTTGGAATGAGATGAGGGAAAGGCTGTGGTGCCCAGTCTGTGTGTTAAGAGACCAAAAAGCACATCCCAGTGTACTTGACAGTGAAAGCGTTTTTGAGACATGGGGTTTTTGGAACCCTGTCAACCGTACTGGAGTTCTCCCTCTTGGTGTAAGGCCATCACAGGCTTTCAAAGAGCAACTTAACCACCACCAACTTGTACACTTTTACCTATTACAAAACCAGCTTTACAAGAACAACAACAAGTTTTTAAAAATCCTTTCTACAAAAGCCAGTTCCCTCTTAACCATGAAGCATTCCTTGCTGGGCCTTTGTCCATTATTCACCCAGCAGGATAAATGGTGGAAGCAATGTGTGACAGAATTCTGCTTTAAATTAATATTTCCACCTAATAACGGTTTTGTTGGGTTTTTCTTTCTTCTGGTGCTAAGATCAAACCCTTAAATGTGCAAGGCCAACACTCTAACCTCCCAGTGACATCTCCATCCCCAGCATACCCTAAGACACCGAGACACCGCAAGTTCACGTAAATACTTCCCAATTGCTATTCTCTAGGGAGAGAAACACAGATGAGATGAAGAAGGAAGGAAACACTAAGCATTTGGCATGGAGTGTGTGTGTGTGTGTGTGTGTGTAGGTATGTATGTGTGCATGCATGCAAGATTGGCAGCTTCCTTTCTCACTTTCTAATATATTTACTAAGTCAGGCTTCTCAGCCGATCCCAGAGATCACTAAGGCAGAGAGAGTCTATCTAGACTGCTTACTCAGGTAACCCGGACTCAGCCTTTCCAATGCTAGTCTTCAAGGGGCCGCTGTACCCAGCGGGCATTTACATCGGCACTGAAGACAAAGGCTCTGGTCTTCATGCCTTTGTGTGTGTGTGTGTGTGTGTGTGTGTGTGTGTGTGTGTGTGTGTGTGTTCCAAGGCTTTAGCCTTGGAGACATCTCCCCAACCCCTTGCCATAAGTTTTTAAAAGAACATGTTTCTGAACGCCTCCCAGGAACAGACTGAAGAACGTTGCCTATGAACTTTGGACAACGTGTAAAATAACTTTGAGCGTGCTTTCGGGTCTCAAAGTGAGCAGGGGGAGAACACGGAACAGTGAGTCAGGTTGATCCCACAGATGTCCCTGGAGAGCAGACATTGAAGTAGTGCCGAGGGTGCTCTAGGGATGTGAGCATGGGGTCAAGCTCTCTAAGCATGGGTTTAATTTAATAGATAAAGGCATAGATACTAAACTTTAGTTTAATAGATAAAAGACCTCAAAACCAAATTAAGAACTTGTTAGAGAAAACCTTTTTTAGAAAGAAATACACCAAAGTCTTAGAGCATAGCTCGGTGGCAGGCTTTGCTCTTAGCATGAATGAAGCCTGGAGTCCCCAGCTCCCAAAAGCCACATGCTTGCTGTATAGGCATAAAGACTCGAGTTCAAATCCCCACCACCCACCGAAAAAGTCAGCCATAGCAGAACACCTGCCATCCCAGAGAGACAGACAGACCCCTAGCCTGGCCTGATCTGCAAGTCCTAGGCCTCAGTAAGAGACCCTATTCCAAAATCAGGATGGATGGCCTCTGAGGAACAACACCTAAAGATGACTGCTAGCTTCCAAATGCACTGCCTACAAATGTGCACACCTGCATGGGTATGCATGTACACAGACCACAGGCTCACTGGAGTACACACACACACACACACACACACACACACATTAAAAAGAAAGAACACCCTAAATTGTATGAACTTAAACTATAAGACAATGAAAGCTAGTATATACCGCTCAATCTTCTTTCGAATTGGGGGAAAGTGCCAAGGAATTCAGAGTGAGGACTAGGGGCTTGGCTCAGTCTTTAAAATGTGAGTCTTGTGAGCACTGGGGCCTGAGCTCGATCCTCAGCACCCACATAAAAAGCCAAAAGTGACGGGTTTGTTTGATCACACCACTGATCTTGTCTCTAAGGAGAAAAGTGGTGTTCCTGTGCATACGTGTACATCGAAAACAGATTGCATACGGGAGAGACATCTCAGTAAGCAAAACATTTGCTGTGCAAAGATGAGGTTTCCAGCCTGGATCCTCGGAACACAGGGAGAGCTGGACCCCCAGACACGCTCCTGTAATCTGAGAGCTCTGGTGACAAGACTGAAAGGAAGGAAGGCAGAAGAATGCCCAGAAGCTCCAAGGCCGGCTAGTACAGTGTGTATGGTAGCACAGTGTGTACGGCACAGCAGCAACCCTGTGTCCCGTGAGGGTTGAAGGTGGGGGCCAACAACAAGGCCGTGTTCTGACAGACACACTGTGGCTCACACAGTCCTACACACACATAGGCAAAAGTACACACATGCAGTCCTACACACATGCAGACACAAATGTTCACAGAGACTGTACAAATAAAATCAAAAGGAGTTCCTAGGAGAAAATGAACCTTCTAGATTACAAAACAATAATAAAACATGCTGTATTTGCTTCATGCTTCCTGCTACATCTAGGAGTTGGAACTCAAGTCCCCAAGCTTGGCAGCTGGTGCCTTTCTCCAAGATCTATCTCACTGGCCCTATATCATGACTAGAAAGAGGGAGAAACACATTAAAACATGTGTTCTGTGCACGTGTAGAAGGTCTCTCATGAACAAGATGTTCATACCTATATCCGACAGATAAAAGTTCAGAAATTTGAAGATAATAACCAGTATCTACAGTAGTATATAGGGGTTTTGCAATATGAAATTTATTATTCAGATGGGAATGAATCTTTAACAGCAATATGGGAAAAAGAAGACAAAAAAAAGTGAAATGTGACAGTCATTAAAAGTCAACATGCTCTTTTCCTTACCATATATAAGAATTTATTTTGGGTTTGACTTAAAAGTCTCTGTGACAAAGTGCAAAATGTACCTAAGAGAAATATATTCCCTCTGCTGCTAAGAGGACAGTCTGGAGCCTTACAGGCTTCGGTGAGTAAAGAATGATCCTTCGGTTAGTAAGTTCTACAGCATCCATCAACCCCGGGAAATGACCAGACTGAAATCCAGTTATCTCTAACCAACTCTGGGACTCAGTTTCCACCTCTCTAAAAGGGAGCACTGTGGACACATCTTGGTACTTCCCACCTATGACAAGGTCACTGACATAGGTCTCATTCTCCAGCTAAGGGTGGGCCAGGGAAGAGAGAAAGAGGATGCTAAGGTAGCCAAGGTTGTCTAAAAGTTGTCAAGTGCTGCCTGGAAGGTGGTGGTGGGGGGGAGTGTCAGGGTGACAGTCAGCTTCAGGAAGGAGCTGGGAAGATACTCCCCAATTTGGACAGGAGAAATCTGACCATGCGCCTGAGGAATAGAGTCTGAGTGAGAAATCTCGCTGAAGCAGCCCATATGCTTGCATGCATACATGCAGCCAATGCAGGTGCTGGCAATGTCCCAGGCTGTGCTCTGGGGCTAAGTGCTGGCTGGGATCGCCTGCACACATGTCAAGTCGTCCTAACCACCATGGACAGCTCACAGCTGCCCCAGCCAGCTTTGCGCTGCTTGCAAATGCCAAGGGATCCACCCGCAGGGTGGATTCCACACCCGAAAAGAGTGTTCCTCGCTCTGCACCCTTTTGTGATCCTCACCAGGCAAGCAGCGTATGGGTGGGGCAGGCTGCAGGAATAAATAACCAAACCCTTGCCTGAAACGCGAGTTTTTCTAGAGCCACTGGGTTTTTTAGCATCCTATGGAGCCCTCTGGCAAAGAGAACCTCCAACCACCCTTTCATTTCCTCTACTCTCCCTTGCAGCCCCTCACCCCACCTTGGCTGCACAGTGTGTGTTTAAGAACATAAAGCAGGAGACCCTGGACCTCTGGTGATGGTGAGCTTTGAAGTACTGGGGAGGGTAGCAGGAAGGACTATTCCCTGGACTGGGAGAAAGGGAGCAGTTCACCCACCCTTTGCTCAGCCCCAGGCTATCAAAAATTTATCCTCACCATCTTCCCAGGGTTTGTTACACTTCTAACTTGGAGCAAGACTATCTCAGAGGATTTGGAGAATATCCCAAGCCCCCTGTCCCCGGGTCACATTGTTCCCCGAGTCTTCTCTGGGAGGAACAGAGGGCCACCCATGCATTAGGCTAGTAATTAAGAGCTGTGCCATCACAGGGCACCCAACATTCCCCATCCCTTTGCAAGATGCAGTGGAGGAAGAATGCCTCTGTTATTCTACTCTGGGCAAATCTTTGGCCATGGGGAGCCTAGAAACTTAGGAGACATGGCCAAAAAGTCCCAGAACCTCCGGTAAAGGAAACTAAATGGTAGCTTTAAGTCCAGGCCCCTAAAGTACACTTGGCCTCTTCTTGCTGTATCTGGCCCATAAAGCCAAAAGAACCCAAAAGGGAGGCTGTGTTCTGTCATGGCCTTAATGCTGACAAACAGAAAAAGCAGGCAGGTCCCAGAGCCATATAAATACAAGGAGCTGCTCAAAACAAAACAGTCTTACCTGCCTTCCCATGGCCAGAAGTTTTTCTGCCTGACAAGGCAGGTACCTAGTGCTGGGGCTGCCCCAAGGAAGAACTGCAAGGTAACTGGTTTTTACCAGGGGACTAGGGCAGACAATGGGAATAAGGAAGTAAATGGTCCAAGGTCCCAGCCTCATCTGGGGATGAGATCTTCTAGGCAGCACACCAGGTTCCCCAGGAACTGGACCACAGCTAGAACTTTCTGCAGTGTGGTAGGAGATGTGATCCTGTGACTGTCCTTTGAACAGGAGGTGTCTTTGAATCCTATTTGTGGTCACATGCAAGTCCAGAGCTGTCTGCTCAAGGGAGCCAAGAACCTGACTCAGCAAAAGTCTTCTAGTGAGCAGCAGACCAAATGATGTTCTTTCCTTCCTCTCTTTGTCCGTTCCTCCCCCCTTTCTTCCTTCCCTCCCCCTTTTTCCTTCCCTCCCTCTCTTCCTCCTTCCCTCTTTCCCTTCAGATATTTCTACCTAGCCATGGGTTTGAGGGTGCACAAGTGTGGGACATTGAGGACCCATTTTCCTAAGATCTTTGCATCTCGAATCATCTTAGGCTCTGAAAAGTGTCTCCTGGATGGGCTTCTAGGTCATGTGTGGAGAAAGCAGAGCATTTCCCAGGTTTTAATGGATGAGGAAATGTATGGGATCACTTTCTGATCATGAGAGGATCTCAGCAGCCTGGCACACTCTTCAGCCCCTCCTTGGGGTGGCGTTCCAGGTATTAGCAGAGTTTTATCCTTGCCTAACAAGAAGCTCCTCTATGGATGCTCAGGCCTCATACCCCCTTCCCTTTGGGCAGCTTTGAGAGCCCTAGTCTTCTCCTCCTGTCTCAGCGAGTCATCGAATCAAGCTCGGATGCTACTCAAAGGGGTAACTTTTATCAACAGCCAAGTGGTCAGAGGAGAGAAAGGATGTGTACATGTATCTGGTTTTATGGGTTTTTGGAGACCTGACTTGGAGCTACTGGCAGACAGATGTGAGAGTCGGTGTCTAATCCTAGGCATGACTCAACCACATGTATCAGATGTTTATTTCTTTATTGTTTGACCCAAAAGGAAGACAGAGGAAATACAGGATACAAGGACAACTTGGACTTTTCCATTAGCTTCTCTCCAAAGAGGAAACACCATGTGACACCTACAAACTGGTGACCACCATGAATTACAGGTGCAGTGCATCCTCCTTGAAAGCTGGATTTAGAAAAGTGTCACTGACAGAGCAGGAGCCTAGACACTGCTCTCCAGCTCAGAATTCCCATGAGTGTGGACTCGCACACACAGACCTTCAGAACCTCCTGTTTGCCAAGGTGCACTTGTGTGACAGGAAGCCTAAGCAAATCTGTCACCCGATCAAGCATGTGACCTGTTCATAAGCCTGGGGGGGTGGTTCCCAGTCTGTATCTTTGCTGCCTGGTGACCTTAGCAGGATCAGAACTTAAGATTATGACGTCATAAAACATCCTTGGCAGCCAAGGCAAAGATGAGGTGCTGGGTAGATAGACAAAGTCTACATGAAGAGGAGAGCAGCGTCCACCTGGAAAAGACCACTCACACAAAGCTTTTCATTCATTAAAGACCTGATTTTACAAAGCAAATATTTCTAAGTGACACTGACAGGAAGTCCCTTCTTTGGCCAGAATGTGAAGGAGCTTGTAACTCAAGGAAAAGGTAAAGCAAACACAGCATGAGAAAGTGTTTAATTCTGAGGAGATCAAGCTACTTATTCCTCATTGTCTGTATTTTCTCTATAGTTTCTCTTCGTGTTTCGAGGAGAGGAAATTCTTTGAAAATGATGTTTTCCCATCAACCTCAGAAAAGACGGTGGGTGATGGGGTAGAGAAAGGAAGGAAAAGAGAATCAATTTTGTCTAATTAGCAAAAAACGCAACATAAATAAAATTAGTGTATAGATTCCTGCCTTTAACACACAGTGTGTCTAGTTTTTGTTTCAATCTTTTATTAGAACATTTTTCTTTTTAAGTCAGAGTAAATTGAGACTTGGCTAAGTACCTTTAGTTCCCCCCCCCCTTGGTGGTGAAGCAAATATTTTTAATGTTAAACAAGTCTCAGGAAGCACAGAAGGGTTCCTTTGTGAGTCGTTTCTTTTCCTCTCAAGGGGCTCCCCACTTCAGATCAATTAGGACTCCTGCATCTTTGGGGAAGGGTTATCACAGAGTGTCACCGGTTCAAACGTTGTCTTTCTGTGCCACGCAAACAAGTCTAGCAGTTACACATTCTTAACTGCTTAAAGGATGTTATGGGAATTCCCGGGTTTCTTTTTAAGGTGGGAAGAAGCCAATTTTTTTTTTCACAAGTATGAAGTTTAAAGGAATCAAGGGAAGGAGACAAGGGCTTCTGATGAGAGGGGACCCCGCCTAAAACAGCTTAAAGCCTTAACTCCTGGCCAGCAGCAAGGCTTGGGGAGGGGAGGGGAAGGGTGGGAAGTCCTAGCTGTACCCACCCCAGAAGTCTGTAGAGCATCAGGGCAGACAGCCCAGGCCTGACAAAGGTCTTTGAGTGACACTAGCCTCCTAGAGAGACAGATGAAAATTTCCAGCAGGATTGTCTAGAAGACAAACTTCTTTGAGTGGTTCCCGTGTTCATTTCAGTGGGACCCAGGACCTGGGGAACCAGGATACACACACACACACGCACACACACACACACACACACACACACACATAGATTGAGAGAGAGAGAGAGAGAGAGAGAGAGAGAGAGAGAGAGAGAGAGCAGCGCAGAAAAGCTGAAGCAACGGAGATAAGTTCACTCAGTGACTCTATAGCAAGACATAGAGTAGGTTATGAGAGTAAGGGTGGGTAAGAAGGGCTCTGCGCGCTCCAGGTCCTCAGAGATCACAACGCGGGGCTTCATCTTTGCTCACACACCCTTTCTAGGATCTGCTCCAGACATGATGTCCCCAGCCCTTCCCAAACAGTAAGGCCAAAAATCCCCTTTGCTCTCCTGGGTGCTAGGAGGAGGCCATGCCAAGCAGGAAGGCTGGCTTGCAGCACTGCGAGCTTGCAAGCGAGCTTGGGACTCTTGGGATTCGCAGGCCACCCGGGGTTCCTCCTTGCCGCCCGTGGGGACCTGGGCTCCTAGACCTGCGACTCCGGCGGCAGCAGGCTGATTCAGGAGGAGGAGAGCGTCAGATCGGCCCACGCGGGCCGGGACTGGGGTGGGGCTCCGTGGCTCCGGGCTCCCCTGTGTTCCCCGCCCCCGCCGGCCCGCTCACCCCTGTCTGCTCCGCCGGCGCGCGTTCCTCGGGCGCCACCTCTTTGCGACTCGCTCACTTCTCAGCAGGTTGGCCACGGAGCGTGTGAACCTTCCAGGGCTGGGTTCACAGCTCCTCTCCAACCTGCGCCGCCCCAGCTGGGCCGCTCCGCCCCGCCGCCGGAACCCGCCCTCGCGGCCACCTGGCCCTTGCATCCACGACACGCGCGCCTGCAACTTGTTCAAGGGCGTTGTGGAATCAACTTTCCGGAAGCAACCAGCCCACCGGAGGAGGTAGACCGACAGCTATGTATATATACGCTCTCTGCCGCAAGTGGTTGTGCACCCAGAGGCCCGGTGCGCAGGACAGCTGACTCCTGCGGGACACTCGCGCTTGAAGAGGGTTCGCCCTGCCCCGCGACCCAGAGCGCTGCCGCCAAGACTAATTAGACATTGCTATGGGAGCCACAGCAACGCGCCACGCATCCCGGACGCCTAAGTAAAACGCCCGGTTTTCGCTCTTCTTTCTGAGGAAGCTCTCTGATTGCTTTTTCCCCTCTCGGGTCCCTTTTTGCCTGTGCGGTTGGAGAGAAGCACAGTTGGAGGCGCTGATTCCTACAAAAGTAAGTGCTCGGGGCTCAGAAACACTTTTTTGCTTTCTTTTTCTTGTTTTCTTCTCCCCCCAGCCCCCTTGTAACTTGTGAGATGTCCTTGACATTGGAGTTGGGAAGCCACGGGGTTCCAAAAGAGGGAGAGGGGGAGTGCGAGGAAAAGATGGAGAGCCAGGACTGACCCTCGGGTTCCACTCTTGTAGGTCCGCAGAGCCAGCGAGCGGCACGATGCTGCGGAGGCTGGTTCAGCAGTGGAGTGTCCTGGTGTTCCTGCTCAGCTACTCCGTGCCCTCCCGCGGGCGCTCAGTGGAGGGGCTTGGCCGCAGACTGTAAGTACCCTGTCTTTTTCCTGGGGCGCGAGAGGTGGGAAAGACCAGCACCAGAGGTGGCCAAGCTGAGGCGGGCGGGCGATGCTGAAGCCGAGGACTCAGAGCCTTCCCTGATGCTCCCAACCTGAGTTAGACACAGTCACGGGGTACCTGCTAGCAAGGGGCTGAACCCAGGAAAGCCATAGGGAGAGCTGCTGAGACCCTAAAAGGGACAGGCAGGAAACAAGTTTGATGTTTCTTAAAGAGGGAGTCTGTTTTAGAATTCCCACCGGCATATCTGCCTGTAGGGAACCACCAAAGTTACTTTATCCACCAGAAGGTTCTGAAACTCAGCAGGAAACTGAAGGATTCAGGAACTGTCTGTGCGCTTGTGTGTGTGTGTGTGTGTGTGTGTGTGTGTGTGTGTGTGTGTGTGTACACGCGCGAGGATATGTCTAAATGTGGGTGGCAGTTTGTGTGCGAAAAGCAAAAATCTTTGTGTCTAGTTTTATTATGAATGACATACTTTTAAGTATATAAAACAGGGCTGTGTTACATAACAAAGCATATTATATAATTTAGTAGTAACAACTTTTTAGTGGCAAACGTCCAACTTTAGTATCGATACCATTCAGGAAGGCGGGTGTGCTTGCCTCCAAAATGGACTTTAGGCATGGAAACTTTCTTTTTTTTTTTCCCTCTGGAATTATTGCTAACGGTTCTTAGAGCTGGAATCGAAATATTTGCATTGTGGACTGAAAGCTGTAGTTAGGCATTCTTGGCTGGTGGTTTGGCTTTGGTTTTTTTGTTTTCTTTTAAGAAGAGTGATTTTGACTTTGAGATAAGCATTTATCTAAGCACACCAGCAAAATATGGCAGCAGTGTTGGGAAGTAATAGACATGTCTGAGTCTGTCTGTCTTGACAGGTATTATGCACTGCGTTCGTCGATGTAGATGTAATGCCATCTAGGGCTGCTCTTTTAGCACAGACTGTTCAGGATGGGAAAACCATAAAGTTTAAGAACTGAGCCTTTTGGCTCTGGAGAAGGCATTAGGAGGACTTGCTCACCTCACAATAGAAGCAGCAACATCTACCTAATATTTACAGTCAGGTTCCTGGTGCTTCATGTAAACTCCCGAGGGTATACAAAAAGGCAACTGTTCAGTGCCTGTTTCTGGTCCATTCTTATTAGTTCGGCAGAAAAATCTTTAAATGAAATTACTTTAGACATGTCTGGATCTTGGCACCAAAATGAAACTCTATTATGAATCTCCTAAGGCAAGTTGTGTAGAGCATTGTACTGGAGATAAGGCAGCATTGTCCCAAGAGTAAGTGCACTGCTGGCTTACTTCTCAAAATTGTCTTCAGAATTTTCACTCATTTTTGAGACTTCTGTGAAATTCAATTACCTAGCATCCAAATATAAATACAGATGAGCTGATTTTTTTTTTTATAAAAAGCACACTTACATACTGTATTTATTTGGATAAGAATTTCTGTCTTGGAACAGAGCCAACTTTTTCTTTAAAGTTGCTTAATACCTATTTTCTCTTTTGAGAGAGAGTAAATGAACCATGCTTGAGTCTACAGTGACGGCATAAAAATAGCACTAAGCTGTCTTTACAGCTGTTTTTAACTCCTTCTTTGTCACATCTTACAGAACTATCCCTTGGAAACCATTTGGCAGCTTGCACTATCTGTTTGGAAGTGAAATATTACAGTGTGGTTAAATGCTCACACTTGACTATGGTCATAAAGCTATGAGATACTCACTCCCAAACCTAATAGTTAATACCTGGTCACATCACAACTGAGGTTTTTGAAGGAGTTGAAATCATCATAGCCAAATGAGGGTTTTATATATATATATATATATATATATATATATATATATATATATATATATATATACTCATTATTTTTGCACATGTGCTGGACAAAACATTTACTACAACTGCTTCCCAAGACCAGGTTGTAGCTCCTTGAAAGAAATTCAAACTTACCATCAAACCCTAATGTTCAATTCTAGGGACATTGCTTAAGATGTTTTGATTTTTTTTTTAAGCTAGAGATTTGTACCCTTTTAGAGACAGGAGATGATTGTAAGTGTGCTTCCTAAGCCATCGGAGGGTGAAGTGTAATGACTGGCTCAAGATCAAATTGCCTACTGGAAAGTTGGGGTGCATAGATGCTGCTGTGTAGATGAACACAGAGGCTAGAGGTTCTCCATGTTTGCCACAGCAAGGGAACCCCGAGTGACAGAGAAGCTGGAGGCATCGCTGGCTGTCTTGCTTAGGCCACATTGGGTCTATTCCACATAATGAAGGAATAACTTTCTACTGAGTCATGAGGATTGGAAGGGAGCTCTGTGAGTCATGCTAACTCTAACACCCTAACCCTGTCTCCTCTGTGGACCACAGAGCTTTTCTCAAACTCCTAGAGCTTTCCCTGAGCCTCACATCAGCACACACAAACTTGGGCAGAGAGCTTTCCATGGCTGCTGTTCCCCTGTCCTTGACAGCTCCTGACATGCTTCATTTCCATCCTTGAAAACTCCCTTGGGAGTGTTTTTCTTTCTAGCAGAACAGCTATGTTTTGACCGAAGTCCAAATTATCTCTGATAAACTTTTGCCCAATTTTTTTCTTTTTTTTTTTTACAATAATCAAAAAAAGATGATAAAGCATAAATTCGCTTATTTTTCCATGCTGGTGCTTTGGTTTGTAACCAGATCCATGTGAACCACTGTGCTATGAAAATGTTTACAGATAATGATTGTTGCCATGTTTGAAGCTAAAATGTTTCCACCTTATCTCCATTGAAAATCCTTTAATTTATTTCTAGCCTGTTTGTTTGTGTCACACACCTCTGTCATTTCTTATAATACTTTGGATAATTTCATGAAGTGTATTTCCTCTTGATGATAAAGATATCACTGTGTTTCCCTGCTCCTTCGGTGCAAACAGATACGTGTTCTCTGCAGTATCTTAAAGGCAGTTGTCCTAAGGATACTAAGCTATTTGTCTTAACAGTACATAAGATAGCAACCCTGTACCCCGACAGAGAGGTACCGGACACCATGCTACTTGCATTTTATAAAACACAAGGATAAACTACGGTTGCATTTTCCATGAGAACATGGGAAAGTACAGCTTCTCAGTTGTGAAGGGGGCCATGACTCACAGTGACAGGCTGACCAACATGACAGACACCCATGCCAGTGACAGAGGCAGAAGCAATGGAGACTTGATTCAAATAGGCCAACCAGTGAAGTTTGGCTCCGAGTTGAGATCAAATTGAGAATTAACTTGAAGACAAGAAGTACATCAGCCAGGAACTGGGAAAGAAATAAAAGTCTCTAAAATGATTAATTATCAGCAAAAGTTTCTTTTTAACTGTGGTGCACTGAAAGTCACCATTAAAGTGATCTTGTCCTTTAAAAATTTAGAGAACATAAATACATTGTACCCAAACCTCAAATTTGTAGACTATTAAAAGTTTCCAGACTACTAACTGTTACCAGAGTAAGGGACTCTTAATCTATTCACATGTGGCACCTTCAGAAAGGAAGAGCACCTCCTTCAAGCCTCATTTAAACCAGACTTCGGTTAAATTCCTTTTCATGACGTCATACCTTTTTTTTTTTAACCAGCTAGGTCTGCTGATGAAATTTGGTCTAAATATAATTGAAAACTTTAGATGATGGTGCACACCTATGATCCCAGCACTTGAAAGAGAGAGAGGAAGAAGCAGAGACAGAGAGAGACAGTGAGACAGAGACAGAGGGGAGAAAGTATATGTAAAGCAAGCCCACCAGTCTATAACGGATACAGACTGGTGTAAAACGTAGATTCCTTCAAACTCAAGGCAATCCACATGCCTCAGCTTTCTAAGCACTGAATTCATGGGTGCCCACCCTCTTCCTACGTTCCTCTCACATTTTAATTGAAAAGAACACATTAAGATGAATAAGGGGAATCTCACTGAGGTGGAGTTCAGAAACTCAGCATCTGCTACTACTACTACTTTAGAGAGAAACTTTCCTATTTGGCCCCCTCTCCCCCTACCCTCACATATAGGTTCCGGAGGAGTGGTTTTCAAAAATGTTACATTCTTGCATCTTGGCCTGATGGTTCCCTAAACTGACTTCCCTTAAACCCTCCCTCACCTCCCTCAGTGTTCTTGTGTTACTCTCACGCTTATTATTTCAGGTGTGTTCGTATTATGGTCTTGTGTGTGTGTGTGTGTGTGTGTGTGTGTGTGTGTGTGTGTGTGTGAAAGCTCACTTAGAGGGCACTCACTTAGAGCAACTTCATCTGTGTTTTCTGGGATTCCATCTGTCCCAGAAAAGCTGGGAGCTACACGCCTGAGTTTGTTTCCCCAACAGAACTCCAGAAACTCTGACAGTACTCACGGTTAGGCTCCATCTCCTACTTAGATTTCCTGCAGCAACACCTCAGGCAACTTGTTTTATTCTTTAGCATATATTTCCAGTGCTGAAGAGTGAACTGAACCTCCTTTCTGAGCATAACCAAATCGTGTTGTCAGCAGGTGTGGGAGCTAAATTTGATGACCCCTTTCTTTACTTTATACAAATGAACCCCCAAGAATATTCCTGCTCCCATCATGGCAAAACTTGGATACTGGTTCCTAGGTTGCCCGTTCCTATCTCCCCTCCCTACTCTAGAAGCCAGCCTATTCCTCCAGGGAACCCATGGGCCTGGCCTCTGCTGACAACTGTCTTCTCCCTTGACAGCAAGCGCGCGGTGTCTGAACACCAACTACTGCATGACAAGGGCAAGTCCATCCAAGACTTGCGCCGCCGGTTCTTCCTCCACCATCTGATCGCAGAAATCCACACGGCCGAAATCAGAGCTACCTCGGAGGTGTCCCCAAACTCCAAACCTGCTCCCAACACCAAAAACCACCCCGTGAGGTTTGGGTCAGATGATGAGGGCAGATACCTAACTCAGGAAACCAACAAGGTGGAGACATACAAAGAGCAGCCACTCAAGCCACCAGGGAAGAAGAAGAAAGGCAAGCCGGGAAAACGCCGAGAGCAGGAGAAAAAGAAGCGAAGGACTCGGTCTGCCTGGCCAGGCACAACTGGGAGTAGCCTGCTTGAGGACCCCCTGCCTCACACCTCCAGGACCTCGCTGGAGCCCAGCTCAAGGTACCAGCACTGTGCCCAGCAGGGCCCGCTCCATCTGCCTTGGTCCCAGAGATCCAGAATTCTTTGTATCTTGATCTGTGACTACATGATTTAAAACCAGTATAGGCCACGATCTCAGTACTATTCCTTGTTACCCGGCTAGACAGTTTAATTTCCTTACTTCCCTCCTGCCAGCCCAATTAACCAACCTTCCTTCCTTCCTTCCTTCCTCCCTCCGTCCCTCCCTCCGTCCCTCCCTTCCTCCCTCCTTCCTACCTCCCTCCTTCCTACCTCCCTTCTTCCCTTCTTCTTCATCCTCTCCCCTCCCCTTCTTGTCTTCCTCGATCCTCCCACACACACAGGGGTCTTTCTCTGACTTTGAGCTGACTATGAGCTCAAAGCAACCGTCCAGTCCTAGCCTCTCAAATGCTGGGATTATAAGCATTTCCTACCAACGGAGTCATAGTAATTTTCCGTCCTTATCTGAGCTTCTGAACCTGGTGAACCTCATCACAGTTTGCTGGGAAATTATACTTGCTCCCCAAATCAACATCTTGGAAAACTTTCCTGATAGTTTCTTTCTTTCTTTTCATCCTTTGTTTTCAAAGAGGAAGCCAGAAGGCCTTGGTGGTCTTTGACAGGGCAAGGTAGTATCTCGCATAAGAACTTCTGAACCATTCACACATTATTCAATTAAGTGTATTTCATTACATTTCCACCTTATTTTAATGTAAAGAAATTAAGTTATTTTTTGAAAAACATGCTTTGGATTTATTTGATTTTTAACTGAGCTGGTTTCTACCAACTCAATAAAAGAAAAACGCCAGAACTGTTTCTGACATTTTCTAGTCTTAGTTTAGGTTTCTGTTCTTCTCATACACTTTGCACAACAAGCTGGCATGAGTTTCCCACAAACACAGTAAGAAATAAGGAGGCGCTACATCTTGCAGCTCGCTTGCCCTTCTCTCAGAGGTAACAGTTCAGTACCTCAGGCTCAGGTCTAACGTTAACATCCACACCTTGAGCAAATGAAGAGTCAGACTTGCTTTGTCTTCTGTGACAAGCTCATGGAGTTAAGAGAAAATTACACGAGATTACATGATTTCAAGCCCTTGTTAGGGCATCTAGAGACTTGGTCCTATTCACTTCGTATAAATGTATGTGTTTGCTGTGTATTTTATATGGCAAGTGGCCAAAGTGAGGCAAAAGGGGGGGGGCATATATTAATTTCATTTTACCACACAGAAAACCAAAACACCTCACAACTGGAGAACCTGAGTTAGTTTGTGGAATTGGACTGTGCACCCCCACCCCAGTTAGGGTCATTTTCTTGTCCTAGCTCTCAGACAAGCACTGTGCTGGCTCGGACTTCGCCGTGTACACCCACTGATAGGCTCTGCTGCTTTGCGTTTCACTTCTCAGTATGGAACTTCTGTGAGGTTTGAAAGAAGGAGGAAGCAATACAAGAACGCATCATACACCATTCACGATCTCATAAAGTCGCCCCAAAGAATTCCAGCTCTTTGACTTGGTACAGACAGAATTATAGAGCTCCTTTCTCTCCCTCCCTCTCCCTCTTTCCCTCCCTTTCCTTCACTTCCTCTCTCCCTGCTTCTCTCTCTCTCTCTCTCTCTCTCTCTCTCTCTCTCTCTCTCTCCTTCTGTCTCTCCAAATTCATTAGCAAACAGTAAATAAAACAAGTTACATTAATGCATTACAGATTCATTACTCAATGCACACCACATTTGAGAACTCCCGAGCACAGCAGTGCTCTATTCTGCACTAGTCAACTGGACCTGACTCACTAACACCCAGGGCGCTTTAAGATGTGAATAAGATGTATGTGTCTATAGTATGTGTCTATAGGTAATGAGAAAGCTCCTGTAAGCCCTGCTTTCATCCATTATCTGACAGTATGCGTACATCTATGCTAGAACTATAACATCAGAAGTCTAATAATCTTCACAAATTCCTCTTCCCTCTAAAGTAAAACATCGACAATCTACACTCATCAATTCTCATGCCTGGTGCTAAGCCTACGTTAAAACGCACCAAGCAAAAATAAATAAATAAATAAATAAATAAAGTGAGGCAGTGTCCCAAGCAAAGCTGGGCACAGGCTGAATTAGTCACGGAGGGTTTAGAATGTGCAGAGTTGTGCAGACTGGGAAGTCCAGGTGGAATCTTTAGATTGAAGATCTTAAGACCTGTGAGTGACCAGCCTTTTAAGAACATCGTTTCTCTGAGACAGACTATATGAGGATGTCAGAGGTCTGACAAAGTGGCAGGTGTGAGCTTCAGTGTACATTATCATATGGTTTCTTAAGGGAAATTGACCAGTTTCCTCTCCTATAAAACATTCAAAGGAAATATATATATGTATATATATATATATTATATTATATCTATCATATATATATATATATATATATATATATATATATATAACTTTTAGCTTTGTGATTGCATTAAAATTTTTGATGTTTGATATTAGATGCCCAAATGCAGTTAGGGACTCATTTCTGAAAACCATGTTTTGGTTCGGAAAATACTGAGTTAGAAAAATATGAAAGGTTTTCAGTGGCCAAAAAACCTAAAACTCTAAGCATTATCACACACAAGCACACATACATACACATGCACCACACAACATAAACACATACACAACACACACATCACATATACACACCAAACACATACCACACATGCATACCACACACATATACACCACACAAACACATACATTCACATCACATATACCACATACACCACACACACTACATACACCACACATATACACAAACCACACCCACATATATATCATACACATACATCACATATACCACACACACCTCGAAAACACACATACCACACACACACCACATATACACACTAAACACACATATACACATACCACATACACCATACACACCACACACACACACACACACACACACATACACACACCTTTCTACATGTTAGCAACTTTTCTTTAAAGTTGCACGTGACATGCCAAAGTGGTGGAGACTTTTTGACTCCCACACCCACACATGTCTGCAGCATGAGATTCCACCCACACATCTGCCTGTTAACTCAATGACACAGTTCCTACTCCCTAACATTTCCGTATAAATTAGTGTCTTTCCACTGAAATAAACTTTACAAAGAGAAGAGGCAGGGAGCAGGAAGCTCCCAGAGCCCTGGTTCCAGGCACACACTGTCACTATAGTCCCCACCCCAGCACAGAGTAATTACACAGACAGAGCAATGGTAACTTGGTTTATTCCTAGGCATCTGGTCATTTAAAATAGACTTTGGCTGAGACAGGAGGATTGCAAGTTTGAGACTGACTTGGGCTATCCAGTAAGAGTCTTTCTTATAAAAGGACTTTTTTTTTTTTTTTTGTTATTGTTGTTTCTTTTGAAAAATCCATCAAACCAAACTAGTAGAGACAAATAAATCTTGCTCTTGTCTCTGAAGTTAAAGTTCAGTACCAGCCTCATAACGAGTGGGTAAAGGCAGCTCAAAACACTGACAGGTCTCATCACATGAACACAGCATGTTCTGTTTAACAACCCCTCCTCTAATGTGTGTCCATGTCCCATAGCCACCAGAATCACAGCCCATAGCTAAATGAGCACCCAGACAGAACAGGCAAACTGTGGCCATTCATGTCAGGAACACTGGTAAAGGAGGCCCCAGCTTGCCTCATCCTCCAGGCCCTCCACACGCTGTTTTCCTGACATGCCGCTGACAGGCAGCATGCTTCTCCTTTGGCTGAGCACAGATGGCTATCCAGACCCTATTTTCTGTCTGCGCCACACTGACCTCTCAGTTGGATCAAGGACTCCAGCCATAGCTGAGGTTCCTGTGATGGGTGGGCTCCTGAGTGGTACTTTTCGAGAGGTACACCATCTCTTCCCACTGAGATAGTGTGTGTTGTGCAGTCTGCAAGAGAGATTAATCTCTTTTTCCCTTCCTTGTCTTCACAGGACGCATTGAAATTTTCATCGAAGATCTTCCAAGGACACGTTACAGGATTTTGTAATAGTAAACATATGGAAAGTATTAGACATATTTATTGCCTGTACATATTGTAAATGTATTGGGATCAACTGTCTCCCCAGGAAACTGCACATGGGTCATGTGAATATTTTTCCTTTTTTTGCCAAGGCTAATCCAATTATTTCTGTCACTGTTACCATAATTTATTTTGTCAACTGATGTATTTATTTGTAAATGTATCTTGGTGCTGCTGACTCTTTTTTTTTTTTTGTAACATAATGCACTTTAGATATACATATCAAGTACGTTGATGAATTTAACACAAAGAAGTGTTTCTATTTTGTGGTTCGTTTTCGTGAGTTCTGAAATATAATTATCTAGACTGATTCCCTTCTGTGCATGTAAAAATGGCAGTATTTTAATTTGTAAAGAATGTTTAATAAAATATAATCTAATTACACTGTGACTCACAATGTGAATTTTATTCTTTAAAGTTTCTAATCAGAGAAACACAATGCAATTTTTTAAATTCTACTTGAATGTGGCCCTGAGCTTAATATGTTTGTAATGGGCATCGACTCCAGTGTGTCCACATTAGCTTTTAGTTAAAAACCACTTCAAACTTATTTTGTCCAATTTTTCAGTTCAAGTCAATAGAATGGCTGAACAGTCTGAACTTCAAGTTGAAATAAAGACAAGAAAGAGCAAAATATAAGCAGAGAAGTCAGGAAAAGGGGGTCAGAGAGGGTTGTCCAGAGTTAAAACCCAGAGAAGAGGGCCCAAGACTTTAAGTCTCTGAATAAATCTTGCCAATGTAAAGTTTAGTTTGCAAGGGCTTGCCCTCGTTTCTAACAACAATAAAAGACCTGCTCAGGAATTCTGCTGGTTATCGTTTCCTCCTAGAGAAAGAAGTGAGAAAGGTTTGGAAGCCAAAGGACACGTCAAAAAGGCTGTCAGAAGAGGGTCACCAGGTTGTGTGTTGGTTGCAGGAGGCCTAATGTCAACAGCAGCACACTGTTAACAACACAGGAAATCCCTTCTCTACTGTGAACTTCACTCTCCTCCTCTCTCTACCTTCTAGTAGAAACCCAAATTGTGTTTTGTTTTGTTGTTTTGCAAGACAGGTTTTCTCTGTGTAACCCGGGATGTCCTGGGACTCGCTGTGTAGACCAGGCTGGCCTCAAATTCAGAGATCCACTTGCCTCTGCCTCCCAAGTGCTGGGGTTAAAGGTGTGTGCCGCCACCACTGCCTCCTCCTGACATGGAGTTGCATTCTCTAAGTGTGTTCAGTATAAGACCCAAACACGCCCATGCGCAGGAATGTTCTGTCAGTGCACAGCATCCTATTTGATGTCTATCCGATGCTTGAAAACACTTGGGAAGTAAAATGCGGTAACTTCCTCCAGGGAGAGGACATAAACCAACACACCACCATCTACACACAGCTAGGAAATAATACAAGATGCGTGCACATTTTTAAAAGGGAAACGGAAGAAACACAGGGAGTGTTTGGGGTCGGACTGATGTTATCGGTGCTATCTCTTGGGTCTCACAGCTTTCAGAGACTCTTCTTACCATTTGTAAGAATTTTAAACCTGTATCAACAGCTTAGTATGAGATATTGTACTTACATCTTCTTATAGATTTGTTAGAGATGATTTTCATATCTGAATAATATTCAGAGGCTGAGGTACAATACTCTCTAGCCCCGTATAACACAAGGACTTTGGAACACCTCAAAAAAAAAAAAAAAACTGTAAAACTCTATCTGAGAGTCTAAACCTTAGAAAGACTGTATCCAATCTTTATAAGTTGTTTCCATGAAAGATGTGTTTCTGTGCCAGGTATGGTGGTGCTTTGCCTCTACTCACAGCACTTAGAACTTAAAGACCAGTATCTCTCTATGAGTTTGAGCCCAGCCTGTTCTACATCTAGGATCTCCAGGGCTACACAGAGGCACCCAGTTTTAATGTCTCAAAAAATGAAAGGAACAAAGCTAGAAAAGGAGGGAGGGGCGAGAGAGAGAAAAAGAAAGAGAAGAAAATTGTGTTTCTGGAATGCACACTCGGCCAATACTCAGATAATGAGACATGCTTGGCCTTTTCAATGCAAGCCATCTTTAAGTTTATCTTTCTAAGTAGCCTAGTGCTAGGAGCAGGAAAAAGAAAGAGTGCAGCCTCTGTCACTAATTCTTACCAAAGCATCCTTGATACCATCATTACCTTCAGACACACCCTGGCTTCCCTGGCAGTGGTACAAAAGAGACTATAGAATGAAATATGAATGTGAAGGCAACAAGATTACCTTCAGAAAAACACAAATACAAAATCAAGATTAAAACATTCAACATATAGAAATGTAGCAAATGCTATTTTATATCACTACAGCTTTAGATAATGCTTACCAAGCAATAGCAATTTAAGTAAGGTGAGTTGGCCTGAATACTCAGAAATTAAGCAAAAGAAGCTAAATCTGCCAGTGGAACACTTAATCTTTACTCGTACAGAAGCTCTTGTGTTAATTAAACACCTAATATATTTATAAATGTGGAGTTAGCTCCGACAGACACATACATAATGACACGTATGTAAAACTGTATGTTTACCCATGCTGTCTTAGCCATCATTGTGAAACATGACTCCGTAATGCAGCTCAGATATTCTGAGCTACATTGTAAGCAAAACCTCAGGTTAACAGTATCATCTTTTAAAAAGTTAAAAGCCAACACTGGCATCTTCCTTCCTCATTCCAAATGCTAGTTTGGCTTCCTGGCCCTGTCAAGTTGAAAGTGTAATGAAACTAAACATTTTCTTATAAGGTAAGACCATCACTGATGAGTTAGGGGTGGCGGCTACACAAAGCAACTTAAGGACTCATCAAGTACTATATGCCTACTTCACACAAGGACAAAAAGAGCCAATGTTTTCAAATCCAAGTTGCTCTAACACACTATATATAATGGGCCCAAGAGGAAGACAAGAGTCAAGTGTGACTTTCATTTCTATCCAGTATATGTCTATTAAACACTGTACTGTCCATCATCGGTGTCCAACCAGCCTTAACACGCTTGAGCTTACCCTAGATAGAATTCTTACTCATCCCAAGCCCTTACAGTTGTGTAATCTACAGTTGAGTCCCAGAGCACCTTCCTTAAGGTTTAGTTGCTATTTTCCCCTCTGCCCACAAAGTCCGTTGCAATTCAGAACTTGCTATGGACAGAAGCCAAGCCAGCAGGACCTTCGTCTTCTGTAAGTTCTGGAGATCATATTGGGAACTTGAACTAGGAAGTGTTCCTAAAACACTTCCTGAAACTAAGGATGAAGATTATCCCAATTGCCGGTCCTTCCTGCTTCCTTTCCTTTCTTGACCCAGGTTTGACACACAAGACTGCCATGAGAGACTCTACTGCAGAGTTGGCAGGTTTCACAATACTATGGCATCTCAAGTGAGCTCTTCAAAGGCAGAATGAAAACTCTAAGTGCCAGGGGCTAACGTGGTATTCCAGTGGATTCTGCCTCCATGTGACAGGGCTTTATCCTCAAGAGACACACTAACCTGTGCTGCCTCCCTAATTACCTTGTAGATTTCTATGTCCTGTGACCAACACCCAACGCCACACAGCAGCCTTAGCACAGAAACTGTCTGTCTAATAGGCATCCGATAAATTCTCCTTGAGGTTTCAAAATACTAAGATTGAACAAAGAAAGCTTCTGGAGACAGAAGGGGGTTCTGAGCTCGGGATGTTTCTGACTCCCACCTCTAGCCCTCTCCCATTCCAGTAACAGGAAGCTTGGGGAGTAACACCAAAGCTCTACACTGTGTACCAGAGTGCCCTCTGTTCCTCAGCCTCTGGCTTCACAGGGACTTCTCCAGCTCCATGAGCACAAGAAGTAAGGGTTTGTGTTGAGGGTACAGCAACCTCCCACAGGAAGGGAGGAGAATTTAAAATATCAGGTTCTCTTCCCATGAATACACCGCATAGACGCTACCCACAGGGCCCAGTGTGCAGACGAGAAGATTAATGTACACAGCTCCTAACCAGACCCACCAGCATGAGGATGCAAACATTCACGTCTCTGTATAAGTCCCTAACACACGTGCAATGTGGATGTGTTATGTTTTTAAATTGCATTTTAATTAAACTTCAAAACATCTCCCTAAGAGCTGGAGGACTTTTATAAATTGGAATAAACATGAGGCATGTCACCCTTGAAAAATGGATTGTTAGCTACAGGCCACTACAGAGGCTCCTACTCCCTGCCGACTACACATAGCCTTGGGGGTCTGAAAAGAAAAATAGTCTACCCATCTTCCTTCTGAGTAAGATAATTGATGGTCATGGATTGCCAAGTTGTCATTGAAAAACTGCTGGGAAGTGGCTCTGTTGAGGTCCATGTCATACAAAACAAATGCAAAACAATAACAAGCCAAGCCCCACACACTTAGCAGCTCCAAGCTCCCATCTGTCTTCTTTCCACTCCTCCCAAGTGCTGGAGAAACCAGGCATCAACACCAGCTGAAGGCGAGCACTGAAGAGAAGTAGCCTAGCCAGCCCAACACGGGAAAGAGGAGAGCTGGCTGCCTAACACATAACTTCTTCTAAAGCCATACTTTGCAGCATTTCTACAACATGATGAAAACTACTGTGTCAAAAGAAAGAAGTATCACAGTTGTGGAGTGAGTATGCCTTGTTTTCTGGGGACCTGCTGTGTGCGTGCACTAGCTTGATTTGTAATCCCTCACCATCTGTAGAGCATCCACAGAAACGGGATTCTTAGTCTGGTTTGCGGGTTGTGCAACCCTGCCTTAGAGAGAAGATGAAGTGTTCACAGCAAGCTCTATCCGATGCTACAGTATTGGCTAATGCTTGCCGCTGTCACTGGGAAGCTGAGTTCTGCTGGCTTGTCAGTGCATTCAAGGAAACTGTGGGTTCTGAGAATTATACTTCTAGTCACTTTCCTGCTTCCTGCTCCCCAAGGGCTCTGTCCTACCAGCTTCTTCAGCCTGAGGGGACTCCTCTTCCAAGGTTTGCTTCCCACTCCCTCTGGGTGTGTGAGTGTGTGTATACATGTGTATATGTGTGTATGTGTTTGTGTATGTGTGTGCAAGTCTGTACGTGTCTGTGTGAGTACATGTGTGTACATGTGTGTGTGTACATGTGTACATATGTGTGAGGTGTATATATGTGTCTGTACATGTGTATATGTGCATGTGAGGTGTGTGTGTCTGTACATGTGTACATATGTGTGAGGTGTATATATGTGTCTGTACATGTATACATGTGTGTGAGGTGTGTGTATGTGTGTCTGTACATGTGTACATGTGTGTGTCTGTACATGTGTATACATGTATGTATGTATGTATTCGTGTGTGAGAGTGTCTGTACATGTATTTGTATATCTTTATCTCTGTCTCTTTTTCATTTTCTCTGTGATTTCCTCTGTCTCTATTTTGCTTTTGCTCTTTCTTTCTCTAAATGTCTCTTTGTTTGTCTCTGTCTCACACTATTTCTCTCTGTCTTTCTACCTCTGTCTCAGTCTCTGTGTTTCTGTGTCTTTCTCTCATTTTCTTTCTTTTTCTGACTTTATCTGTGTCTTTCCCTACAACACAAACACACCAGAGAGAGAGACAGAGAGAGAGACAGAGAGTGAGAGAGAGAGAGAGAGAGAGAGAGAGAGAGAGAGAGAGAGAGAGAGATCGAGCCAGGAAGCCCAGGTGTCTAGAGAACCCAGGAGTGAGCAGCTATTGCCCTAGGGAGGTAGCAAGGGCGGGCAGGAGCGCTGGCTGGCAGGCGGTATGTAAGCATACACAGAGAACCACTTTCTGTAAGAAGGTTAAAACATATTTAAAATGGGACCACCTTGGAGAGGAGACCGTTCCCCTCCTGTTACCTCTCAACCTGCTCCAAAACTTCAGTATTCAGTTTTT